>NW_023596545.1:36664222-36685547 GCF_011947565.3 Pollicipes pollicipes | reverse complement strand
ACAGCCCCCCAGTCCGGCCGAATCCCACTGTGCTACCCGCGACCGAGCGCCGCTCGTCCAACGCCCGAGACGGCACAGTCGGAAGCCGAGGGCCGGAGACAGCAGTTAAAAGCCAGGGCGCAGTCAGCGCAGGAAAAGCCGACAGCGCGGTCGGAAGCCAAGGCACGACCCAGCGGGATGACCAATCACGCCAAACAGATCACGCCAACCACCGGGAATGCACAATCGGACGGTGGTCGACGCGATGCTCGAATAATCTCCTCGTATGTGGCGGTTGGCGCTCGTGCCCGGACGAGACATGAGCCACCGCGGACGGCGCCGCGGACGGATCGGCGGTCGGACGCCGGCGCGGGCGGGCGCCGCTGGGACAGTGTGGCGGGCGCGGCCGGGCGCCGCTGAGAGCGGTGTGGAGAGCACGGGTGGGCGCCGCTGGGACGGTGTGGCGGGCGCGGCCGGGCGCCGCTGAGAGCGGTGTGGAGAGCACGGGTGGGCGCCGCTGGGACGGTGTGGCGGGCGCCGCTGGGGGCGGTATGGCGAGCGCCCCTGGGGCGGTGTGGCGAGCACGGGCGGGCGCCGCTGGGGGCGGTGTGGCGAGCGCAGCCGGGCGCCGCTGGGACGGTGTGGCAAGCACGGCCGGGCGCCGCGCCCGCTGGGGTGGTGTGGCGGGGGCCGCTGGGAGCGGTGTGGCCGGCGAGAACACGCCGACGGCCGGGCCGGCTGAGAGCGGCCGCCAAGGTCAGCCGATGCAATCAAGACAGGTAAACGCCGCCGAAGGCTGCCGCACCGAGAGCGCCGGCCGCTCGTCTCAAAACTGACGGGGTGGGGCGCCGAGCCCCGACAATGAGCACCAGACCGGAGTAAAGACCGAACCCCGACAATGAGCAACGAACCGGGGTAAAGACCGAATCCCGACAATGAGCAACAAACCGGGGTAAAGACCGAACCTCGACAATGAGAAACAAACCGGGCTAAAGACCGAACCCCGACAATGAGCAACAAACCGGGGTGAAGACCGAGCGCCAACAATGAGCGACAAACTGGGATGAAGACCGAACCCCGACAGTGAGAAACAAACCGGGGTAAAGACAAAACCGCACGCCTGAGAGCTTACGTTTCCAGATCAGGCGCCTGCAAACGAACTATTTATCACTTGTGACCGGATCTAGTGCTGATATGTACAAAGGCCTGCCTTCATGCAAACCTGATGAGTAGCCTTTACAAGAGGCGCTACGGCCGGAGGCTGTCTGATGGCATCAAAACTAGACCTTTGCCACATGCACAAGAATATGCAGCACGCCAACAAGCATGTCTGACATTGTGGAAAAACGACCGACGTGAATATGCAACGTCATAGCCCATCAGTTATTCTAACCGCGGGCTGTCGGCGTCCACAAACACGCTGAAATGGATCTGTTGGTTGTTCGTATCCATGGCAACGCCACGTCCAGGGGCCATACAAACAGTCGTGGCCAAGTATCGTCCACCAAGGACCACAACCGCTGTTTACATAATGTCGGTCTCGGCCAAGCTGCCACGGCCGTTGCGACCTCGCAGCCAATACGCATCGAAAAGAACGACGGAACACGAACAGACAGCCTGGCTTTCCGAATCGAGGGGTGCACAGCGGGCCTAGAGTCCAGTCTCGATTGGAGATAGTCCAGTCCAGTCCTCCAGTCCAGTCCAGTCCAGTCCAGTCCAGTCCAGTCCAGTCCAGTCCAGTCCAGTCCAGTCCAGTCCAGAAGCCGGACACGGGAGGAGCTCACCCTTGACCGGCGGCGTGGAACGAACCGCGCGAGGCCCAACCGCCGATACGCGGCGCGACCGAACACGAAAGCGGGCTTATCTCCGTTTGCAGGCTCAGTGAAACGATCCATCGGTTGCGCGTCGGAGCGCGACGTCCCGAGCGGCAGCCGGTGTACCGCCACCCGAGCGGCGTCGGCGCACCCTGCGCGCAGGTGCCGCTGGTGGGAGAACGGAACCTCAGACAGCCGGGGCGCGACGTCCCGAGCGGCAGCCGGCGTACCGCCACCTGCGCGCAGGTGCCGCTCGTGGGAGAACGGAAACTCAGGCAGCCGGGGCGCCGCGACCGAGTGTGACACGCTGTGTGTCGAACGCCTGTGACGCGCACTGCTGGTGATGTCCCGCATCACGTGCGTGAGCCCGACAAGCGCCAGTGATTGAGTGGTGAGTATGTTTGAGAACGACGTGCGGGAATCCGTAGGCGCAGCACATCCACGCCGCGTTCCTCGCGGTGTCTGCTTTCTAAGTCCAGCAGTGGGCACGGAAAGAAAGCGCTAGTCGTTCGACGCAGACGGCAAATAAAGCACGGAAGAAAACGGGGAAGTCACGAATCCCAGAGCGGACAGGCAGAAGAAACAAATTCCTCCAGACGTCAGCATCGCGCTGTACAGAAGTCTCGAGCGCTGTCTCATCCCCACCTCCGTCGGCGCCGAATGCGTCCTCTGCCTGATTTGAAAAAAAAAACACTTTCTCGTCACGTACGAAAGCACACGGCTTCGAGACAACGCTGATGGACCGTTTGAGCTCATCAGTCTCGCACGGTTCTCCGGTGCTGCGGCTGGGGCGGTCTCCTGTGGCGTCTGCCCAGCAGTCTGCCTAGCGGGGCAGAGTTTCTGGACGCTGATTCGAGGGAGATAACGCGGCGGATGCCGGCGCCCGCCGGACTCATCATCCATCCATTCATCTTTACTCCACCCCTCCGCTCTCAATTAACTTGGACAGATACGCGGTACATTTGTCTTCCTTCCATAGTCCAATCCAATCAAGTATTTAATTTCGATTTCATAAGCGAACGTACCGTAACCGAGCAGAAGATATATCTATCTTGGAAATAGGTGATACATTCCTTCTTGCACTAGCTGTTCGGGACCGTGCACTCCACGCGTGGTGTTTTTTTCAGCGTAAGCTCCCGTCGCTTTCCAAATAGCACATTGCCCAACACGCCACTAACAGCCTCAGCATGCTCCCATCCAGTGCAGCCCATTGTAATTGGACACAAAATAGTTCTGCAGCTTAGCCAGTGGGCTGGAACATCAAACCTCAATGACCACTGCCACAAAACGACCGAGACAAAGACGTTTGGCGAGAAAAACAAGCTCGGTGTGCCGCGAAAAGCCCGCCACATCACCGTCAACACAACACAACACGTGACTGAATGCGGCCATTAGACATGGGAGAATGGCCTGGGTCGGGCACGACCGGCTCCCCACGGAGGCTTCCCGATGAGAAGGCCACGAGACCCGGATTTTGTCCGCCGCCTCCCCCCCCCCCCCCCCCCTCATCCACGCGGTGGTACGGCGCCGACCGTTCCAGTCCCCTCCTCACCGCGCCGCACCACTGTCACTGGCAGGTGGCGAGCATCAGAGCTATGGGATCACGAAGGTCGCGTGGCGGTGACGACCCGGCCCGACCGGGGCGGCCAGGGCGGCGCATCACGGTGGAAGACGGGCGGCCGGCGTCATCACGACGCAGGTAACATCACCTCGGCTGTCGACCTACGACACCGCATGGAACGACACGAAATTGAAGAAACAAAAACATCCCGTTCGCGGCCAACCGCAGAGACGCCGAGCCGTCCGGTTGGCCGTCCGGCGGCGGTCGTGGTGGCGCGCCACGAGGTGGCCGGGGAGCGCGCCGAGAAGTGGCCACCGCGTGACGTAACACCGTGGTGGCGGCGCGCCCAGTGTCACCGGCGCTGCAGCGGGGGGGGGGGGGGCAGGCGCCCCGCCGCCGCTCCCTCCGACGTACCCGGCGCACCGGAAGGTCGCGGAGGTGCGCCCGCAGGCGGCCGCGACCTGAGGTGACTGACCCCGGCAGCGTTCCGCTCTTGCCCGGCTGCCGACGCCGCGACCCGGGCGACAACACGAGATCGCCCCAGCGCCCCGCCGTCGCACCACATCACGTGTATCGATGCGTGCGTGCGTCCACTTGCCGCGACAAAGCTGTGCGCCTGACGAGGCCAACCCCGTCCACCGTGAGGAATCGGCCAGGCTCCCGGCGCCGGGGTCAGGCCGCGGGCGGGTCTCAGCCCCGGAAAGGCTTAGTAGGGTGCGGCTGGGGAGGTCACTGAGTCATACCGCCTGGGCGGCCCGCGCCCACTCCAGCACGCTCAGCCTTTTCAGACACGTCAGCCATTGCGATACGGTGCAGAATGCTGTACGAGCAGCATACTGCGCATGCGCCGTCCCTCCTTCGGACGTGCCAACTTAAGCCTCGCGTTCCGTAGAGCAATACGGTAGTAGCACAGGGTGTTCGTCAGCTGTACGGATCGGATAGATCCAATACCTGACTTACATGCCGCCCTGCCCATGCTGCGAGCTGGAAGTCGTTTCATATTCATTCCGCTCGTATTCAGCCTGCTGACCTGGCGGTGGCGGGGCCGGACTTAACTCAGCTACTCGTAACTTACCTTCACATTTACTGACTCGCCTGGCGTCTCGCTCTGCTCGTCCCGGTAGATCCGGTGGACCGGCGTCACACTCACCGACTGATCTCGAACGCCAATGAGGCTCTTCTCGTCCCGGTAGACCCGGTGGACCGGCGTCACACTCACCCGACTAATCTCGAACGCCATGCGGCTCTGTTCGTCCTGGTAGATCTTGCGCGAGGCCCGCTTCTCAGTCGTCAGCACGTTGAGTTTGTCGATGACCCCCCGTGGCCAGCGTCTCGGCGTTGGCGCGGATCAGCCGGCTCAGCGACTCGGTCTCGTCCATCATCGTCGACCAGGCCTGCCGGTCGCACGGGGGGGGGGGGGGCTGGTAACGCGGCCGCGGTAACGGTCGGGCAGGCGGAGGGCACAGCGGTCGGTGGCGTTTAGCAGTCATGTATCAGCTACGATCGCTTGACAATCGATAGTTCTCATGCTGCCTGGCACCGACTGCACGCCTCGATTAAAAATCACCGGCGGCGAGATCGGGGCGGTGATTTTAGAATCTATTCTGGCGTTCCGAATCACTGGTCTACAACCATTTGGAGAACATCACTATAGTTTATTTATCATAATGGTCGAGGCAAATCGAGTCTTTAGTCTAGATGTACAGACAGAAAGTCGACCAATCGTGCCATAGTATCCGGTTGGGTAACGCATGGGTGCACGAGCGTGTGAAATCGCTGATAATAGATTGCGACACATTTCTGCGGACAAAACACCGCCACACGGTGCAGCAAAACTGCGAAAAACAAGCGGTTTGCATAACAAACGCAGCTACCGCAAAGCCTAACCGACCATCACGGAAGTCGCCGCACGGAAGCTTCCCACGCGCTGCCGCCTCTCCGACCCCAGCCGGCACCCCGCGGCCACTGACCTGAGCGATGAGGCTGCCCGCCATGTCCTCGGCGCGCTCCCACTTCTGCGCCTGCGCCACGACCTGCGTGAGGCCGGCGGCGTACTCGCGGTCGCACTTGACACGCAGCTGGAGGCAGCGTCGGATGGTGTCCATGAGGCGGAGCTCGCAGTCCTGGCGCGACAGCAGCGCCTCGTGGCTGGCGCGGCCCTGCAGAGCCGAGCTGAAGCCCATCCTCAGCCTGCCGCCGGGGGACGGCGCGTCAGCGGCGCGCGCGCGCTCACACACACACTGGCCGCGCTCGCGACCCAGGCACTGCTGCCGGCGGCGCGGAGCGAGCCCGAGCGGCACGGCGTCACACCGATGGCGCGCTGCCGGCGTCCCGCGCGGCGCTCCCACGGCCGCGGCGGCGCGGGTGAAAGTGAGCGCGCCGGCCAGCCGGTCACCTGCACGGCCGGCCGCGCGGCCCGCCCCCGACGCCGGCGCCGCCCCTCGCGCGCACGGGCCGGCCGCCGCGGCCGGTCGGTGAGTCAGCCGCCGCGCGGCGCCGCCGGCCGCCGCGCCCCGGCCGGTAAGCAGATGCGCCGCCCGGCACGCACCGTATCAACGCCAGCCGCACTCACCTGCTCCAGGCCGCGTCGATTAGTGATTCCAACCGCTCCATGGCGCGCGGCCGGGCGCCGGCGGCCGCGCCGGCGGCCAGGGCGAGCGAGCGCGCGGGTCCCGCAGCGCCGCGGCGCCTCGAACAATACCCCCTCGCACTCGCCGGCCGGCGGCTGACGCCGCGTTAACAAGCCCGTCGCTGTGCGGCCAGCTTCTCCCCGGAAAGGCGGCCCCCTCTGGAACGGGCGCGAGCCATTGTCGACCGCCGCCGCCGGACAAAGCGGCGCCGGACGTGTGACCGGGTGCACGCCTCCGGCGGCCGCTACAAAGCCGCAGGACAGTTATGCGCCGGTCGGAGCGGGCGCCGACGGCCGGGCGGTGAATGACGGGCCGTGTGAGGCCGTGGACGGATGGGCGATCATCGCGAGCGCGCGTTCCCACCCGGCGGCGGCCGCACCGGAACCGGCGCGCTCATCTAATCAAACAGCGGGCGATAATGGATGCGGCCAGCGCCGGATCGGTGCCAGCGGCGGTGGCGGCGCGGCCGTCAGACTTTGGGCGATGGGCGCCGCTGCCGACGACGAGTTTTCGGCCTGCGGGGGGCGGAACCTCGCTCGGCTGCCGGTCGGCGAGCGGTGCGCCTCTGATGACCGAGCCACGTTGTGCTATCAACGCACCGCGGCCTGACGGCAGGTCACCCTTCTGCTACGCGCGTGCCGTGGGCCTGGTGGCAGGGCTTCTCTGATATCTGCGAGCATAGCCGGCCTTCCGCTTTTGGCGAGAGGACAGTGTCACCGCAATGTCCCTCAGCAGCGGGTTGCTGGCGGCAGAATCCCGCCCTAACACCGGCCAACAGAGACACGGCAGACCCATGGGGGCAGACCCACGGACACAAACCCCCACTTGCGTTAACAGCGGGCCCGTGGAGCTCGACGGTGCTGCAGCAGCGGCCTCTGCCGGCCGGCGTTCGCTCCCTCGCCAGTAAACCGCGAACCAGACGGCACGACCGCCGCCGGCTTCGGCGGGCAGCGGCCCAACGGCGACGCCAATAATAAAGGCACGCCGTCGGTATGGCAGCCAGCTCGGCGCGCCGCGCCCCGCGGCCCGCCCGAGCTGGCTCTCCGACAGAAGGCGGGCGGGCGGCGCCGATTTCTGAATGGACCCAGAGGCAGCGCGCACTTCCGACGCCTACTAAAATTAGCGGCAGCGCCGCGCCAGCCGCTCGGATACGGGCGGAAGCCGACGAGTCGCCGCCCGGACGCCACGCGGGTCCAAAAAGCCGACCCCCTACCGACGCCGGCCTCGCATACGGCACGACAGCGGCGCAAGGTCCACAAGCGCCGGCTCCGCCAAAACAAACGGCGGGGCCATTAAGCTAGGGCGTCATCGCGAATCGCAGTGCGAGCGCCGATATGAATGGCATAAGCACGTCACGCCCGAGCTAGACAAGCGCGCACGGGACGCCAATGACCTATCAATCGCACAAAGAACGCAAGCAGCAACGCAAGGGCCCCAAGAGGTGCCACGATCGACGGATCAGGGGCTGAGGGACCGCCGGGCGGACGGCGGGACGACGGCGGCCCGGGTCTGCCCTCCGCGGAGCTGAGACGGCTGCGCGGCGACGGGCACCGCACGCGCGCACAGACCGCGCACTCGAGCCGCACTGACAGCCGGGGGCGCGCCCTCGAGGCCACGCCGGCGCCAATTGTGCCGAATCAAGCCAATTGCGGCGGTTTGCAGGGCGTTATTTTGGCCGACGCCGGCGATGCGGCTCCTCGACGTCACGGTCAGGTGCGGCACGTGACGGCGGCCACCGGCGCGGCACGCAGCGCGTCCGGCCGCGCGGCGGCGGCGGCGGCGGCGCCCCTCCCACCGTCGCGGTCACGTGCGGTGACCTCTGCTCGGCGCGGCGCGTCCCCCCCCCCCCCCCCCAGCAGTGGAAGCGATGGGACGGACAGGGGACCGGAGCGGTGACCCGACGCGTGGGCGGACCGCCAGCAGCTGGGCGCGCCGACCAGGCCGGCGCCCGCGGGCAGCGTCTGCAGCGAGCGCCGTCACACTCGGGTGCGTGCCGAACGGAGGACGTAGCGGATCGTTTGGTCCTTTCACGGCTCATTCAGCTGGCGGCTGCACGC
Organism: Pollicipes pollicipes; assembly: GCF_011947565.3. Classification (NCBI taxonomy): domain Eukaryota; kingdom Metazoa; phylum Arthropoda; class Thecostraca; order Pollicipedomorpha; family Pollicipedidae; genus Pollicipes; species Pollicipes pollicipes. The sequence goes on along the minus strand of NW_023596545.1, from coordinate 36,677,506 downwards.
TTCCGAGTGAATTCCGGCACCCGGCGGCCCGTTGGTTCCGACATTCCGCTGCTGGCGGCTTCCATGAAGACAGACTTGTCGTGACAGGAAACCGCGCGGGCGTAATGGAATGCACGCTTGCGGAGACTCGCTGAGAAACAGCCAGCGACGTTGTGTACAACACTTACGGAGAGAGAAAGGCCACGAAAACACCTGTGTGCTTTTCCAGCCAAAAATTGTCATGCCCCACCGACCACACTGTTCTTTGCTTATGCTCGCATGTCCGGCGCGGTCAAGTGGTCCGCCAACTCCACCTTCGTTCTCTCACAGCTCGCGGGGAAGCCAATGAAGCCTGGCCCCTCCACGCGCAAAAAAAATCGACCCCACGCACGGAACTAGGCACTGGCACCAACGCCAGCCCACCCAGCTCGCTGGTTTGGCAGAGCTGGGAGGGTGGGCGGTTTGCATCTGCGATCAGATCACGCACACGCCTCTCCTCAAAATGGACCCCGCTGCGGCTTGGCACATACTGACACCGACTGGCTAACAACACACGACAGCCGTGCATCCCTATGAATCAGCGCACCACTCAGCCCCTCCCCCCCCCCCTTCACAGGGACGGCCGCAGTTGGTTGCCATCCCCGTTTCCGGCGGTGGGCATCCACACCAGGCGGGTAATTGGTGCTTTCGATGACGTCGAAGACGACAAACCGAGCAAACGGCAACTACATCGGTAGTCGAACACCCGGATCGGCCAGCTGGCCCACATAGAGTGGATTTCGCTGACACGCCCCCCACCACGCCAGCCAGCCGGCACCATCGACTGGAGGCAGCCCCGTCCGCCGTCGGATGAAACACACTGCGGCGGCGCCGCAGACCGCACCGGCCGGCCGCCCGACAACAGGCCCGGAGGGGTCGGGCCGGGCCGGGCCGAGTCGGGCGGGATCTGGCACGGCCGGCCGGAGGCGTCGCGGCCGGCTCGCGTGAAACGTGGGCGTGTCACGTCAACGGTAAGCCCCGGGCTCCGTGACAGGCCCACGGCCGTGGCGAGCTCGTGCAAGCTTAGTTCACACGCGGCGCTAGGATTGACACAGTCGTGAGCCGGGCGTTACTTGAAACGGGATACGAACATTACCGGGGTCAATGGTCACATGCTGACACCGGTACCCTTCACAACGCGCGTACATAGATCCGTACTTGTCGGCGAAATGCAAGAAAGACGGCAAAGCTAGTTTGTCCCGGCGAGATCCTGTTCGGGATCGGACCACCGACGCATTCATGGAGAAATTTCAGCCAACCAGCTCTCCATTTGGGGCCGTCCAGTGACTGGCTCGCACATCCATACGGAGGATGCGATGGGCAGGAACATGCGCGCTGAGTCCGACGCTCCTCATGAATCGGAAGCCAGCTGGGCGAGCTGCCCCTCCGCACAAGACCAGCGCCGGGGCCGGATGGACCGCCGCACACCAGGCGGCGCTCCGGCTGGCGTGTCGGCGCCGAGCCGCGGCAGCTCATCGGCCACAGCCGTCAGCGAGCCGCTGCTTCTCGGAGCGGGCGCCCGCGCTCGACACGCGTATGTGCGGCAGACAGACCTGTCAGCGACTCGACGCGCGGTTGTCTGACAGACAGACCTGTCAGCGACTCGACGCGCGGTAGTCTGGCAGATAGACTTGTCAGCGACTCGACGCGCGGTAGTCTGGCAGACAGACTTGTCAGCGACTCGGAGCGCGGTTGTCTGGCAGACAGACCTGTCGGCGACTCGAAGCGCGGTTGTCCGGCAGACAGACCTGTCAGCGACTCGAAGCGCGGTTGTCCGGCAGACAGCTTCACCAGCGACACGCCGCACGACGGCCGGGCAGACCGGCGCACTCTGGTCAGCGCCCAGCCGCCGGCAACACAGCCACACCTCAGACCGGGCCCGCACCGTGTGCCGCTGCCAGCGGGCCCCAGCGAGGCAGCTCTGCCGAACGCCGCCGACTGTGCCGCGCCGGAGGTGCCGGCAGGACGGCTGTTGGGCCGGCTCCAGCCGACGCCGGGCCGCCGGCCGGACCGGGACCGTTTTAGCCCGCGGACCACACCCACCCCCGCGCTGGCACCGCGTCCGCCGGAGGCCGGGCGTGGCCACGCGGTGCCCCACCACGCATGCGGCCAACTCGGTGACGGAAAACGGGCAAGCCGTCTTGTTGTCCGTCCCAAACACCAACGAAAATAGATGTGGGAGGGAGACTGGGGACCTTTCATTGGAGGTCCTCGTCGCAGCATCAAAGTTTACAGAGGGCATAACTTTGCATGATAAAATTAGCTGTACAATAACAAAATCCAGCTCTTGGGCTTCATTTAAATGTTATGGCAGATTAAATAGATGTGATGCATTGCCAGGAAGGAACCAGAGCACTTTACATCCTGATAATGCAAGGTGACAATGCCAGTAATGGGCGTCATTGCATATGGTTCCCTGACCTACATTGCAAAGCTACCTGCGTTTCAAAGAATGACACCAATTTTCACTGATGATGGCCTCCAGCCACAAAACATACTTATGATGTTGATGACTGAGGCAGAAGGATAAGGACATGTCGATGGCGGCGGTCATTTTGCGCCCATCAGGACAGACTCATGCACAATAAAACATATATAAGTGGCTGTTGATCCACTATTAGGCAATTTTCATTTGCATTTGTATGTTGAATTACATTCACAGCTTTTGGATGCAATGCTGAAAAAGATGCAAGGTCAGGTAGATGGATGAAGAGGCTGCATCATCTCCCAATGATCCAATATTTTGCTCTGGCTCAGTGTTTAACACGCATTCACGCCTACTGCAAGTGTACAAGGATCCAGTAAAGCCATAATGTTAAACATGTTTTCAAGTATGCTGATGCTTACATGACAATCACTTCACACCTAGGGTTTACATGTGTTTGGACATCATCTTGAGTCAAATACCCTACATTTCTGACAATTTGCATAATATCCAAAACTTGAGCCACATTCTTGTTAGAAACTTTGATTTCTGAATGATGTTCATGCATCTCAGGTGATGCCTAAGTTCATTGTAGGTGGTATGTGCTTCTGATGGATTTTGACAAACTCTTGTGGTTTGAATAAAGGTGGTTTGGGTTCATTTCCTGCATCCACTGATTCTAGATTCCAATGCCAGGCCATAAACTCATTGGGCATAACTTATGATTTGGTCTTGATTAAACCCACAAACAATGTGTCAATGTCATTCCAGGACATTGTAAATTGCATCAAAACATTCCTTGCACTACATAATACTACATCTTTACTATGCCCTACTGAATGAAGCCATCAAAAAGTCTGTGGTTCTGACCTATTTCCATGGTGGCCTTTCCTTGGACACTAGTTTGATCTTACATCAGACCCTATGGTGATCTCACAATCCCTTTATACCCATTTTGCAAATCACAAAGCCATGAAAACATGAAGACAACATACTTAAAAAAACTGGCCACAGGCAGAGCAGTTGGCTCAAAATTGCCTCCAGAACTTCTTCAGTCAAGACCTGCAGATACATTGCATTTCACAACCCTCTTTACCCTGGGATCTAATGACCAGACCAAATACATGTTAAATGGTAGTTGACATCTGTGGTCATTACAATTAAACAATGGTAGTCTGATCAATGATAGCACCATTGGTAATATCAAATATTGAAAACTACCCCATAAGTTTATAGCATTGCAGTGCCTTTAATGAGTGTGACTGCAACTCCAATCAAACAGCCAAATGACAGAACACATTTTCTGCATTGCAAGCATGTCAAATCATCAATACAGTGTATCCATCATGATGGTACAAATTTTTATGTGCAGTACTGACTGTGTCATACTATCAACCACTTTTGAAAATGCTACATCATTTATATCAAGACATGGTAGCCAATCAACTTGAAATTACTTTTAGCACTCGGCATTAACTGGTATATTCAAAGGGAAATAAGATTGGTACTTGCATACCACAACTGCTATAAGAGTTAATGCTATCTGTATAAAAATTATGACACTTATCTAGCATCCAAGGTAACTTTGCAAAGTTTGATTGCATGTTCAAAACATGTGCCTGCATTCCTATTCAAGAATATGAGGAATACTGATATAACTCTGCCAGTACAGTATTGCCACAAACAAAATGGATGTTGACCCTGCTATCACCCCCTGTTGCAGTAGTAAAAAAAATAAAAGGGGTAAAGGTAGGAGTAGGGTTAGGTTATGCTAAGATGGGTTAGGTTAGATTAGGTTAGGTTATATCACATTAGATTAAATAAAGCAAAATTGCTGACCTTATTAGGCCAGCAATGTCACTTGTTACTACAGTGCTCAGAAAAAAGCAAATCCTACATTCTTACAATGATCCTACACAAAATGCATTCCATGCTGCATGGCACAACAGCCATGGGGACCAGTTTGTGGGCACATGTGTTACTAATATCATTCCACTCCAATTATCATGCAATAGTTCGGGAAATACGATGTGACATGCTGAAGCAAGAGCATACCAATAGCTACAATCATCGTAAGTGATTATTAATGCAGATTTTGACAGAAGGATTTCACTTTGATCACAACCTACAAACATGCAGAGCACCAGCGCCATATCCACAGCAATCCACCCAAGAAAACATACTGAGTGACAGCTTCATGTCAGTGTAAATTGATTAGACATCAACATAAGTGCAAACAGCACGATTACAAATCATTGGCGGGAACTAAGTAACTTCGCTAACACGTCCTGTCCGCGATACCACGCACAAACACAAACACATACGGTCCAAACAGTTTACTTGTCATGTTTGGTCCTTCCCTTCCGGAATGGGAGGAGTAGCTTACCAGCAAAGAAGTGTAAGAAGTGAAGATCTCGAAAAGATTCAGAATATTGGCTCCGTGGTAAAACCAATGCAATAAAGAAACGGTGTGAAATGGGCGGGCGATAACCGCAACCAGTGATAACTCACATCAAGCGCACACAACCCGCAGCATTTCCGTGATGACTGTTACGCTCTTGCGCCTTTTGCGCCATATATGTATAACATAAAGTTTTGCGCGTGTGCGACATAATGTGACGCAAACTATAAATCCTGGTTTTTTCAAGGTCTTGCATTTTCGCCTTCACTTTCATTATATATTTCGTTGTTAGGGTAGGTGGTAGAAACGTCACGAATGTTTTTGAGATTTGATGATGTGTACCTGCTGAGTGGGTCAGAAAGGCAATCCTCAAGCTGTCTGAATCTCCTGATGTGTAACAAATGACATCCTCGTTTTGTTCAAAAACATGCTCATTAATACTGCAAATCCCAACAGGCCACAGGGTGTGTCCTTGGATCATGTGTGCTTTTTCGACCGGTGCATTCATTACCTCTCAGTCAGGCTTAAATTTTCTCAGATAGGGTCAAGGATTGTTGTCTGGAAGTTGGAAGGCAGTGGGGAAAACACCCAAAGGTTGGGGTTTGGAATTGTTCACATGATTGTGCTACAGATTTGTGTTTTAGTTGTGGAGTATGAGGTTATGTGAATGATAGTGACTGGAAAAAATTGTTAGGAAATTTGTGATTCATTTTGAGAAAGTTAGATAAAACTAGTTGATGTAAATGGTCATATTTTCAGGCAATTGTAAGTTAAAAAGCTGTGCATGGCAATAAAAAACTTCCATTCCTTTTTGTCACCAGCCTGAAATGCTTAGTGTCATGTTTTCATTTCTACCAGTGGATTTAAATGTATCCTACACTGGTGAAAGATGTGATTAATTGTTTTCCTGTTTTCAACCACAAATTTGGTGACCTATGTTTTCTCGTCACCAAGGAATGTAATACGTGTTTCAAGTTTTGGTACACAGATACAGTGATATGTTTATTGAACATGTTTTAAATTAATTTAGAATAGGCTGTTTACTCATGTGTTTGTGTTTCGCAGGTTCAGCTTAGAAGCTGTGGAGTGCTTGCATTGTGCAGTGTAACTTGTCACTGTTGGTTTTGCTACTTGATCTTCCCAGAATTTGGAACCTGTGACTTACTAGTTGAGATCAAATCAACTGCAATTTACATTTTTGGTTATGTCTGCACTCCTTCACCAACGACTGCGGACCAGTGCAGCTCTTGGGCGAGCCTTCACCAGGTTTAGTTCATCTGATAGCAAAGTGAAGGTTTGTAATTCCTTGTGCTTACTTTGGGCTGTCCTGGACTCATGCTGTCTCATATATTCCATTGCTGTTTTAGGTACTCAGACTATTTAAAACTATTTCATTCATGGGATAGCTTTTCTTCCAGAAGAAAAGTTTGAGTTGTGTGTTTCTCTTGCAGAATGAAAAGTGCATTTGGGGGCAGTTTGTTTTTGCTTAATATGGTGCCTTTGAAAGCACACAGTTCATGGTCATTATTTGCACTCTGAAATCATGGTGCAATAGTGAACATATTGTTTTGACATGTGATATGAAACATGGTCTCATAGCCTAGTTAGCCATGCGTCTTCATTCTGTCATGTTGCAGAATGGGCTGGTGCTTTGTGTCTACAAAGATGGAGATAAGTGTTCAATGACAACTGAAACCAAAAAGTTTAATGAGAGGCTTGGTGGTCACCTCACAGAGCTGCTTGAATGGTGGGTGTTATGTTTTTCATGCTTCATTGGTCTGTTACCTGTGTTTTTTTTTATAATTATGAGCATGTGCATCAGTATATGGATCCCTAATATAATCAATGCTATGTCATGAGCCATTTTTTCAGTATTTTGTGCATTAATATGAAGCTAATATGGATGAATGGCAATGAATGGTTTTGGTAACTATTCTAAAAATATGCTTCATTCTGGTGCAAAACTGATGTAATCATGCATTGCTTCATTACATCTTAGTGACCACAACAGAGCATGATGGTCTCACATGTGACTGCTGTGAGCCAGTACAGATCAGCACAGCCACACATTTTTAAGCCCCAGCTTACGCCTGCGTCCTCACTCCGTCCGCGTGTGCGACAGTGCCGGCATCTCGGGAAAGCTGGCCACGCCGCGGCTGCTGTACGGCCTGACTGCCGAGTTCCCTTGCGTGGCCGTGGTCGGGCTCGGCGAGAGCGCCGAGCAGACGGTGGACGACGCTGAGAACGTCCACCAAGGCCGCGAGAACGTCCGCCACGCCGTCGCCAGTGAGTGCACCGTCCATGGTGTACACCTGTCGGCTGTCTCACGACACTGAGCCGGTGCTCTTCGGGCGCCACCGTCGTCGTTTGGCGGTGACGGCGACTGACACTGACACTGACGTGTGCGTGTGTGTGTACGTGTGTGTGCGTGTGTGTGCGTGTATGTGACTGTGTCAGCTCTGCAGGGCGTCAGCTGCAGCCATGCGGTGTGTAGCATTGGCAGACAGCATGCAAGCCCTATGATGCATGGGCCATAACCACGTGTCAGCCGTGTGTTACGTAAGCCCCAGCCATATGACGTCGACAGGCGGCGTGACGGCCCTGCGTGACGTCCAGTGCAGTCACGTGACGGTGGAGCCGACCGAGCACGCGGAAGCGAGCGCCGAGGGCGCGCACCTGGCGCTCTGGTCGTACGACGAGCTGAAGGCCGAGGCCGACCGTCAGCGGCCGGTGCAGCTCAGCTGTGCCGGCGGCGACAGGTGGGCGCTCCTTGCCGACCGCGCCGGGGATCCGCCGGCCCGCCCTCCAGGCCGTCTGCTGACGGTGACAGGGCCGCGTCCTGTCCAGCGTACTTGTGGTTTGTTGGATTAGATGTCATGGTTGTGTGTTGCATTTGGGGCTTGTATGGTTGGCATAACGTATGCTATCTCGGTGTAGGCGATTTTGATAGGTGTGGTTACGCGACTGTGGCTTGAAAGCTATCGGTTCAGTACTCCTGCTTTTGTTTTGTCAGTGAGCTTTGGCGCCGTGGTGCCCTGAAGGCTTCCGGACAGAACCTGGCGAGGACACTGATGGAAAGCCCCAGCCAACTACCTGACTCCCACGCTCTTCTGTGAGGTCAGCATTCTGTGGTGTCGGTCAGGTGTGACTCAGCGGATCTGTGATGGTCGGGAGTAACGCTCTTCGGATGCAGTGGCGCGGACTTGTGCGTTAGAGATTTAGATTGGGTTTTCGGTTGGAGTGGCGATTTTTAGTTGGAGTGGCGTGGCGACAATACAGCTGGCCCACCTTGTCAGCTGTTTGGGAAGCTCCTTTACGTGCGACGTGTGACTTCTATTGCATGGCAACAGGAAAATGAAGTTAGCGTAGCATTGAATTATCTCAATGTAGATTGCCAATGCCAATGCTCATTCCATAAAATATTCTAAAACAACCGAAGTGTCTGTTCTTTGCTTTATTGCACACGGAGGGATGGATGTGGGTTCCGACCCGTGCCCGGCTGCGCGGTCTGCAGTGTGATCCCCTCCCATCGGCCAGCGTGTCTCGGAGGCCATGTCTTCGCTGCCGGTGGAGGTGGTGGTGCGGGACGAGGCCTGGATCCGTCAGCGAGGCATGGGCGCTTCCTTAGCGTGTCGCGCGGATCGGCCGAGCCGCCGCGCTTCCTGGAGCTGAGCTACAGCGGCGCCGGCGCCGACGCTGCGCCGCTCGCCGTCGTCGGTGAGCGATAGGGATTCCCCGCCCGGCGAGGGGACTCCCGCCCGGCGAGGGGGCTCCCGCCCGGCGAGGGACTGTCGCCCGGCGAAGGGGCTCCCGCCCGGCGAGGGGACTCCCGCCCGGCGAGGGGACTGTCGCCTGGCGAGGGACTCCCGCCCGGCGAGGGGGCTCCCGCCCGGCGAGGGGGCTCCCGCCCGGCGAGGGGACTGTCGCCTGGCGAGGGGACTCCCGCCCGGCGAGGGGACTGTCGCCTGGCGAGGGGACGGTCGCCCGGCGAAGGGGCTCCCGCCCGGCGAGGGGGACTCCCGCCCGGCGAGAGGGCTCCCGCCCGGCGAGGGGGCTCCGCCGGGGGGCGAGGGGGCTCCCGCCGGCGAGGGCTCCGCCCGGCGAGGGGGACTCGCCTGGCGAGGGGGACTCCCGCCGGCGAGGGGATCCCGCCCGGCGAGGGGCTCCCGCCGGCGAGGGGGCTCCCGCCGGCGAGGGCTCCCGCCCGGCGAGGGGGCTCCCGCCCGGAGGGGGCTCCCGCCGGCGAGGGGACTGTCGCCTGGCGAGGGGCTCCCGCCCGGCGAGGGGGCTCCCGCCCGGCGAGGGGACTGTCGCCCGGCGAGGGGGCTCCCGCCCGGCGAGGGGACTCCCGCCCGGCGAGGGGGCCCCGCGCCTGACGAGGGGGCTTCCGCCCGGGAACGAGACTCTCGTCCGGCGATGGGACGCTGGTCGGAGGACAAAGAGGTGCTGTCTTACTGTTGCTGTGGCCGACGATTGAAGGATCGCGTCCGAGTGCCGGGAAGGGTGGGCAGGAATAGCAGAGTGGCTGAAATGTGGGGTGTCCAACGGCAGCCGATGTGTTGCGTGGCTCCGATTTTGGTATAAGCGTTTAGGACTGTGGTCAAACAAAGGCTAGGTTTCTGTTCAATTTTGGGCCGGGCAGCAACCATGTGCGAAATTCTCACCGAAACGCTCGTAAATTGTCTTTACTGCACGAGCATTGTTTGCACAACTGCATACCGCGACCGCCTTGCCTTTCCTCCGCCCGTCACCGCCTCTCTCGCCGCCAGGCAAGGGCGTCGTGACGTTCGACTCGGGCGGCATCTCGCTGAAGCCGGCCAAGAACATGGACACGATGCGGGCGGACATGGGCGGCGCCGCCTGCACGGTGGGCGTGCTTTACGCGGCGGCGCAGCTCGGGCTGGCGGCCAACCTGCGCGCTTTCATACCCCTCTGCGAGAACATGCCGGGCAGCCGCGCCACCAAGCCCGGCGACGTCGTCACCGCCATGAACGGCAAGACCGTGCAGGTGCGGCGGGCGCGCACGGCTGGCCAGCCGGCTGGCTGGGTTCCCAGCTGTTGGGTCTGGTCGGAAGCAGCCTGGACAGTGATCTGCTGGCATTGATGCCGTGTGGTTTAGCGGCTGCTGTATGTTGTAACACGTGCAAAGTGATTGCATCCCGAGAGTCGGTCATGTCAGCCTCGCATGAGCCACGTATTACTTGAGAGTGTGGTACGTGACGTGCCAGTCTGGCGGTGTGGTCCACGTTTGTGTCCTGGAACCGTGCGCTCTGATTCTGGGGCCATAAACGAAGTATTCTGTTGTCGACGGAGATGCAGCCGTCGGTGCACATGGAGAGCTAGAGATGCTAACAGCGCAGTGTTTTGGCTCATTGGGAAACAGAGGGTGTCGTGTTCAAGCAAGTCTGTGCCGTTGTACCGCATCTGGTGTATCTGCGGCGGATCCTCAGTGCCTCCCACGTGCGTTTGTCCGGTCCCTTGCACCCGGCCACAGTAGTGCGGTACTACCCTAACCTCGGTCGCTGCGGTGCGACCTGACCTCGGTCGCCGCGGTGCCGCCAGGTGGACAACACGGACGCCGAGGGGCGGCTGATCCTGGCAGACGCTCTCTGCTACGCGCAGGAGTGCCGGCCGCGCGCCATGCTCAACATGGCCACCCTCACCGGTGAGAGGCTGCCGCCGGTGGCGGGGCCGGTGGCGGAGACGGGTCTGAGCCCCTGCCGGACGGATGGGGTCCGCCGCGAATGGCGGCAGTCGTGGCGCGTGGCGGCAGGGTGACGCGCCCGGCCTTGATTGTGCTTTTTGGAGGCGACGCATGGTGTTGAACTAAGGTGTATTCAAGGGTCTTCCGTGATGGCACGTTTGTCTCGAGAATGAGAATACCTTTGGTACCTGGCAATGCTCATGCATATTTGCTGTGCTGCTGTTCGTAGTGCGCTGTCCAGTGAACACGATGTCATGCACAAGCACGCACATCCACATCTTGAAAATCACTCCATTCTGACGTCGAAGTAAAGCTCACTCCTGACAGGAAGCAGTCGGTGTCGGCACCTGAAGTTACGTGCTGTATTTTCTGTCGGATATGTGGGTGAAATGGCCGTCCCGTAATATCTAACTGGACGCTGTGCTCTTGCCAACAGGCGCCATCTCTGTGGCGCTGGGCTCGGCGGCCGTCGGCGTGTTTACCAACTCGACCGCCGCGTGGCACCAGCTGCGCGCGGCCGGCACCAACACGGGCGACCGCGTCTGGCGCATGCCCCTCTGGAAACACTACACCAAGTCGATGAAGGGTGAGTGGTGCTAGCCCCGGGTCGGGTCAATGGGGCGCGCGTCGTCCTGACAACGCTACACAGAGTCGGTGACGGGTGATTGTCCGTCTCGGGCGTCGGGTCCCGTTCCGAACGGGAAGCACGTGGCCACACGCACCGCACGGGCGCGTGTTTCGTGCGTGAGGCTCTGTTTGCTTTGTCTCCCCCGTTGTTACTGGTTCACGGACGGACTAAGCATGGAGGTTGAGAGGCAGGGACTCTCCGAGGATCAGACGATAGCACGTAAGTGCTTCTTACGGAGGCCACGGGTGTGGAAGCCTCTGCGTTGCTTACCTCGCAACCCTTTTTCGATGCCTGCATGTTTGGGAGGCTAGGAAGATGAGCCGTCTGCCAAGTAAGACATGTATTCTAACTCGCTGCCGCAGCCGCAGGTCTGGTGTATTGCTGAACTGTTTCGTCCTGCTTGATCCTCAATATGTGCGGTTCTTATAAATGCTTGTCATGAGCAGCCAGGAAGGGAACTGGCCCGCGCAGGCTTTTACGAAGCTATTTGGGAAACTAGAGGGCGTTGCACCACGGCATCTTCGCCTTTTGCTCATTTAAGAATGTCTTAGATAAGCTTGTACTGGTACCAGAAACGGGTGCATATTGTAAGTACAGATACAGACTATGTAAGTATGACGGGCGCTGATGCCACGAAGACAGACTTAGCACGTGGTGACCAATGTGAGTTATTCTGTTATATTTTTTTCTGAAGGGCCACATATTGGCATGGACATTCATGACAAGTCTGACGGGTGGTTGTAAAGCAGTGCAGGTAATCAAAAAGGTTGTCGGCTTTCAAGTGAGCAAAGTAACAGATGCCACTGGTCGTGGTGCACCCTGCTGAGCGCTGGGTGGCGGTGTGCGCAGGCGGGCGGCTGGCCGACCTCAACAACCTGAGCTCCTCGGCACCGGCCGGCGGCTCCTGTACGGCCGCCGCCTTCCTGCGGGTGAGACTGGCCTCTCCCCGGTTAGCCCTCTCCCCGGGGTCAGGCGCCGTCCCCGCCGCCGCTCAGGCGGCCCCTGCTGAGCGCCGTCCTCCTGCCGGCAGAGTGCAGGCTGGCCGACCTGAACAACATCGGCTCGGCGACCGGGGGCGGCGCCTGCACGGCGGCCGCCTTCCTTCAGGTCTGGTCGGCCCCGCGGGTGGGGGGAGGGAGGACGGCGGAGGGGGACGGGGATGAAATGACTTGAGTTTGTTTGCTAGTTACTTTGGGGTGTGAGAGCGTCGAGTTTTTCGAGCTCATGATTGGAACCATGCGTTTAGGTTTTCGAACAGCACACATGAAACTGTTATGTATTGTAGTTTGTTTTGCTTAGCAACAAGTGCAGATCAGGCGTTTTGCTCAGCGTATCCAGTGCTCCTCACTTCGAATGTGTTTGCTTGGAGCCCATCAGTCGCCTCCGCTCATCACCATCCCTCCCCGCAGGAGTTTGTGGCCGAGGATTTGCCCTGGCTGCACGTGGACATCGCTGGCACCATGGAGAACACCACCGATGTGCCGTACCTGAGCAAAGGCATGAGCGGTCGGCCCACGCGCACCGTCCTCGAGTTTGCCGAGGCCATCTGCCAGCAGGGCTCCCGCTAACGCGCGGCCTCGGTCCGAACTGGCAGTTGTGGCGGTGACCGCTGAGCCGCGCCACCCGCGCCGCTGTTTGGTCGTCGGCCAGGAGCAAATGTGGAGCGGAGCCACAAAGCTCTTGGGCACGCGGAAGCACGCTTTGTGGCTCCGCATCGTTAGAGCTGCGGTGGGAGGGTGGCTTAGCTGTGCTTTGGATGCAGTGGAGTGGTTGCAGATGCCAAACTTGTGGGCGAATGATGTGACTGTATTGTCGAGTTTCTGACAGTGATCTTCCACGTTTTTCAGGCCGCTTGCGGGTGCCTTGTGATATTGAACCAATAGCAGGGTTGGTGCGTTGGACATGGTGTGGGAAGTTGTCAATGGACGACGTTTTGACAATACGTTTTTAACAGCGACAGGTTTTGTATAACTAACAGGTCGTGCTCTTGCAACACATTGAACCCCATACAAATAAAGATTGTACAAATAAGGAAAACCGTTGGCAGTTTGTGATTTAGCCGGGTGACAGCCACTATCTGGCCTGTTTAGGGCGCACAACACAAAGAA
>NW_023596545.1:36632768-36664212 GCF_011947565.3 Pollicipes pollicipes | reverse complement strand
CTTCAGGGCACCACGGCGCCAAAGCTCACTGACAAAACAAAAGCAGGAGTACTGAACCGATAGCTTTCAAGCCACAGTCGCGTAACCACACCTATCAAAATCGCCTACACCGAGATAGCATACGTTATGCCAACCATACAAGCCCCAAATGCAACACACAACCATGACATCTAATCCAACAAACCACAAGTACGCTGGACAGGACGCGGCCCTGTCACCGTCAGCAGACGGCCTGGAGGGCGGGCCGGCGGATCCCCGGCGCGGTCGGCAAGGAGCGCCCACCTGTCGCCGCCGGCACAGCTGAGCTGCACCGGCCGCTGACGGTCGGCCTCGGCCTTCAGCTCGTCGTACGACCAGAGCGCCAGGTGCGCGCCCTCGGCGCTCGCTTCCGCGTGCTCGGTCGGCTCCACCGTCACGTGACTGCACTGGACGTCACGCAGGGCCGTCACGCCGCCTGTCGACGTCATATGGCTGGGGCTTACGTAACACACGGCTGACACGTGGTTATGGCCCATGCATCATAGGGCTTGCATGCTGTCTGCCAATGCTACACACCGCATGGCTGCAGCTGACGCCCTGCAGAGCTGACACAGTCACATACACGCACACACACGCACACACACGTACACACACACGCACACGTCAGTGTCAGTGTCAGTCGCCGTCACCGCCAAACGACGACGGTGGCGCCCGAAGAGCACCGGCTCAGTGTCGTGAGACAGCCGACAGGTGTACACCATGGACGGTGCACTCACTGGCGACGGCGTGGCGGACGTTCTCGCGGCCTTGGTGGACGTTCTCAGCGTCGTCCACCGTCTGCTCGGCGCTCTCGCCGAGCCCGACCACGGCCACGCAAGGGAACTCGGCAGTCAGGCCGTACAGCAGCCGCGGCGTGGCCAGCTTTCCCGAGATGCCGGCACTGTCGCACACGCGGACGGAGTGAGGACGCAGGCGTAAGCTGGGGCTTAAAAATGTGTGGCTGTGCTGATCTGTACTGGCTCACAGCAGTCACATGTGAGACCATCATGCTCTGTTGTGGTCACTAAGATGTAATGAAGCAATGCATGATTACATCAGTTTTGCACCAGAATGAAGCATATTTTTAGAATAGTTACCAAAACCATTCATTGCCATTCATCCATATTAGCTTCATATTAATGCACAAAATACTGAAAAAATGGCTCATGACATAGCATTGATTATATTAGGGATCCATATACTGATGCACATGCTCATAATTATAAAAAAAAACACAGGTAACAGACCAATGAAGCATGAAAAACATAACACCCACCATTCAAGCAGCTCTGTGAGGTGACCACCAAGCCTCTCATTAAACTTTTTGGTTTCAGTTGTCATTGAACACTTATCTCCATCTTTGTAGACACAAAGCACCAGCCCATTCTGCAACATGACAGAATGAAGACGCATGGCTAACTAGGCTATGAGACCATGTTTCATATCACATGTCAAAACAATATGTTCACTATTGCACCATGATTTCAGAGTGCAAATAATGACCATGAACTGTGTGCTTTCAAAGGCACCATATTAAGCAAAAACAAACTGCCCCCAAATGCACTTTTCATTCTGCAAGAGAAACACACAACTCAAACTTTTCTTCTGGAAGAAAAGCTATCCCATGAATGAAATAGTTTTAAATAGTCTGAGTACCTAAAACAGCAATGGAATATATGAGACAGCATGAGTCCAGGACAGCCCAAAGTAAGCACAAGGAATTACAAACCTTCACTTTGCTATCAGATGAACTAAACCTGGTGAAGGCTCGCCCAAGAGCTGCACTGGTCCGCATCGTTGGTGAAGGAGTGCAGACATAACCAAAAATGTAAATTGCAGTTGATTTGATCTCAACTAGTAAGTCACAGGTTCCAAATTCTGGGAAGATCAAGTAGCAAAACCAACAGTGACAAGTTACACTGCACAATGCAAGCACTCCACAGCTTCTAAGCTGAACCTGCGAAACACAAACACATGAGTAAACAGCCTATTCTAAATTAATTTAAAACATGTTCAATAAACATATCACTGTATCTGTGCTACCAAAACTTGAAACACGTATTACATTCCTTGGTGACGAGACAAACATAGGTCACCAAATTTGTGGTTGAAAACAGGAAAACAATTAATCACATCTTTCACCAGTGTAGGATACATTTAAATCCACTGGTAGAAATGAAAACATGACACTAAGCATTTCAGGCTGGTGACAAAAAGGAATGGAAGTTTTTTATTGGGCCATGCACAGCTTTGTAACTTACAATTGCCTGAAAATATGACCATTTACATCAACTAGTTTTATCTAACTTTTCTCAAAATGAATCACAAATTCCTAACAATTTTTTCCAGTCACTATCATTCACATAACCTCACTACTCCACAACTAAAACACACATCTGTAGCACAATCATGTGAACATTCCAACCCCAACCTTTGGGTGTTTTCCCCACTGCCTTCCAACTTCCAGGACAACAATCCTTGACCCTATCTGAGAAATTTAAGCCTGACTGAGAGGTAATGAAATGCACCGGTCGAAAAAAGCACACATGATCCAAGGACACACCCTGGTGCCTGTTGGATTTGCATTATTAATGAGCATGTTTTTGAACAAACGAGGATGTCATTTGTTACACATCAGGAGATTCAGACAGCTTGAGGATTGCCTTTCTGACCCCACTCAGCAGGTACACATCATCAACATCTCAAAAACATTCGTGACGTTTTCTACCACCTACCCTAACCAACGAAATATATAATGAAAGTGAAGGCCGAAAATGCAAGACCTGAAAAAACCAGGATTATAGTTTGCGTCACATTATGTCGCACACGCGCAAAACTTTAGTTATACATATATGGCGCAAAAGGCGCAAGAGCGTAACAGTCATCACGGAAACTGCTGCGGGTTGTGTGCGCTTGATGTGAGTTATCCACTGGTTGCGGTTATCGCCGCCCATTTTCACACCGTTTCTTTATTGCATTGGTTTTACCACGGAGCCAATATTCTGAATCTTTTTCGAGATCTTCACTTCTTACACTTCTTTGCTGGTAAGCTACTCCTCCCATTCCGGCAGGGAAGACCAAACATGACAAGTAAACCTGTTTGGACCAGTATGTGTTTGTGTCTGTGCGTGGTATCGCGGACAGGACGTGTTAGCGAAGTTACTTAGTTCCCGCCAATGATTGTAATCGTGCTGTTTGCACTTACTGTTGATTGTCCTAATCAATTTACACTGACATGAAGCTGTCACTCAGTATGTTTTCTGGGGTGGATGCTGTGGATATGGCGCTGGTGCTCTGCATGTTTGTAGGTTGTGATCAAGTGAACATCCTTCTGTCAAAATCTGCATTAATAATCACTTACGATGATTGGTAGCTATTGGTATGCTCTTGCTTCAGCATGTCACATCGGTATTTCCCGAACTATTGCATGATAATTGGAGTAGGGAATGATATTAGTAACACATGTGCCCACAAACTGGTCCCCATGGCTGTTGTGCCCATGCAGCATGGAATGCATTTTGTGTAGGATCATTGTAAGAATGTAGGATTTGCTTTTTTCTGAGCACTGTAGTAACAAGTGACATTGCTGGCCTAATAAGGTCAGCAATTTGCTTTATTTAATCTAATGTGAATAACCTAACCTAATCTAACCTAACCCATCTTAGCATAACCTAACCCTACTCCTACCTTTACCCCTTTTATTTTTTTTACTACTGCAACAGGGGGTGATAGCAGGGTCAACATCCATTTTGTTTGTGGCAATACTGTACTGGCAGAGTTATATCAGTATTCCTCATATTCTTGAATAGGAATGCAGGCACATGTTTTGAACATGCAATCAAACTTTGCAAAGTTACCTTGGATGCTAGATAAGTGTCATAATTTTTATACAGATAGCATTAACTCTTATAGCAGTTGTGGTATGCAAGTACCAATCTTATTTCCCTTTGAATATACCAGTTAATGCCGAGTGCTAAAAGTAATTTCAAGTTGATTGGCTACCATGTCTTGATATAAATGATGTAGCATTTTCAAAAGTGGTTGATAGTATGACACAGTCAGTACTGCACATAAAAATTTGTACCATCATGATGGATACACTGTATTGATGATTTGACATGCTTGCAATGCAGAAAATGTGTTCTGTCATTTGGCTGTTTGATTGGAGTTGCAGTCACACTCATTAAAGGCACTGCAATGCTATAAACTTATGGGGTAGTTTTCAATATTTGATATTACCAATGGTGCTATCATTGATCAGACTACCATTGTTTAATTGTAATGACCACAGATGTCAACTACCATTTAACATGTATTTGGTCTGGTCATTAGATCCCAGGGTAAAGAGGGTTGTGAAATGCAATGTATCTGCAGGTCTTGACTGAAGAAGTTCTGGAGGCAATTTTGAGCCAACTGCTCTGCCTGTGGCCAGTTTTTTTAAGTATGTTGTCTTCATGTTTTCATGGCTTTGTGATTTGCAAAATGGGTATAAAGGGATTGTGAGATCACCATAGGGTCTGATGTAAGATCAAACTAGTGTCCAAGGAAAGGCCACCATGGAAATAGGTCAGAACCACAGACTTTTTGATGGCTTCATTCAGTAGGGCATAGTAAAGATGTAGTATTATGTAGTGCAAGGAATGTTTTGATGCAATTTACAATGTCCTGGAATGACATTGACACATTGTTTGTGGGTTTAATCAAGACCAAATCATAAGTTATGCCCAATGAGTTTATGGCCTGGCATTGGAATCTAGAATCAGTGGATGCAGGAAATGAACCCAAACCACCTTTATTCAAACCACAAGAGTTTGTCAAAATCCATCAGAAGCACATACCACCTACAATGAACTTAGGCATCACCTGAGATGCATGAACATCATTCAGAAATCAAAGTTTCTAACAAGAATGTGGCTCAAGTTTTGGATATTATGCAAATTGTCAGAAATGTAGGGTATTTGACTCAAGATGATGTCCAAACACATGTAAACCCTAGGTGTGAAGTGATTGTCATGTAAGCATCAGCATACTTGAAAACATGTTTAACATTATGGCTTTACTGGATCCTTGTACACTTGCAGTAGGCGTGAATGCGTGTTAAACACTGAGCCAGAGCAAAATATTGGATCATTGGGAGATGATGCAGCCTCTTCATCCATCTACCTGACCTTGCATCTTTTTCAGCATTGCATCCAAAAGCTGTGAATGTAATTCAACATACAAATGCAAATGAAAATTGCCTAATAGTGGATCAACAGCCACTTATATATGTTTTATTGTGCATGAGTCTGTCCTGATGGGCGCAAAATGACCGCCGCCATCGACATGTCCTTATCCTTCTGCCTCAGTCATCAACATCATAAGTATGTTTTGTGGCTGGAGGCCATCATCAGTGAAAATTGGTGTCATTCTTTGAAACGCAGGTAGCTTTGCAATGTAGGTCAGGGAACCATATGCAATGACGCCCATTACTGGCATTGTCACCTTGCATTATCAGGATGTAAAGTGCTCTGGTTCCTTCCTGGCAATGCATCACATCTATTTAATCTGCCATAACATTTAAATGAAGCCCAAGAGCTGGATTTTGTTATTGTACAGCTAATTTTATCATGCAAAGTTATGCCCTCTGTAAACTTTGATGCTGCGACGAGGACCTCCAATGAAAGGTCCCCAGTCTCCCTCCCACATCTATTTTCGTTGGTGTTTGGGACGGACAACAAGACGGCTTGCCCGTTTTCCGTCACCGAGTTGGCCGCATGCGTGGTGGGGCACCGCGTGGCCACGCCCGGCCTCCGGCGGACGCGGTGCCAGCGCGGGGGTGGGTGTGGTCCGCGGGCTAAAACGGTCCCGGTCCGGCCGGCGGCCCGGCGTCGGCTGGAGCCGGCCCAACAGCCGTCCTGCCGGCACCTCCGGCGCGGCACAGTCGGCGGCGTTCGGCAGAGCTGCCTCGCTGGGGCCCGCTGGCAGCGGCACACGGTGCGGGCCCGGTCTGAGGTGTGGCTGTGTTGCCGGCGGCTGGGCGCTGACCAGAGTGCGCCGGTCTGCCCGGCCGTCGTGCGGCGTGTCGCTGGTGAAGCTGTCTGCCGGACAACCGCGCTTCGAGTCGCTGACAGGTCTGTCTGCCGGACAACCGCGCTTCGAGTCGCCGACAGGTCTGTCTGCCAGACAACCGCGCTCCGAGTCGCTGACAAGTCTGTCTGCCAGACTACCGCGCGTCGAGTCGCTGACAAGTCTATCTGCCAGACTACCGCGCGTCGAGTCGCTGACAGGTCTGTCTGTCAGACAACCGCGCGTCGAGTCGCTGACAGGTCTGTCTGCCGCACATACGCGTGTCGAGCGCGGGCGCCCGCTCCGAGAAGCAGCGGCTCGCTGACGGCTGTGGCCGATGAGCTGCCGCGGCTCGGCGCCGACACGCCAGCCGGAGCGCCGCCTGGTGTGCGGCGGTCCATCCGGCCCCGGCGCTGGTCTTGTGCGGAGGGGCAGCTCGCCCAGCTGGCTTCCGATTCATGAGGAGCGTCGGACTCAGCGCGCATGTTCCTGCCCATCGCATCCTCCGTATGGATGTGCGAGCCAGTCACTGG
Organism: Pollicipes pollicipes; assembly: GCF_011947565.3. Taxonomy (NCBI): domain Eukaryota; kingdom Metazoa; phylum Arthropoda; class Thecostraca; order Pollicipedomorpha; family Pollicipedidae; genus Pollicipes; species Pollicipes pollicipes. Next base: position 36,657,613 of record NW_023596545.1, on the reverse strand, counting down.
ACGGCCCCAAATGGAGAGCTGGTTGGCTGAAATTTCTCCATGAATGCGTCGGTGGTCCGATCCCGAACAGGATCTCGCCGGGACAAACTAGCTTTGCCGTCTTTCTTGCATTTCGCCGACAAGTACGGATCTATGTACGCGCGTTGTGAAGGGTACCGGTGTCAGCATGTGACCATTGACCCCGGTAATGTTCGTATCCCGTTTCAAGTAACGCCCGGCTCACGACTGTGTCAATCCTAGCGCCGCGTGTGAACTAAGCTTGCACGAGCTCGCCACGGCCGTGGGCCTGTCACGGAGCCCGGGGCTTACCGTTGACGTGACACGCCCACGTTTCACGCGAGCCGGCCGCGACGCCTCCGGCCGGCCGTGCCAGATCCCGCCCGACTCGGCCCGGCCCGGCCCGACCCCTCCGGGCCTGTTGTCGGGCGGCCGGCCGGTGCGGTCTGCGGCGCCGCCGCAGTGTGTTTCATCCGACGGCGGACGGGGCTGCCTCCAGTCGATGGTGCCGGCTGGCTGGCGTGGTGGGGGGCGTGTCAGCGAAATCCACTCTATGTGGGCCAGCTGGCCGATCCGGGTGTTCGACTACCGATGTAGTTGCCGTTTGCTCGGTTTGTCGTCTTCGACGTCATCGAAAGCACCAATTACCCGCCTGGTGTGGATGCCCACCGCCGGAAACGGGGATGGCAACCAACTGCGGCCGTCCCTGTGAAGGGGGGGGGGGGAGGGGCTGAGTGGTGCGCTGATTCATAGGGATGCACGGGCTGTCGTGTGTTGTTAGCCAGTCGGTGTCAGTATGTGCCAAGCCGCAGCGGGGTCCATTTTGAGGAGAGGCGTGTGCGTGATCTGATCGCAGATGCAACCGCCCACCCTCCCAGCTCTGCCAAACCAGCGAGCTGGGTGGGCTGGCGTTGGTGCCAGTGCCTAGTTCCGTGCGTGGGTCGATTTTTTTGCGCGTGGAGGGGCCAGGCTTCATTGGCTTCCCCGCGAGCTGTGAGAGAACGAAGGTGGAGTTGGCGGACCACTTGACCGCGCCGGACATGCGAGCATAAGCAAAGAACAGTGTGGTCGGTGGGGCATGACAATTTTTGGCTGGAAAAGCACACAGGTGTTTTCGTGGCCTTTCTCTCTCCGTAAGTGTTGTACACAACGTCGCTGGCTGTTTCTCAGCGAGTCTCCGCAAGCGTGCATTCCATTACGCCCGCGCGGTTTCCTGTCACGACAAGTCTGTCTTCATGGAAGCCGCCAGCAGCGGAATGTCGGAACCAACGGGCCGCCGGGTGCCGGAATTCACTCGGAAGCGTGCAGCCGCCAGCTGAATGAGCCGTGAAAGGACCAAACGATCCGCTACGTCCTCCGTTCGGCACGCACCCGAGTGTGACGGCGCTCGCTGCAGACGCTGCCCGCGGGCGCCGGCCTGGGTCGGCGCGCCCAGCTGCTGGCGGTCCGCCCACGCGTCGGGTCACCGCTCCGGTCCCTGTCCGTCCCATCGCTTCCACTGCTGGGGGGGGGGGGGGGGGGACGCGCCGCGCCGAGCAGAGGTCACCGCACGTGACCGCGACGGTGGGAGGGGCGCCGCCGCCGCCGCCGCCGCGCGGCCGGACGCGCTGCGTGCCGCGCCGGTGGCCGCCGTCACGTGCCGCACCTGACCGTGACGTCGAGGAGCCGCATCGCCGGCCGTCGGCCAAAAATAACGCCCTGCAAACCGCCGCAATTGGCTTGATTCGGCACAATTGGCGCCGGCGTGGCCTCGAGGGCGCGCCCCCGGCTGTCAGTGCGGCTCGAGTGCGCGGTCTGTGCGCGCGTGCGGTGCCCGTCGCCGCGCAGCCGTCTCAGCTCCGCGGAGGGCAGACCCGGGCCGCCGTCGTCCCGCCGTCCGCCCGGCGGTCCCTCAGCCCCTGATCCGTCGATCGTGGCCCCTCTTGGGGCCCTTGCGTTGCTGCTTGCGTTCTTTGTGCGATTGATAGGTCATTGGCGTCCCGTGCGGCGCTTGTCTAGCTCGGGCGTGACGTGCTTATGCCATTCATATCGGCGCTCGCACTGCGATTCGCGATGACGCCCTAGCTTAATGGCCCCGCCGTTTGTTTTGGCGGAGCCGGCGCTTGTGGACCTTGCGCCGCTGTCGTGCCGTATGCGAGGCCGGCGTCGGTAGGGGGTCGGCTTTTTGGACCCGCGTGGCGTCCGGGCGGCGACTCGTCGGCTTCCGCCCGTATCCGAGCGGCTGGCGCGGCGCTGCCGCTAATTTTAGTAGGCGTCGGAAGTGCGCGCTGCCTCTGGGTCCATTCAGAAATCGGCGCCGCCCGCCCGCCTTCTGTCGGAGAGCCAGCTCGGGCGGGCCGCGGGGCGCGGCGCGCCGAGCTGGCTGCCATACCGACGGCGTGCCTTTATTATTGGCGTCGCCGTTGGGCCGCTGCCCGCCGAAGCCGGCGGCGGTCGTGCCGTCTGGTTCGCGGTTTACTGGCGAGGGAGCGAACGCCGGCCGGCAGAGGCCGCTGCTGCAGCACCGTCGAGCTCCACGGGCCCGCTGTTAACGCAAGTGGGGGTTTGTGTCCGTGGGTCTGCCCCCATGGGTCTGCCGTGTCTCTGTTGGCCGGTGTTAGGGCGGGATTCTGCCGCCAGCAACCCGCTGCTGAGGGACATTGCGGTGACACTGTCCTCTCGCCAAAAGCGGAAGGCCGGCTATGCTCGCAGATATCAGAGAAGCCCTGCCACCAGGCCCACGGCACGCGCGTAGCAGAAGGGTGACCTGCCGTCAGGCCGCGGTGCGTTGATAGCACAACGTGGCTCGGTCATCAGAGGCGCACCGCTCGCCGACCGGCAGCCGAGCGAGGTTCCGCCCCCCGCAGGCCGAAAACTCGTCGTCGGCAGCGGCGCCCATCGCCCAAAGTCTGACGGCCGCGCCGCCACCGCCGCTGGCACCGATCCGGCGCTGGCCGCATCCATTATCGCCCGCTGTTTGATTAGATGAGCGCGCCGGTTCCGGTGCGGCCGCCGCCGGGTGGGAACGCGCGCTCGCGATGATCGGCCCATCCGTCCACGGCCTCACACGGCCCGTCATTCACCGCCCGGCCGTCGGCGCCCGCTCCGACCGGCGCATAACTGTCCTGCGGCTTTGTAGCGGCCGCCGGAGGCGTGCACCCGGTCACACGTCCGGCGCCGCTTTGTCCGGCGGCGGCGGTCGACAATGGCTCGCGCCCCGTTCCAGAGGGGGCCGCCTTTCCGGGGAGAAGCTGGCCGCACAGCGACGGGCTTGTTAACGCGGCGTCAGCCGCCGGCCGGCGAGTGCGAGGGGGTATTGTTCGAGGCGCCGCGGCGCTGCGGGACCCGCGCGCTCGCTCGCCCTGGCCGCCGGCGCGGCCGCCGGCGCCCGGCCGCGCGCCATGGAGCGGTTGGAATCACTAATCGACGCGGCCTGGAGCAGGTGAGTGCGGCTGGCGTTGATACGGTGCGTGCCGGGCGGCGCATCTGCTTACCGGCCGGGGCGCGGCGGCCGGCGGCGCCGCGCGGCGGCTGACTCACCGACCGGCCGCGGCGGCCGGCCCGTGCGCGCGAGGGGCGGCGCCGGCGTCGGGGGCGGGCCGCGCGGCCGGCCGTGCAGGTGACCGGCTGGCCGGCGCGCTCACTTTCACCCGCGCCGCCGCGGCCGTGGGAGCGCCGCGCGGGACGCCGGCAGCGCGCCATCGGTGTGACGCCGTGCCGCTCGGGCTCGCTCCGCGCCGCCGGCAGCAGTGCCTGGGTCGCGAGCGCGGCCAGTGTGTGTGTGAGCGCGCGCGCGCCGCTGACGCGCCGTCCCCCGGCGGCAGGCTGAGGATGGGCTTCAGCTCGGCTCTGCAGGGCCGCGCCAGCCACGAGGCGCTGCTGTCGCGCCAGGACTGCGAGCTCCGCCTCATGGACACCATCCGACGCTGCCTCCAGCTGCGTGTCAAGTGCGACCGCGAGTACGCCGCCGGCCTCACGCAGGTCGTGGCGCAGGCGCAGAAGTGGGAGCGCGCCGAGGACATGGCGGGCAGCCTCATCGCTCAGGTCAGTGGCCGCGGGGTGCCGGCTGGGGTCGGAGAGGCGGCAGCGCGTGGGAAGCTTCCGTGCGGCGACTTCCGTGATGGTCGGTTAGGCTTTGCGGTAGCTGCGTTTGTTATGCAAACCGCTTGTTTTTCGCAGTTTTGCTGCACCGTGTGGCGGTGTTTTGTCCGCAGAAATGTGTCGCAATCTATTATCAGCGATTTCACACGCTCGTGCACCCATGCGTTACCCAACCGGATACTATGGCACGATTGGTCGACTTTCTGTCTGTACATCTAGACTAAAGACTCGATTTGCCTCGACCATTATGATAAATAAACTATAGTGATGTTCTCCAAATGGTTGTAGACCAGTGATTCGGAACGCCAGAATAGATTCTAAAATCACCGCCCCGATCTCGCCGCCGGTGATTTTTAATCGAGGCGTGCAGTCGGTGCCAGGCAGCATGAGAACTATCGATTGTCAAGCGATCGTAGCTGATACATGACTGCTAAACGCCACCGACCGCTGTGCCCTCCGCCTGCCCGACCGTTACCGCGGCCGCGTTACCAGCCCCCCCCCCCCCCCGTGCGACCGGCAGGCCTGGTCGACGATGATGGACGAGACCGAGTCGCTGAGCCGGCTGATCCGCGCCAACGCCGAGACGCTGGCCACGGGGGTCATCGACAAACTCAACGTGCTGACGACTGAGAAGCGGGCCTCGCGCAAGATCTACCAGGACGAACAGAGCCGCATGGCGTTCGAGATTAGTCGGGTGAGTGTGACGCCGGTCCACCGGGTCTACCGGGACGAGAAGAGCCTCATGGCGTTCGAGATCAGTCGGTGAGTGTGACGCCGGTCCACCGGATCTACCGGGACGAGCAGAGCGAGACGCCAGGCGAGTCAGTAAAATGTGAAGGTAAGTTACGAGTAGCTGAGTTAAGTCCGGCCCCGCCACCGCCAGGTCAGCAGGCTGAATACGAGCGGAATGAATATGAAACGACTTCCAGCTCGCAGCATGGGCAGGGCGGCATGTAAGTCAGGTATTGGATCTATCCGATCCGTACAGCTGACGAACACCCTGTGCTACTACCGTATTGCTCTACGGAACGCGAGGCTTAAGTTGGCACGTCCGAAGGAGGGACGGCGCATGCGCAGTATGCTGCTCGTACAGCATTCTGCACCGTATCGCAATGGCTGACGTGTCTGAAAAGGCTGAGCGTGCTGGAGTGGGCGCGGGCCGCCCAGGCGGTATGACTCAGTGACTCCCCAGCCGCACCCTACTAAGCCTTTCCGGGGCTGAGACCCGCCCGCGGCCTGACCCCGGCGCCGGGAGCCTGGCCGATTCCTCACGGTGGACGGGGTTGGCCTCGTCAGGCGCACAGCTTTGTCGCGGCAAGTGGACGCACGCACGCATCGATACACGTGATGTGGTGCGACGGCGGGGCGCTGGGGCGATCTCGTGTTGTCGCCCGGGTCGCGGCGTCGGCAGCCGGGCAAGAGCGGAACGCTGCCGGGGTCAGTCACCTCAGGTCGCGGCCGCCTGCGGGCGCACCTCCGCGACCTTCCGGTGCGCCGGGTACGTCGGAGGGAGCGGCGGCGGGGCGCCTGCTCCCCCCCCCCCCCCGCTGCAGCGCCGGTGACACTGGGCGCGCCGCCACCACGGTGTTACGTCACGCGGTGGCCACTTCTCGGCGCGCTCCCCGGCCACCTCGTGGCGCGCCACCACGACCGCCGCCGGACGGCCAACCGGACGGCTCGGCGTCTCTGCAGTTGGCCGCGAACGGGATGTTTTTGTTTCTTCAATTTCGTGTCGTTCCATGCGGTGTCGTAGGTCGACATCCGATGTGCTGTTATGTGCCTGCGTCGTGATGACGCCGGCCGCCCGTCTTCCACCGTGATGCGCCGCCCCTGGCCGCCCCGGTCGGGCTGGGTCGTCACCGCCACGCGACCTTCGTGATCCCGTAGCTCTGATGCTCGCCACCTGCACCAGTGACAGTGGTGCGGCGCGGTGAGGAGGGGACTGGAACGGTCGGCGCCGTACCATCGCGGTGGATGAGGGGGGGGGGGGGGGGGGTGAGGCGGACAAAATCCGGGTCTCGTGGCCTTCTCAGCGGGAAGCCTCCGTGGGGAGCCGGTCGTGCCCGACCCAGGCCATTCTCCCATGTCTAATGGCCGCATTCAGTCACGTGTTGTGTGTTGTTGGACGGTGATGTCGCGGGCTTTTCGCGGCACGCCGAGCTTTGTTTTTCTCGCCAAACGTCTTTGTCTCGGTCGTTTTGTGGCAGTGGTCATTGAGGTTTGATGTTCCAGCCCACTGGCTAAGCTGCAGAACTATTTTGTGTCCAATTACAATGGGCTGCACTGGATGGGAGCATGCTGAGGCTGTTAGTGGCGTGTTGGGCAATGTGCTATTTGGAAAGCGACGGGAGCTTACGCTGAAAAAAACACCACGCGTGCTGAGTGCATGGTCCCGAACAGCTAGTGCAAGAAGGAATGTTCACCTATTTCCAAGATAGATATATCTTCTGCTCGGTTACGGTACGTTCGCTTATGAAATCGAAATTAAATACTTGATTGGATTGGACTATGGAAGGAAGACAAATGGACCGCGTATCTGTCCAAGTTAATTGAGAGCGGAGGGGTGGAGTAAAGATGAATGGATGGATGAGTCCGGCGGGCGCCGGCATCCGCCGCGTTATCTCCCTCGAATCAGCGTCCAGAAACTCTGCCCCGCTAGGCAGACTGCTGGGCAGACGCCACAGGAGACCGCCCCAGCCGCAGCACCGGAGAACCGTGCGAGACTGATGAGCTCAAACGGTCCATCAGCGTTGTCTCGAAGCCGCGTGCTTTCGTACGTGACGAGAAAGTGTTTTTTTTTTCAAATCAGGCAGAGGACGCATTCGGCGCCGACGGAGGTGGGGATGAGACACGCTCGAGACTTCTGTACAGCGCGATGCTTGACGCCTGGAGGAATTTGTTTCTTCTGCCTGTCCGCTCTGGGATTCGTGACGTCCCCGTTTTCTTCCGTGCTTTATTTGCCGTCTGCGTCGAACGACGAGCGCTTTCTTTCCGTGCCCACTGCTGGACTTAGAAAGCAGACACCGCGAGGAACGCGGCGTGGATGTGCTGCGCCTACGGATTCCCGCGCGTCGTTCTCAAACATACTCACCACTCAATCACTGGCGCTTGTCGGGCTCACGCACGTGATGCGGGACATCACCGGCAGTGCGCGTCACAGGCGTTTCGACACACAGCGTGTCACACTCGGTCGCGGCGCCCCGGCTGCCTGAGGTTTCGTTCTCCCACGAGCGGCACCTGCGCGCAGGGTGGCGGTACGCCGGCTGCCGCTCGGGACGTCGCGCCCCGGCTGTCTGAGGTTCCGTTCTCCCACCAGCGGCACCTGCGCGCAGGGTGCGCCGACGCCGCTCGGGGTGGCGGTACACCGGCTGCCGCTCGGGACGTCGCGCTCCGACGCGCAACCGATGGATCGTTTCACTGAGCCTGCAAACGGAGATAAGCCCGCTTTCGTGTTCGGTCGCGCCGCGTATCGGCGGTTGGGCCTCGCGCGGTTCGTTCCACGCCGCCGGTCAAGGGTGAGCTCCTCCCGTGTCCGGCTTCTGGACTGGACTGGACTGGACTGGACTGGACTGGACTGGACTGGACTGGACTGGACTGGACTGGACTGGACTGGACTGGACTATCTCCAATCGAGACTGGACTCTAGGCCCGCTGTGCACCCCTCGATTCGGAAAGCCAGGCTGTCTGTTCGTGTTCCGTCGTTCTTTTCGATGCGTATTGGCTGCGAGGTCGCAACGGCCGTGGCAGCTTGGCCGAGACCGACATTATGTAAACAGCGGTTGTGGTCCTTGGTGGACGATACTTGGCCACGACTGTTTGTATGGCCCCTGGACGTGGCGTTGCCATGGATACGAACAACCAACAGATCCATTTCAGCGTGTTTGTGGACGCCGACAGCCCGCGGTTAGAATAACTGATGGGCTATGACGTTGCATATTCACGTCGGTCGTTTTTCCACAATGTCAGACATGCTTGTTGGCGTGCTGCATATTCTTGTGCATGTGGCAAAGGTCTAGTTTTGATGCCATCAGACAGCCTCCGGCCGTAGCGCCTCTTGTAAAGGCTACTCATCAGGTTTGCATGAAGGCAGGCCTTTGTACATATCAGCACTAGATCCGGTCACAAGTGATAAATAGTTCGTTTGCAGGCGCCTGATCTGGAAACGTAAGCTCTCAGGCGTGCGGTTTTGTCTTTACCCCGGTTTGTTTCTCACTGTCGGGGTTCGGTCTTCATCCCAGTTTGTCGCTCATTGTTGGCGCTCGGTCTTCACCCCGGTTTGTTGCTCATTGTCGGGGTTCGGTCTTTAGCCCGGTTTGTTTCTCATTGTCGAGGTTCGGTCTTTACCCCGGTTTGTTGCTCATTGTCGGGATTCGGTCTTTACCCCGGTTCGTTGCTCATTGTCGGGGTTCGGTCTTTACTCCGGTCTGGTGCTCATTGTCGGGGCTCGGCGCCCCACCCCGTCAGTTTTGAGACGAGCGGCCGGCGCTCTCGGTGCGGCAGCCTTCGGCGGCGTTTACCTGTCTTGATTGCATCGGCTGACCTTGGCGGCCGCTCTCAGCCGGCCCGGCCGTCGGCGTGTTCTCGCCGGCCACACCGCTCCCAGCGGCCCCCGCCACACCACCCCAGCGGGCGCGGCGCCCGGCCGTGCTTGCCACACCGTCCCAGCGGCGCCCGGCTGCGCTCGCCACACCGCCCCCAGCGGCGCCCGCCCGTGCTCGCCACACCGCCCCAGGGGCGCTCGCCATACCGCCCCCAGCGGCGCCCGCCACACCGTCCCAGCGGCGCCCACCCGTGCTCTCCACACCGCTCTCAGCGGCGCCCGGCCGCGCCCGCCACACCGTCCCAGCGGCGCCCACCCGTGCTCTCCACACCGCTCTCAGCGGCGCCCGGCCGCGCCCGCCACACTGTCCCAGCGGCGCCCGCCCGCGCCGGCGTCCGACCGCCGATCCGTCCGCGGCGCCGTCCGCGGTGGCTCATGTCTCGTCCGGGCACGAGCGCCAACCGCCACATACGAGGAGATTATTCGAGCATCGCGTCGACCACCGTCCGATTGTGCATTCCCGGTGGTTGGCGTGATCTGTTTGGCGTGATTGGTCATCCCGCTGGGTCGTGCCTTGGCTTCCGACCGCGCTGTCGGCTTTTCCTGCGCTGACTGCGCCCCTGGCTTTTAACTGCTGTCTCCGGCCCTCGGCTTCCGACTGTGCCGTCTCGGGCGTTGGACGAGCGGCGCTCGGTCGCGGGTAGCACAGTGCGGATTCGCCGGACTCTGGGGGGCTGTGTGACGTGTGCTGCATGCCTTGGCAAAAGTCCCAGGAACTTGCTGCGAATGTGCCAGTATGCGGCGGTCTTTTGTTAAAAGCCGCCCAGGGATAAGAATGTCGCCCCCATGGCGAATTTGCTCCAATTTGTAAATGAAGTGAACTGAATAAAGCAGTTGGTGTGTGTATGCTTTTGTAAATGCACACAGTTTTATATTTAGAGACCTCACCGAGCTTCGCGCGCGTTAAAGAAACAAACAAATAAACAATGGCACAGTTTGGGACGCCGGTGTCATTCTGAGGTGTGCCCTCGATAGCGATTGACGTTACGACGCGATCCAGCTCCACCAGTGCTGCTCTGCGTATCCTCTGCTCGTGCCCACGAGGATACCCTACACCTGCGCCCGCTGGTACCCCGGCGTCGTAGCTGACAGTTGACTTGCCGTTTACGGTGGGGCCGCGGCCCATCGGAGGGATGCGGGGAAGACACCGGAGTTTGCGTGGACCTGGACGGTGACGAGCTAACGCTGCAACAACCACATCAAGCCCGTGGTGTCGGTCGTACACAATAAACAACTCATAACGTTTTTTAATTCGGCCATCTTTGTAGGTGAGCCGTAGCCAAAGAATGTCAGACTATGAAGGACGTTTAAGACGCGAATATGCTGGCGGCGGCCGGCGGCAGACGGGAGGAAAGCAGTGGCGCATATGCGCCGGCTCGATGACGGTCGCGTTGCGCTGTTGAGGTCAGCCAAAAGCTGCGTTTCTGAGTGACCTTCATCTAGGCTGCGTGAAGCGAAACCCTAACCTTAGGCTGTACCGCAGCGCGCCACTGCTGCGCGGAACAGGCCATTTTCGGGCGCTCCAGGCCGACCTGACGGACCCCGAGGGCATCGCGAGCCAGATTATGGCCTTTTCCCGCGTATCACTCGGGTACTGCGGCACAGCCTAAGGTTCCGGATTTGGCTTTAAGCGGCCGGGGTTGAGGTCATTGGGAAGGGTAACTTATTTTTACGTCAATAGTGCGTGTAAGTGAGGGCAGATACTGAATGACGTGATGTGGTTGCCGGAAATCAAACGGAAGTCAAGACCTTTCCGATATAAATACGAACCTTTTAAAACAGAAGTATTAACCAGGCTACCCCGGCGACACGAAGGAGAGGGCTGAGGAAGTATGAGCTTGCACCCCCATCGGGTTTGCTACAGCTGAGGGTAGATCACACATACATCGCTCAAGAAAGATAAAAGTCAACGGGGCAGGAACAAATTAAGAACGTCAACGACGCGGACACAAGTGATTTTTCCGTTGCCCGTAGTGAATAAGAAGCGGGGCAAGAGTAATTTTTGACATTCAAAAGCCTGCTGCATTAGCTCAGCCGGTTAAAGCGCCTGTATCCCGGTTCACCCACGCGTGGCGGCGTGAGTTCAAGTCGCTTCAAGCACTCGCTGCGCGGCCCTGCCCGAGATTAGGCGGCGGCCGCGCGAGAGGTCCACCAGAGGGCAGGACGGACCGGGCTCAGTATTGCGGCACGCCCGGCGGTCACTATAAAATGGAATGGAATCGGCGACCTGGAATCTGACAGTCGGATGACTGAGTCAGGACTCACGCGGCGAGCGAGGCGCAGCGCGGACTCTTCTCGCAGGACTCTTCTCCCAGGACTCCGCCGAATCAAAACGTTTCCTTACTATCAAGAGAGGTTTTCCTGAACAGACCGATTTAAGTGTTTGCATGTGTATTAAGATCACGCTAAAGAAACATTCGATCCGCGCAAAAACATACCAATAAATGCCAGCGTAACAGTGAGGTAAACATGCGTTCATGACATAGGCAGTTCGCAACATAGTCCTTGACGCATTCAACATTCATTGGGACGAAGGATGAACGGGCGAGGCGCTCAGCCTCTTCTCAGCTCTGCCCAGTTCGGATGCGCAGTCCGCCAGTAGCCGGACGGCTTCTGATCCCCTGAGCGTTGCAGTGCTCTGTGTGAGTAAGATCATGTGCCGCGCCATCGCTGTGGAGAGGCGCCAGCCGCCCTTGTCGGGCGTCCCTGGCCTCCCTCGGCGCCGGGCGCGGTCACCACCGGTCACCACCGGGCGGCGGCCGCCTCTGACGCCGGCTCGAGGCGCGCCGGCCGCTCCGTCCGGGCGTCGGTGGCGCGCTTCACGGCTGGAGGGCGGCCGGCAGCTTCAGGGCGGCCGCCTTGGGGGGCCGGCCGACGACGGCCCGCGGGCGACCCCCGCCCTGCCGACCCCTGCCCGACCGGCCGCCAGACATGGCCGACGGGCAGCTGACGGACAGTTCGAAGGCCACGCACTCGGTCATCGCTTCGACGGCAGCGTCGAGCTCGCCGCACTTGTCGAGCGCCTCCGCGACGACCTGCTTCACCTTGTCAGGGCCGGTGGCCGAGCTCAGCATTTCCTTCGTCTTCGCCACGTCCACGTTGTCGCCGTCCAGAGTGCCGGTGGTCTCGTGAATGCAGCGCGCTCTGCTAAGGAGCGACTGGCGGATGGCCTCCAGAGCCTGGTCCAGCGGTCCTATGATGCTGATCACCCGCTCCTTTTTCAGCTGCATCTGCTCCTCGGCTTGCTTCTCCCGCTCCTCCATCCGCCTCTTCCGCTCCTCCTGTCGGTTCTTGCGCTCCTCCTGCCGGTCTCGGCGTGCTGCCTGCCGGCTGTCATCGCCGTCGTCGGCATCGCGTCCGCCGCCGCCCCTGCCGCCCCTGCCGCCCCTGCCGCCGCCCCTGCCGCCGTCACGGTCCCCCTTCTGCGGAGAGCGGCGCCTGCGTGCCTTGGCCTCCAGGGCGGCGAGCCGCTTGTCGGCCAGCGTCACCATCTCGGCGGCGCCGCACCGCAACTGCGCCAGGACCATCTGCGGCGGCGGCTGCAGCGCACTGAAGCACTTCCGGGCCGCTAATCTGGTCTTCAGCAGCGCCAGCGCCGGGCTCTGCAGCTTGAGGTCGTGCGCCGGGCAGGCCGACGCCATGCTCTTCTTCACGCATTGCATCAGCATCCTCACCTGCTTGTCTGATTCGACATCTGCGACAGTTTCGTAGCACAGCTCCGTCATCCTGAGCATGACCTCCTTACCCGTTTGAGCGCCCTGGTAGGTTTTGATCAGCGTTTTCATGCTGTCGAGCTTCAGCGACCCTTCGGAGTCGAGCAAGTTCAGCTTTTCGAAGACGCACTGCTGTATCGCATTTTCGTCGACCTTGCTTGCGGAACCTCGCCCGCCTCCTCTCCGGCCTCCTCGCCTGCCGCCTCCCCTGCCTCCTCCCCGGCCTCCTCTTCCTCCCGGTCTCCTCGCCTCCCTCTTTCCACGTCTTCCGGACCGCCCACCGCCGCGACCTTCGTCTTCTCCCCTTCTTCCTCCTCGTCCTCCTCTCTCTTCATCCATCTCTTCCTCGTCTTCGTCTTCCCCTCCTCTCCCACCTCTCCGCCCTCCTCGTCCTCCCCTCCCTCCCCTCCCTCCTCTCCCGTCTTCTTCCCCACCTGCCTCATCTTCTGCTTCGGCGTCATCCTGTTCCTCCAGCTCGGCGGCGCAGGCTTTGGAGGCCTCTTCCACCTGCGGGGAAACCGTGATATTGCAGGGCTGCAGGCCGTCCGAGTCGGCCGACTTGATCGAGGGGACTTCGACCCCAGCCATCTCTGCCAGCACCTTCACGTCGATGTCGAGCACATTCATCAGCTGGGACTGGCCGCTGGCGCCGGCGGCCACCAGGCCCAGGAGGGCCAGCACTACCCAGCTCCTCATGGCGGCCATCGGAGGACGACTGGTGCCGCCCGGGGTGCCCCCGGCGCCAGGGCAGCGCGCCATCCCCCTGGCGACACGGACCAAAACAGCGCTATCGCGGCAGCGCGCACAGGTCAACAGGGTTTGTATTGACCCCTGCACTGAGCCGATGGCAGCGCCATAGAAACCGGTACACACTGCGAGCAGGAGCCTTGGAGCTTTGGGAGGCGACGACAATATGCGTGGGCGCAAGGTCTTGGATCTGTCGTGGGAGGTCTCCGCGATTTGTGGCTGCGATGACAGGGGAGTGGTAAAAAGGTTGACTGGCATCCGTTGTGTGGCGTGTTGGCAGTCATGTGGCCACAGTACCTGCTTAGAAAGATGCGCGAGCAAGGCACGGAAGTCTGAATAAAGACTTCTGGCTTACGTCTTTCGCAGCGCTTGGTTGAAATGATGTGTCCATGAACTAGGGTCTAGATTGCGGCAACATATCAATACAGGATTAAATGTTAAGCCGCTGTCAACTTAAATGCAAACATGGCGGCTGTTTTACCAGTGCTGAAATTTTCCGTGAACGATATGCAGTGCTCTGGTCTGAACAGTAGGGTTCAGCCTTCTTGCGCTGGATATGTCGACTGCAAAGTGCGCTTCAGGTAGGCCCTCTGGACGTCCAGGGAGGTCCTTTCAGCGTTCTCTCTAACGCTTCACCGCATGCGGGATCCCCTGGGAGAACCTAGTGCCGGCTACAGCGTTCATAAAAGCACTCGATGGAAATATTTGTGCCTTTCTCATTCCGCAGCTGTGGCGGCAGTCGCCGTGTGGCGCGAGAAACACGGCCCGGTTTGACGTTTGCGGCGAGTTTCGCCCACGTGCGGTAGCCGGCCGGCCGCCTCCGCTGGCGCCGCCGCCGGTGCCGCCGCCCGGCCGCCGTGGCAGCGGGCCCGGCCGCTGTTAAGGGATCGTGTCCGATCCGCCACGGCCCATGAAAGAGCTGCCACAGCTGGCGGCCGGCTAGTGGAGACGTCGCGGCCAGACAGGACGCTGGCCAGCAGGCGCTGGCCGGCGTCAGTCGAGACCTGTGCGGGCAGTTACTGCGCCCATAGCTCGTCGTTGGTGGCTTCTTTGGGTGAGCACTCACGCTTAGAAGCCGCCATCGTCGTTTGGTCACGTTGGACACAACTGGAGCAAGATCCAGTGTTTTTAGTTTTCCGTGGGCTGGTTTTCGTTATGAAGTTTGTTCTTTCAATCCCTTTTTACTTCGATGCAAGGCAAACATCTGTATAGGTACGTGTTTAACCTTGCATGGTCAACATCCCGCGCTGCAGGTTAGCCTAGCTCGGTGCCTGATGCTGCCCAGCTGAGGAGGCGGGCACCAGCGTGATCGTGCACAATTCGTGACTGAGAGGTCTTGAGCTCGGGTCTCGCAACTTTTTACCGTTTTCCTCGGCGGCGTTTGACGCTTCCAGACTTATGTGCCAATCAGTTCCTTGTGCTGAAAATAAATTGAGCGGTCTCAAAGGCTGCCTCCCAGCTGACGGGACATCCAGCGGCGCCGGTGGATCCGCGCTGCCGCTCGGCTGGGCGCCCGTCGCCAGCCGCAGCCGGCCGGCGATCTCCCCGGGTCTCCTAGCTCTCCCTCTAATGGTGCGCCGGCGCGCGCGGCGGGCCGTGACGGTCAACCTGGCGGCGCCGCGCCGTCCTCCGGCGCGACCCTGCACCCGCGCGGCCCTCCTCCCTCGTGGCCCTCCTCTTGTGCGGCCCTCCTCCCGTGCGGTTCTCTCCCGCGCGGTTTTCTCCCGCGCGATCCTCCTCCCGCGCGATCCTTTTCCCGCGCGGCCCTCCTCCCGCGTGGTCTTCTCCCGCGCGATCCTCCTCCCGCGCGACCCGGCACCCTCGCGGCCCTCCTCCCGCTCGGCGCTGCTGCGGCGCGGCCGACGCCGCGACGGCGCGCCAGAGCGTGCCGTCGACCGGAACGGTATGCGCCCGTGCGGTGGCTCTGGGCGGCCAGCGCGGCCCGGGTGCTCGGGGCGACGGGCGGCCCGCTGCCGGCGGCCATCTGCCCCGTCCGTTGACAGCCGACACAGTGGGCGGGAAGGGTGTCGGCGGCGCGGCGCGCGTACCTCAGCTGGTGCCGGGTGGTCGTGTCTCTTCCAGCCGCGATCGTCTCTATTGGGGGAAGACCATTTGCGCTGATGAGGCTGTGCTCTCACTTCTGTGCCGGTCGGTCTGTCTACCGATGTGAGTCCAGCACCGTGGACAGTGGACGCAGGCACGCACCAAGCGACGCTCATGGCAAGGCGAACAGTCTTTTGAACGTGCCTTGATATGTCGGTGCCAGCGGATTGGTGTGAGTTTCTGGTGCCGAGTTTTATCCAACCGGTTCCTCATCGGCGGTTGGCCGTGATGGGTTGGCGTGTTGTGCTCTCGTGTGGTCTCGGGTGTGTGCTCGTTTGGGTACTCACTCACCATTGGCTGGGCTCTTCAGACCCGCTCCTCTCAGGATGGTCTCTTCTGACCTCGAAAGATCTCGTACGCTCTCACGAAACGCCCAGACTCAGTGCACGCCATGCTCTTAAGAAGCACTCGCTCGACTTCGCGTTTTTACTATCACGGAGCGCCGGCTATAGCCGTCGTGCCGACAGCTTCGACCTCCACGCTGGCTGGTTTCGGCACCCGCTGGCGACGAGCCCTCCCGTCCTCGTCAGAACGGACCCCGGCGCGCCGTCGCGGCGTGCCGGCGCCTCGGGGACCGTGCAGCGGGCCGGTCCGCCCCGCCCCGGTCCGTGCCGCCCGCCGCCGTCTGAGCCCGTCCTGGCCGGTCGTGGCCCGGACGTTACCCGCTTCCGTTGGCCGTGACCTTGCGCGACGCCGGGCCCGGCCGCTTCCCGCCGCCCGATTATGCAAAGCCCGCGACCGGTCGGCGCGGCGACGGCCCGGCTGACCGCGGCGCCGACGCAGCACGTACTCGCCTGTGATGCCGGTGAGAGGAGCACGCGAGCGCTGCGATGCTTTGAATATGTTACACGGCGCCGGAGGGGATTGATTGGATGTGTCGGCGACTTTGTCGTGACTGTGCTATCGCTTACTGCGCAGGCGTCATTCTGCCAGGAGTGTGTGCTGCCAGCTCATTGGAAGGCGATATGCCGGAGCAGGACTCCATATGAATGCAAAGTATAAGCGCTACGGACTTCAGTTTAGCATGAGAAAAAACCCTAAAATATGAGCAGAAAGCGCTGAGTCTCGCGGAAAATGTATCATTGGTACTTCGTGATCGTTTCCGCCGTTTAATTCTAGTTTTCCACGCCATCGAAACCTTTTTTTGGCTGTTATACGCAGTACTTCAAAGACATCTGACATCAAGCTGCCATTTTCATCATCCCATCAAATGTGGGATGACGGCAGTACCCACAGATGCATTCGCTTACCTCCGCATCCACTTATCGAGCGAACTGGCCTTGCACAGATCCGTTTTGTGCGCTGCATGGAGCTAAGCGCCGTTATCAGCACGTTGATTAGTTATCATCCGGGATCATTGGAGCCGGCCCTGCGCGAGGTCAGCAGGTAGGTCAAGGCTGGGACTCACCGCTCACGAACTCGTTCTGCGGGTGGGACGATCAGGCGGTGTTGTAACAAGATCACCGACTCGGGCGAAGCGGTAGGTAGACCCGTCCGACCACTGGCCACGAACTGCCCTGCGCCTCCCCGGCCCGCCATGTACGGTGCAGCTGGTGTAGCGGCTGGCGTCGGTGCCGGCCGCCACTGACGCTCTGCCGCCGTCGGCGCCAAGCTTCTGCTGGGCTGGGAGGCGACCGGCACGGCAGAGGCGATTGTCCGTATCGCAAACATGCTCCTTGCGACTCTCATGCGGCCTTATGATTTTCCTGACATTGAGATGGCGTTCGATGGCACTAGCTTTGCATAAAAGAACTTTTGTCCTTGGCTTGCTCTGTACTTCCAGTAAGCAGCCAAATCAATCTGACGTCAGCTGGTTTCTTTCAGTACCAGGAGAACGTCTCCAAACTGAAAGCTGAGTATGAGAAGAATCTCGAGATCTACAAGATCGCCAAAGCACGTTACGAAGATCAGTTTGTCAAAGGTAAGTTTGCACAAATCCAAGCTGTCTTCATCACAGCCTGCAGTAAGTCTTGCTGTTACCCAAGTCTAATTTAAATAATTTGGATGCAGGCGGCCATGACATGAGAAGCTTGCGTATGTTACTGCTGAGTTACCAGGCATGCAAAGCGACATGCTGCGCCTAGGTCGTGTGCTTCTCTTCGTGACTCGGAGGTGCTTTGTGTGGCCGGTGGTCACATGCTACGCCCATTATGGACGTCTCAGAACTGTGGCGAATTGCCCACCTGTTGACCTCGAGGCTGTTGGTTTTACATTCAGAACCGGCTGAGTCCCGGCTTCCCCGCTTCGATCGGTCGGAAAGATTGCGGTATGAACAACCATAACAGTGCCACGTGTCGCAGAACAATGGAAGGGTGGGAGTCGATAAAGCCGAAAGACGCTGCGCTGTCGTGTCCAGGGAAGGCGGGAAGTGAAAGAAGGCGAAATGGCGGGCGATCAGAAGCAGGAAGCCACCATCGATTTTTGACAGATAGTGCCGACCGCTCCACAAAATTCGTGCTCCGATTTTTAGGGGGTTTTATTACGTAGACACCCGGTCAGGTGGAACTGAAAATTTTCAATTTTATCACAGGCGGTTTTCATTTCTCATGTGGACAGAAACAAATCAACAAAGGGGATCGCTTTGGCATAGGCAACTTGCAGCGTCTTAAAACGGACTTCATTCATCACCACTTGCAGCCGTCACCATTTAGAACGGACTCCCCCACTGCTGGATGAAGTCGTTGTCGGAGAGCCGGTGGTAGATGCGTCCGCCGCACGGGTCGCGCCACGGCTTGGGCGGGTAGTCGCCAGCGTCGCCCAGTCCGGGCAGCGAGGTGGGCAAGAAGGGCCGCGGCACCACTTCATAACAGTCGGCCGCCTTGCGGTAGCCGCAGAGCCCCATTTGCTGGCACTCGTCGTCGGCCAGCTCGGTGATGACCACCTTGTCCGGCACGTAGCCGACCATCGTCGGGCACCGCAGGCAGGTGATGCGCGGCGCGTCACCACGGGTGCAGGTCACCGCCGGCGGACACGGGTTCACCATCGTGTGCACGACTTGGAAGTTGGACATGAAGTCGCACGGCATGCGGAAGGTGTTTGAGTAGCCGCTGGTCATGGTCTGGAATCCCGGCTCGCTGTGCGCGTTGCGGAAGCCCGACAGGATCGTTTCGGCCGGCATGCTCGGAGCGAATGGTCGTGTAGCGTCGCTACAGACAATCGGCATGGGTGGGCAGATGGGCATGGGCTCGTAGCCGAATGGCTGGAAGCACTGGTAGATGGGCGGTGGCGGTGGCGGGCATGTTGGCTTGAAGTCGTGATGGTGCAAAAAGTCTGCTGGGGTTTGGCGGTACGATGGGCCACAGCTAGGTTGCCTGGACCGGCTAGCGCAGTTTGTCTTCCGCTGTACAACGGGGAATCCCAACGGTCGACACAGTTCTTGTCGGCATAACGCTCTACGTAAATCTCGACCCTTACGCTGGGCCTCGTAAAAACACTGCTGCTCACGCATTGCCGTGATTTAGTTTTACCAATGTACGTTGCAACGTTTCCAATAAGACCGATATACCACCAGCATTTATCGGAATAGCGGTTAGCGCATGGCTGATTTTATTCTTTACACTTGCAATTTAAGATATTATACGAAAATTTTGTTTTCTTTCTGCCCTAAGAAATTTAGTGCATATGTCGACCGAAAAGTTTGATTGCTGTTCAGAGTTAACGTGCACTTTGTGCGCCGCGTTTTCTCAAAAGGCTCGTGATGTGGCGATATGAAGTACTTGCGTCCGAAAGAAGTTTGGAGGTAGGTAGCCAATAATCATTGTTAACGAAAAATGATAACGGTGCTGAAAAGTGTCCGACCACCATTATCCTGTGAGGAACTTGTAAAAGAGTTTTATTAAAAACGTTTTGTTTGAAGCACTTAACGAACACTTACAGAGGTACTGTAAACGTCAATTTTTTGGCATTTGTTTATACTAGGTAAAACAGAAAACAGATAGCTTTCGTCATATAAATATATAAATATATATATATATATATATATATATATATATATATATATATATACTCGTTTCACATGCTCTTCCTGATGTATTGGAGACATTCTGATATCATATGTCGCTAACGATTGGAAAAAAAACTAGTAGTTTGATATCTTCCCTGACCGCTCCAAGCAGGTTGAAACATGCATTCGATGTGCCACCTTGAAAGGACAACATCCAGACAGGTATACGGACTGGATAGTGCCTGAAAATATATATTAGCAAGAAGCCTTGTCAGCTTTGAGTAGGCAGTGTTGTTCAGTTGCTGATTTTCGCGCATTGCCGGATGGCAGCATACAACTTAGGTTCTATTGTGCTCCTTTCTTGAAGTTGCTGTTTAACCAGAGGCACACGAGCTTGGACCATGTGATACGCTATACAAAGTTAAGTGCATATAAGCTTGTTTCCATCGACACACCAGTGATCGCCATATGTCAAGGCGTCTGCCATGCCATAATAACTATTTAAGCCCCTCGGCAACACCTCGGCCTGCCGCTTCACGTATTCGCCATCATCAATCACATTGACAGCATGTGAAGTCTTCCATCGATGTTGTGTCTGCCAAGCTCTTACATCTGGACCATCGGACAGGAAAATCACACCGTTTGTGAGCTTATTGTAGATAATCTGTCTGGCCTGTCGCGGATGAATAGTCATCGTATTCTTTTGCCGACTGCAGCAGTGCCAGCTGGTGGTTCTTGAGTCCCCTGAAGGGGATCTTCTTTGCTCTTCATTGTTATCGCCAGTTTCCATTGCCACAAGAAGGTTATTCAAGTCCAAACTTCGCCGGGTCGCCCGCGGTTCTGAACCAAACCGTGCACCTCGTGTGCGGCTTAGTTATAGTTGTGCTTTCTAAGAATCAAGTCCGACTTTGCGCCGGAATAGTGACCTCATGAGCGGTCTAGAAGCAGTTCCAGCGTTTTGATTGGATGGATTTTCGGGATCAGAGCCCACGCTAAGCAGGGCTTGTTACGTGAGCCCTGAGCCCACCATCAGGTCGTGCAAGTTCAGGCCAATGCAGAATTTGGTACCGAAAGGTTAAATACCGCAATACTGGTCACGGTCCGCTCCGGCCTCTGACCTCGTCTTACCGTGAGCGGTCGCTAGCGCCGGCCGCAGGCGATCCCAGCCAGGGGCAGATATCTGGCGCTGAAGCGGCTCGAACCCACGCGCTCCGCCACGGCTATGCTGGGAGGCGGGCGCGGGGTTTATCGACTTAACGCGGAGAGTGGTCTTATGGGCTGCTTGGAAGGGTTGATCGATTTGAGTCTCATGAAGCGCGTTTCTCCGATAAATGGTATTCTGTGGAGGACGTGGCCAAGTTACGACGGTCAAATTAACATGCGTCATGCCATAGCCAAAACAGCAAAAATCCTGCCCCAGCGGAGAATCCGTCCGGCGGTGGACAGCTGTCGATGCGGCACTCTAACCACTGCTGCGCCGACAGGCAAGGCGGGCCGGAAGCTGGACGAGGTGAAGGACCGGTACGTGAAAGCTTGCCGCCGCCTGCACAACGCGCACAACGAGTACGTGCTGCTGCTGCTGGAGGCGAGCCAGTACGAGCGCGACTTCCGCACCGTGCTGCTGCCAGCGCTGCTGGAGTACCAGCAGCTGGTGCAGGAGGACATGGTGGAACGCTGGTGAGTCTTCGGCGCCCGTCTGGAGCGTCAGCAGGCAGTGATGTGGAGGCATGGGGAAAGATCGATGGTAGACCGGGGACGGCGGAGGAAGGAGGGAATGCCCAAAGAGCTTTGTGTTGAGAAGTGTTCGTCGTTGTTCCGTGCAACCTCTGGTTGTTATTCGTTGTAACGTCACAGAAACGCAGGTTACATTGGTCGTGATGAAGAGTCTTGGTGGAGGAGGTCGTCTGCTCCAGCCCGCTCGGTATAATTTGTCAACGGACGTTGTGTGGGGACTATGGACTGGCTAACGCGCTATGGGCTCCGTTGACACGCAGCCCGAGGCCCGCGGTAAGTGACCAGCGGTGAGACTTAACGGCACGGCCAGCGTAGCTCGCTAGCGATTGGACAACACTAAGTAAGTGAACTATTCAAGCAGTTTAAAAACTGTCAGGTTAGATTAGCGCCGGCCAGCAGAACAGCCCAGCGCCGCCGCTCCGCACTCAGTGCTCCAGGGGGTGCCGCTGGCACGGCTCGGGGTCGTTGAGGTCATTGCTTGCTCCGTTCTCCGGGATAGCTGTCAGCGAACCGTGACGGATACGGCGGTTCCGACCGAGCGAACCGACCCGCGCCCGGCCGTCGCGGCCCCAGAGATCGGCGACCGTGCCGGTCCCAGAGATCGGCGACCGTGTCGGTCCCAGAGATCGGCGACCGTGCCAGTCCCAGAGATCGGTGACAGTGCCAGTCCCGGAGATCGGCGACCGTGCCAGTCCCGGAGATCGGCGACCGTGCCGGTCCCAGAGATCGGCGACCGCGCCGGTCCCAGAGATCGGCGACCGTGCCTGGTCCCAGAGATCGGCGACCGTGCCAGTCCCAGAGATCGGCGACCGTGCCCAGTCCCAGAGATCGGCGGCCGTGCCGGTCCCAGAGATCGGCAACCGTGCCGGTCCCGGAGATCGGCGACCGTGCCGGTCCCAGAGATCGGCGACCGTGCCAGTCCCAGAGATCGGCGACCGTGCCGGTCCCAGAGATCGGCGACCGTGCCAGTCCCAGAGATCGGCGACCGTGCCAGTCCCAGAGATCGGCGACCGTGCCAGTCCCGGAGATCGGCGACCGTGCCGGTCCCAGAGACCGGCGACCGTGCCAGTTTCAGAGATCGGCGGCCGTGCCGGTCCCAGAGATCGGCGACCGTGCCGGTCCCAGAGATCGGCGGCCGTGCCAGTCCCAGAGATCGGCGACCGTGCAGGTCCCGGAGATCGGTGACAGTGCCAGTCTTAGAGACCGGCAGCCGTATCCGTCCGAAGCATCGGCGGCTGCCGTCCTGAGAGACAGGTGTCCGCATGGGCGCCGAGGATCGCGGACCGTGCCGGCGCGTCCGTGTCCGCCAGTGAGGCCGGCGCCCTTGTCAGCCGGCGGGGAACGCGGCGAGCAGCGCGTGGCCTCGGCGACTGCCGTCTGACCACCCCGGCTGCCAGCTGACGCCGCCCGACCGGAATGCTGTTTCATAGAGCGGAACTGCAGCTTACGTCTGTTTTGATTTGTGCAGAGTGAACGCACGAGCTATAATTTGGATGAACTCGTCATTTTCACTGATTCTTGCTATTCACCAGTCATTTGAAGGGAGTGTTGCACATTTTTAGGGGGTTTTGAATTGAAATAGCCTTCTTGAAGACCTTTCTGTGCTGTTCACAATCCTGCCCTTCTTAAGACTTAGCCTCCCTAGTTTCCCAGCTTCACGCCCGCGAAAACAGGAAGAGTATTTCAAAGTCACGTTGGCATTCATGACGTCATTCAAATCCTGTCATTCGATGAGCCATGCAGCCATCAAGGCCAGAAAGAGATAATTGTCGAGGCTTTCATATCTGGCGTTCGTGGGCGCGATTTCCAGATGGAACGGCCGTCAATTGGCTCTCAATCGACGCCGTGCAAGGTACGATGACGTAATCAAACCATGACGCATGGAGGAGCCAGAGCATTGTGCCGTCTAGAGCGGTCTTTTCTTCTAAAAAAGTTTTGTTTCCTCATATCTGATGCTTGCCTCAATATCTTCAGACGTGAAACATTCCCTTTAATGATCGTAATGCCACTGAAACAGCTGCGTGGTCCCGGGCAGTCGACCAGCTGCGGCTGACAGTGGGCCATCCAGAACTGCCTCCACCCTGATGTGAAATAGAGCGGTTTCCTGCTCGTCCACTCACACGGTGCGGCCTAGGAATGGCGTAGGACGTGATGCCGCTGGATGAAACTCTCAGCTGGGAGGGGGGGGGGGGGACGGGGCAGAGGGGCGGCAGAGAGGAAGTGGCTGCCCTTCGCGGTACGTGCCGTGCTGCGGTGGCGGCCGCCGCGGAAGGTCGGAGGCAGCGAGCGGCGGCGGCGGCGACGGCGGCGGCGGCGGCGGCGGCGGCGGCCTCGTCAGGCGCCGCTGGCTCCGGACCAGCTCGCGTCGGCGGCTGGGACGGGTGCAGCTCCCTCGTTGTTGCTTGTTTATCCGGTTGTCATAGCAGATCAGCGGCGGGCGTCCCTAGTTAATATTCGAGCCGATGCGCTGTGGGGCGCTGGGGCACCATGGCATGTGTGGCGGACATCGCAGGATAGTGGAGACGGTGCATAAAACATCGTTAGGAATTACTGTGGCGCGGCGCTTCGTACAAACAAGGTCCGCCATGTATCGACTCTTCCGAGTGGGCGCAACAGGGTTGTTTGCGGTTGCCGTGGGTATTTGTGGGAAGTTCCACGTGCCACTGTCAATGTCCTTCGTGTTGTCGCAATCACTTGGACGTTCTCGACCGTCCCCGAAACGATAAATACCGTCGAGTTTTCCGCGTTCCATTCGTGACGGCATTCCCTTACAGTGTGAGCCTGAAGCCAGCGTCGTGCATGATCCGCTCTCGCGACCCTTACCGGCGAGGATCCCAGGCGGCTGGAAAAGTAGCCGTCTGGAAATGTTGGCCCTTCTCCAGCCGTCGATCCGTCCTCTTTGTTAGCGTCTGCGGCGGACAAATCCGTCGCGTGGCACGAGTATCCGCGTTAGCCGACTCCGCCGCTGAGCCGACATGAACCGCGACAGGTGCGCCATCATGCGGTCGGCGGCCCCGAAGAACTGACAGATTAGCACGGACAAGCACCTGGAGATTCAGAAGCGCGTCAATGGCAGCATCTCGGCAATCACCACGGACGGCGAGTACCGCGAGTTCACCGACCGCCACAAGTGAGCGCCCGGGTGCTGCTTGAGGGGGCGGGCAAGGGCGGTATCTGTGCGGGCGCGCGGGATGGTGTCCTGCTGCTTATGGTGTGGTGATGCAGCGTTGGTGTTGGTGCGACTGCTGGCGCTGCGTTGCTGTGGCGGGTGCTGTGTACTGTTATTTTTCTGGTGATGCTGATGCCGGTGCTACGTGATGCTGTCGGCTCTGTCACGGGTGGTGCCGTTGTGGTCCAGTCCGCGCTTGTCATTTTTATAGATGTTCGGCCCGCCATCGTGGAAATAGCCGGCGACAGTCTTGTTTCGTGTGTCGTTGGCGATGATGACTGCGCTTCCAGCACTGGCTGCGTGTGACTGGTTCGAGGGCCTCCCAGCTGGCCGTCAGCCGCGCGTTCGGCGGTGTCTCGGGGCCGCTTCGGCGTCGGTCAGGCGCTCGATCGGTGATGGACGGCGGCAACACCCTAACCCGTGCCCGGGCGGTCCGGGCAAGCCGTGTCCGGGCGGTCACATCCGATGCCCGCACCTCACGACGAGCCGGCGTCTGTGTGCCGCCAGATCTCAGCCGCCGCCGCCCGTCAGCTTCCTCTTCGACTACCAGATGATGGAGAGTACTCGGGCCGCCTGAAGCCCGAGGCGCTGGCCGTCGACGATCTGACGATCGGAAACCTGAGGTCAGCCGAGGTCACGCCGGCTCGGTGCCTGGTGCTCCTGGCCAGGCGGGGGAGAGGCTGCCAGAGGTGCCCGGTGCAGTTCTCAGCGAGATGTGGCGGCGAGGACGGCGCAGTTTGTGTGGGGCACCAGCACTTA
>NW_023596545.1:36598340-36631768 GCF_011947565.3 Pollicipes pollicipes | reverse complement strand
TTTAGCTCGACAGTCGTTAATCGTGCACAGGCCCCGTCCAGCACCCAAATACACTGGCTGATTTTTTCAAAACCATCAAGGCTGCATGACAATCGCAGTGACAATAGCGACAAGGCACGGCGCTCTAGTCATTGCACTTTAGCATCGTAAGCGGCGCTCTCCTGTGGAAGCTAGCGCCGAACCGTGCATGCCCAGCCCTCCAGAGCTGCCCACTCGCGTGTGACCTGGGATATGTGGCAGACGACGCACTACCAGACATTTACAAACCGTGGAAGAGACACGCTGTCCGCCACCCTTCGCAGGGGTTAAGGGGAACGTTTCACTCATATGCTTGGCTCTGAACGGAGATAGCCAGATTGTAGAGCGTTGAAGAACAGCGACAGCTTATTCTAAAACCAGGGCATGAGCTTTACGGCAATTGGTTTGGGATATGTTTCGTTTGGATGTATCTCCTTTATGACGTCATTAGCGATGAGATTATACAGCGGTGAGGGGTGCTACGTGCGATGGACACGAAGACCCAACGTAAACGTAACTGGTTGCAATGTTGCAGAGGTGAAGGACTGGGACCCATCTTTTACAATCCAAAACGCTATTGCCACCACTGTTAAATAAGCAGCACGCTTGGTTTGATTTAAAATTTAGACCTTCTCTGGTCACCCTCAAAAGTGCGCATCTATTTTAACACTCCCCTTGGTGATGCATGACAAGGATGTGTTTTGCATGGACACAAATTACTTTAAACGGGGGGTTTCATTTTGGGACGTCCATCCTTTCATAACGTAGATCTCACCTGACGGTCCGGCGGGTCCTGGCGGTCCAGCGGGCCCTGGCAGACCTGGCAAGCCCGGCGGACCCTCTGGGCCCGACCGACCTGGCTCTCCCGGGAGCCCGTCCCTCCCTGGCATGCCGGGCACACCGGGCAGACCCGGACCGTCGGACCGCGCCGAGGCCACCCGGCCGGGCGGTCCCGGCGGTCCCGGCGGCCCCTGCGGCCCTGGCGGGCAGTCGCAGGCCGGCGGCAGCCGGTTCGTTTGCCGGTCATCCTCCTCCGCCGGGATGTCTCCCCGCGCCGCTGCCGGCAGGGAGCGGGTCAGTGCTCGCGCCGCCGGCAGGTCAGCCCTCACTAGCACCGCTGCTGTCGATAGGTGTCAGGTCAGGTCTCACTAGCACCGCCGCTGTCGATAGGTGGCAGGTCAGGTCTCATTAACACCGCTGTTGTCAATAGGTGTCAGGTCAGGTCAGGTCTCCCTAGCACCGCTGCTGTAGATAAGTGTCAGGTCTCACTAGCACCGCTGCTGTCGACGGGTGGCAGGTTAGGTCTCACTAGCACCACTACTGTCGATAGGTGCCGGGTCAGGTCTCACTATCACCGCCGCTGTCGATAGGTGGCAGGTCAGGTCTCACCAGCACCGCTGCTGTCGATAGGTGGCAGGTTAGGTTTCACCAGCACCACTGCTGTCGATAGGTGGCAGGTCAAGCCTCACTAGCACTGCTACTGTCGACAGGCGGCAAGCCAGGCCTTCCTAGTGCCTCTGCTGTGGATAGGTGGCAGGTTAGGTCTCACTAGCACCACTGCTGTCGATAGGTGGCAGGTCAGGTCTCACTAGCACCGCTGCTGTCGATAGGTGGCAGGTCAGGTCTCACTGGCACCGCTGCTGTCGATAAGTGTCAGGTCTCACTGGCACCGCTGCTGCCGACAGGTGGCCACCCGAGCGAGCCAGAAGTACTCGGCACCATGGATCACAGCTGACACGTCAGTCAGACCATGGGCGGCGCAGGTACTCGCCGGCAAAGCGGTAGATCGTGGGATGTAAGTGAGTCACGATGCTGCAATGCCGTGAAAGGACAGCGCGGACGGCCGAAAGGACGGCCGAAATACTGCTGCACGCATTACCTCAGACAAACGCGGCCGTTTGGCTGGGCCCCGTTTGTCATGCGTCTGCGCGTGCGCAGCCGGAGTCCGTTTGGCTGTGCACAGCCTGCCCTGATACCTCGTGCAATATCATCATGCCCTGCTGTGGCCATTACGTTACGACGTGCGCATGTGAAGCAATGTGGCATGTAACAAAAGCTATACGCAAATATCACCGAAATATGACGCAATTACGAAGTTGCGTGACGTTCATGTGAGATGCACGTCCTGTGTCCTACGCACATCATCGCCGTACGAACATGCTTATGTGTATACTCGGGTCTAGATACGTGCGTACATGTCACAAATATACTCGGCCACCTCTGTAGGCGAACATAATAGATGCCATATGACCATGAGGTCGGCGCTCCCTAAAATTCAAAGCAGGGCCTTCGTCACACGCGAACATATGTCTGCCATTTTGGAACGGCTTTACGTGCGCTCATGAAAAACTACGCCTGCAGACAGATGTTGACCTAATCGAGCTCACATATTTGTGCGTACACAGGACGTATCCTGGTTCAGATATGCGTACATACTGTGGGCGTATCTGGGCTCAGATATGCGTACGTACGTGAGGTGTATCCAGGTTCGGGAATACCGGACGGCGTCCTCATGCCGACGAAAGTCTCCAGCGTGGTCACGCGACTGAGGACGTGGGTGAAGTCGTTGCAGGTGAAGCAGGCTGTGGACATCGAAAAGAGTCAGGATCCCTCACTAGTACATCCCTGATGGTTATGACCTTGGTTTCACATGTTTACGGTGGGCTTCATGCGTCAGCCACATTCAGCGAGCTGGATTAAAGAGAGCGCTCATCGTGCGCACGTTCTATTCGAACGTGGCCAGTGCCAACCCTTTGTGATACCGATGAACCAGAATTATGACTGCCGCGCGATTAGAGGTTGGGAGAGAAAGAGTCTTCATGAGTTTCCTCTACTAGCATGCGCACTGACAGCAGGCTGTACTTCGACTTCCAGAGGGTGATTTTTGGACGAGTGCGCTCCGATAGGGCCCATTATTTACGTGATAACCGTGCTCATTACGCACTCATTACAATTTGACAAGTTTAGTTTCACTCCCGTTCTTTTCGATCCGAGGGAGATTTAAAGGTACTGATCAGCACAAGCGCGCAGTTAAAACACTTGTGTGAATGAGTAGAGTGTAGTGAGATCGACAGTGGACAGTGTACTTCTCAGCGCTGCAATCACATTTTGTGAACGATCATTGGTGCATAGCCCGCAAAGAAGGGCCAAGCCACCCTTATATCACCACCAGTGAACCAACCGAACGGGGCATGTATGTTACTGACAGCCGCACCAGCGCATTGCACCATCTCACCTTCGGTGCAGTGCTCCCCTTCAAAGCCCGGACCAGCAGCGGTACTGGACCCGATTCACCATCTTGAATGAGGTGACGTACTTCGGCCGGCGCCGCCTCCTGCAACAGCCACCTCAGACGTCAGGGTGGCCGCCACCTCGTGCGGCACGCACTCGCACTCGCAATGCAAACATGCACTGTTGCAATTGTTGCAAACAATTAACGTGCCCATAACAGTTTTTGAGTAAGGATTTTTTAGCTTCGGTGATGGAATGAGGCTTGTCTTTGTCAACGCAGCTAGACGGCTCGTGTGCAAGCTGGTCACGTAACGGCAATGTGGTGGACCAGAGATTCGAAGTGACTACCGCATGGCATTTTTTCGGACTAAATCCTAATTTGTTCAGGACATAAAATAGCCATTTTTCATTTGACGGTGTCAGCTTTATATTCGCCAGTCCAGCATGATCGGCAGTTAAAAAACCGGTTTTCCTTAACGGAAATAATTCAAACGGGCATGTGATGTGCACCGAAGCTACATGCCATCGCAAACGAGATTAACGTTTTCTATAAGCCAGCTTTCAACAGCAAAATACTTCTTAAACCAAACATCTTCATCGAAATCAACTAAATTGTGCATTCCCACTTGAAAATGCTGCATTGCGCCACCAAGAAAATGTGGAACAACAAAACAGATGTTTACTGACACAAAAGGGGCAAGGAAGGAGTCAGCGGGTGTGAAGTACTAACACAGTGTGCCGACAGTCATTCCAGTTGCCAGTACGATAGCATTTCGAGTAGTCCGTGCCGTCGTACTCCTCGGTGCCGTTCTTCACGCGACACGTGACCTGACGCTGCACGGTGACCGGACAGAAGTTCCTGCCGGCAGGGGTCAGGGGTCAGGGCGCGCGTCAGTCGGGTCAGACCAGTCAGCCAGGGCCGACCGCCTGGTTTAGATCCTGTGAGGGCTACACCTCCACGAGCACAAGTGCCGCCGCCAGTCGAGGTCAGGGCTCAGTGCAGGGCCGAGGGAGGGAAAGGGGGGGGGGGGGGGACAAGAGCAAGGATTATACTGCTATCATCTATGAAAGACTGCATCTACCCTACGACGGTACACGTAAAAAAGCAATGCAAAATCCAGTCTGACCCCCATCAACCCGCCAGAGAACTCGCCTACCCCGGGGTCAGTGACTACTGGGGCGATATCGCTTGTTACAGACGGACTTGACGTCACAGGGTCTCCACTCCGGGGTCAGACCGCCAGGTATTAGCCCAGATTGGTGTCCCGCCAATCCAGGCTGACGATCCGTCAGTGGACCACAAGGCGCCGATCTGAGCAACGCCAATGGCATGATTACGACTGAAAGGATAATGCTCGCCGTCGGCCACGGCGTTTGTTGGTAACGGCCGTTACTTCAGACGGCTGCAACCAGTGCAACCCAAAGTTAGCGGTACAAATTTTTGATGTCCCCACGTGCGTTGGCACTATGCCAACCTCGTCGCGCGACGGTCCAGTACAAAACCAGACTCCCCATTCGGCTGTCAGCACGAATAAAGGCATCCGATGCCATTGTTGCTGGGCCTGCACCATCATGGGCCCTCGATTTTTCATGTGGGTTTTGCACAGCTTATGTGACTGGTAGTCACCAACGTGACAGTTATCTATGAGGATATCAATGGTCATAAAATTGTACAACCAGCTTCCATACTGCATTCTCCTCCCCATAATCGACGTTGGTACTTATTGTACGGGCGACTTAACTGGCGATGGAAGGCATCAGGTGGACCAAGCTGTTCAAAACACGCGCCAGCCCTTAGGACAAGTCATTGCGATCAGCGACCATTTTTGTTCGCTAAACATATCAGACTGGAAGTGAAGCCACGATGTAAAACCACTGCCAGACTGGTTACTCTTACGTCACCGAACCATACCGCCAAGACACTATGGCTGCATTTATGCACGCACTCAAATCAGGGAGGCCATCGCCAGTATGGCACCAGTCCTTTGTGGGCTCTTGCGGCCCTGACATAACCTATATATTTGCCGATGCATACCTTCTTGACATGCATTAAACCGTGCAAAACGTATCGAACAGGACCGTGGCAATCAGAAGACAGCGACCTTCGCTGGGCCAACACCCCCTGCATACTGATGAACCCCTGCGTCCCGACATGGGCGGCACAGATTCTTCAAGCACCTCGAACAAGTTACCACACCGCCGTGAGTGTCGGCGGGCGCTACAAAGCGCTCCCGACGGCACGCTCTCGATCAGCGGCCTCCACGCCTCACTTCTAAGGGGCGTCGTGCGCCTTTGGCGGGGTATGCCCAGACGGGGGACGCCGGCGGCGCTGCCTGCACGTGCCGGCGACCGGCCGACCCGGCGGCAACATCACACGACGACGATGGCGCCCCACGGCACGTTAGCGCGCGCGGACACAGCCGCTTTGATGCGCCGCCGCCGCCATGTTTGGCGCTGCCGTTACGGCCTGGGCGCGTGCGTGGTCGCGCTGCTTGCCGAGCCTGCGCCGCCGTCGCCGCTCGCGCTCCCAACGAGACGCCCTTGTGGGGCGCAAGAGTCGACGCGGTTGTCCGCAGCATCGACGTCGTCAGTGATCGCCGAAGGTTTCGAGCCGCGTCACAAAACGCTTGCCATCACGCTTGTCGCCACCCGCAAACATGCATATATACATATGCATATATATATATATATATATATATATATATATATATATATATATATATATACATCAGCAGCCCCGCGCCGCGGTCCTCTGAAGCCACGATGAGGCCCGCCCGCCCTAAGGACAGCCCACTAGCACTGCCTGCTTGCTATCGGGGCATCAGACAGGCCTCAGCAGCACTTCAGGATAATTGGCTGGACGTCCGATGCGGGCTCCCGTTTAGCACACGCCACTTGCAACACCGATAATGTCTGCCGGTAATTCGGAATGAGCGGGAGAGTGAGTGACGTAGCTGGCGTCAGTTTCTGAACGATCACGACCGTGCGCGCCTGGGACTCAGGACAAACACATGCCATCCAAAGATATCTCAATCAAAGTCGTTCCTTGACAGCATAATAAAAGCGTCTCTACTTGCTCGACGTCAGCTCTATGCGATAACCTCCGTCGATGCACATATCAAATGCAGACCGCCAATATATTACAGGGCAGATTGTTCGTCTGACGTGAATGCGAATGAACACGCCGGAGGACTGCGTAGGCGGAGGGAGAGAGACAGCGGTGTGGGCTTTATCGCCGTAAATATCTTTTTGCGTCTCTCGGCTTTGTTGGGTTCCTCACTTCATTTTAGTCACGGCATTTTCTTGCCAGCGTACAAACTAATTACCCAAATATGTGCCTTATTTGGATACAATTTTCCAGCAATGTTATAATGGTGACTGGTGACCGAGGCGTTTCCCTCAGAAGACAGAAAAGAAAACGCTAGCCTTGTCAAGTGCAGCTTAGGACGCCAGCCAAACTTCCACTCACCAACAGCCGCGTCCCAGTGTCTACAGCTACAATCATGACGGCAATTACCATAGCAGCATTGCCTGTCATGAAATAAAATCTAATATAACACGATAGCAAATGCTCCACAGGCGAGGTCACGAGTGTGGCCCCATTCTACAGACGAGGCCATCATCTCAGCCCTGTCACGATGGCTTCCTCGCTTAGTGACAGGCACCTTGCATGCAAATAAGCCGCTCGACTTTGGAGCGGGAGCGATCTCGGACGGGCCTTCCCGGGCCTTCGGTCCGTGCTGGTGAGCGTGCCGGGTCGGCTGTGGAGCGGGAGCGATCTCGGGCCCTCCCGAGCCTTCGGTCCGTGCTGGTGAGCGCGCCGGGTCGGCTGTGGAGCGGGAGCGATCTAGGGCCCTCCCGAGCCTTCGGTCCGTGCTGGTGAGCTCGCCGGGCGACGGGCATCGCTCACTCAGCGCGTCTCCGGGCGTGGTATCGTGAGTCAGTCACCGCGCCACGGCTCGAATCTGGCCCTGCTTCCGGCACGCCGTGATTGGGGACAGCGCCTCAGCCTGAAGCCGGGACCGGACGTGAGGTGACACGACAGACTGGGCCTCCTCCCCCTCCCGCTCTCCACGCCTGCTCCCCATCCTGTGACACCGCCGTCTGCAACCTCGCAACGGGCCATTGTACCGTATACAGCGCCGCGATGACATCCACCCCTCCTAAGGACGGCCCAACCAAGGCTCGGCAGAGTTGAGAAATATTTTATGTTTGCATGTCCTCGGCCTGAATTTATGGTGGGAGGCTCGCAAAAGGGCCTGCCGTAAAGGGGCACTTTAACACAGTGCCGCCAAGTCGCAATATATACGTCAGCCGGCTAATAACTATGCTGCGATGTCTTCACGACACCCTGCCGTCCGCCCACTAACCAAACATACCTTACACCGTGATGAAGTGAGCTTCTTTGGATGTTCAACATATGTGTGAAGTATCCAGTCTTTGTTGCGATATGGTCACCAGGGACTGATCTCCATTAGGGGATAATTGGCGCCGGTTGATGGCCGTGGTGGAGGCCATCCAAAATGACATGCAAGTCAATTGAGCTTGACCGTGGGGCGTTACAGCCTCGACCCGCAGTGATTTCCGTGTCCCGCACCCATGCGGACCGGCCCCAGCCGCTCCCGGTCCAGAAACGGCTGGGCTTCAGCTGTGGCGCTGTCCGGCTGTCCGGTCCGGCTGTCCGGCTGTACGGTCCGCCCGTCCGGCTGTCGGTCTTCCTTCACCTGCGCCGCTGTCCGGCCCAGACGCCGCGGGCTGAACCGGCCAGCATCGACAGGACCTGGTCGACCCGCCGCCCCAGCTGGTGATGGATGTCCCTCTCGGCCCGCCCGGCCGCTTCCGGCCGCCGACAAAAGGCTAGCCGCTGCCCCGTCACCGCTCCGGTGCTAGCCGTCCCGGTGGGGAGCGGCGTTGCAGTCTCCGGCTGGCAGCGGGCTGATAGAGCGCCCCGCCGAGACCAAGCTTTGTCCGCCGGCCACCGCACGCACCCCGACCGTCCTTGCCGCTGGGGTGTTTGCGAGTTGGAGCTCCAAGGTGCGTCAGCTGGTGGCGGCTGAAATGTTTGTCCCTCGCCGCCAGCCGTGGGTGGATAGCCAGGAGCGCCTGCTCTCCATCCTAGCCATGCGCGTCACCACACATTTAAACGCAAGCAGTGATCAAGTTGTGGCGCTTCATGCTGAAGGCGAAAAAATGGCGCAGTTTTGGCACGTACTGACATTTTATGGGTTAAACGGCGTCTTTAATATGCAACGGTGTTACATAGATAAGACAAGAGCAATAGCCTCCTTCCTCGGAGAAAAACCAGGAGAATGGAGATATAGGCGCGCTGACATTTCGACAACATGCCTTTATCGAAACGAATGGCAGAAGTAACTTAAGAATTACCTGCCAAATGCACTTAATTACTTATGAAACGACGGTACATTTAAGTAGATTTCGTACTGCGACCTCGCACCCTTGCACGTGTTTACAAATTTTACAAAGCGGTTCAAGTTCGCGAACGCTCTATCGGGCCTTCTGTGGTGCGTGGTTTATTCGGAGCTTCGTCGCCTTAGTCGACGCGGACGTGACCGGGCTGCCGTCGACGCGTACCCGCCACCGAGCAGGCCCATACGCCAGCTGTGCCCACACCTCCCACCGCGTCCCCGCCCCGCCCCCTGGCCTGCGCGCCTCGCACGACTGGCAACGGACAATGCGCCGGCGCCGACCGCGCCGGCCCCCGCCCGCCGGAGGCTCCTGTTGTTGATGGCGAGGTCGGTAGGACCATCTCCACCCCCCCCCCCCCCTTCATCCCAAGCAACCACAGGCCGCTGGGTTGCCGGCCAGCTCGGGGAGTTCTCTGCTCTTTAGCCCCGGACTTCTAGAGCTTTAAGTCGCTACGCGCCCGCAGTGCCCCCCCCCCCCCCCGAATGATTTTGGATAGCAGAAGTCGGCTCCCAAATGCTGGAGATTGTCAACGCCACTGAACACTCCAGCCATGGGCGGGACCTGTTGACGACGGGAGCATGTCTTCATCGGTTGTGCTAACTGGAACATGCTCGGAGCAGGGCGGGGTTCTGCCTCCGTTGGACACGTAACACACATCAGTGTCGCTTCTTGCTAGGCTGACATGTATTCAGTGAGTGGGTTTACATTTCAACACCGATGCAAATGATGCCAGACGCCAAACTTGCGCACTGAAGGTCACCCCGCCTCAGCCTCCTGTGGTGTGTGACGTTTTAGTTTTTCTCGGTGCCAATTTGTTCACGGCAGCTTCTTGTTAGCGTTCATGCCAAATGCGTGAGTAATTGAAATGGCAAGTGTCAGCGATATGATCACTGACAGATTCTGCTGCGCGAGCGTCGACACCAGCCGAGCACTTCCAGAGAAGCCTATCTGCCAGGTTTCCGCCCAAACATCAGTCACCAACACGGGTCACCGCGACCGCCCCACATCCTCGCAGCTGCCCCCCCCCCCCCTATCTTTCTCGGCCACGGACGACTCACCTCGGAGGGCTCGCGGTTGTCCAGCTACCCCCCCCCCTCCCCCGACCCTGACCTCAGCGGCACGCGCCCTGCTCCTGACTCACAGCAGCGGAACGTCTGCTGCCCGGCGCCGGCGGTGCCAGCATCGCTCGCGGTCAGGCTGTCGGCGGGGCGGCAGACCGACATCCATCTGGGCGGCAGCATGTCGACGGGTGACGCCCGCGGCGGCGCGCGCCGCCCCGCCTCGTCACGAGGTTGGTGACATGCCGGGGACCAGTCGCGTCGCTGACAGCACGGCCCGCGCGCCGACGGACAACACGCTGCTGGTGACGTCACTAGAGGAGGGCCGCTCCAATTGGTCGAGGCAAACACCGCTAATCACGGCACGCCGTCCATCCGCACCTAATGGAACGGACTGTAGTCGGAAATAAGAAACGGGGAACGTTCGATACGTCATGAGGCCCGCGAGGCACCCACCACCATCGCCGATACCCCGAGAGAGGCGTGATGAAACTATCGGCGTTGAATAACTCTGAACAGATCGCAGCGTGGACAGCGAGGCAGCATGAAATGCACCAGAGATCACCAGGAGGACAGCAGATGCCACCTAAGTTACATATATCGCCACGAATACAGCAGAAGCCAACAGGACAGCGGTGCGCGTGCACCAGCCATGTCCTCTGCAGGATCATAGGTCACGCCCGCCGGAGCCCGCCTCGGCTGGGCCACACCGTCGCGACCCGCCGACGGCGGATGACAAATGACGTCGACGCCGCCGGCCGCGTTTGAAGAAAACGGCGACTGAGCACCTATCGGCGCTCCATCTCCACCCGCGATGGGCCATTGTGTACAGGTCACGGACGGGGGCGCGTGGCTAGAGATCAGCAGTTAGACTAAACCGCCAAGCCTGAGACGCATTGCAATTCAGATGCCGAAACGTCGCCGACCGCCACCGCCACGCGCCTTTCGCTGTGAGAATGGTGCTGACGTGGAACGTGGTCGGAAAAGAAGCAAGCGTGGCGAGCGGGCCGATAACGGCACCGGCTAAAAGTTTGTGATGCATTTTCACGTGTACGCGTTCACGCATGTGTGTAGCTTCCCACGTATTTATATCCTGGCACCGATACACATAGGAGTTACACACTAGGCCAGTTGACAGGATGACCTATTAGCCTGGCTCATCAGGAACACATGTGTATAAATAAACACTCGCTGCTCACACTGGCGGATAATCAATGACCATTTAACATGAAGGTTATATAAAACTCGGCGTTTTCAGGCCTAAGGTCTTGCTATCAGGTGCCTCTGTTACAGCGTCCTTTGTCACTACACGTATATTTTGCCGGAGAGGTCATATGCAGGGCGGGCCCTACGTGAACAGTGCAAAATTTTCAAGTTGAGCAGCTTGGTCCGGCCCACCACGCCAACAGCCGGTATGGTCTCTGGAAGTTATAATCAAGATATCTCGAAAATACATGTTTGCATACTAACATGCCTTACATAGTTACCTGGTTACAATACAATATTAGCGCCCCGCCGATCACAGCGGTATGCAGCCTCTCAAGACAAGAGGTAGGTGCTTTCAAAGCCGCGCTTTTTATCTGTACAGACGCTTTCATGTAAGCTGCTTCCCGCCGTTTATGTTCGGCTTCATCGCAATTTGAAAAAAAATATAGCCTTTTGTACCCGACACGTATGGGAAACGTAAAGCGTACCGAAAGGGAAAAAAGTTTGCGCAGCATGAGACAAAGCCAGGCCCAAATCCCGACGACCAGGCTCGCACTGGCACAGCGTAAAAACAGACAATCGTACTGGCGGGGCATTGAAAAGATTCGAGGAGCCGGTCGTGTGGGCTTGGACGCAAACCAAGGATCCGTAGTTTTGGGGTTTTATGTATTTATATCAGAGCTCGGCAACCACAGCCGTGAGAATATCCGCGCGATAAGGCGAATATGCTGCGAATATAAATCACAGAGTTAAATTAATAATACTAAATACGGCGAATATAAATCACCGAGCTACCACGGCACTGGATGGCTCATAGATGCACCGGTAACAACCGGAAAGCGAGGAACGTCATATTTACGAAATCGGTTTTTAATGAAATATACTGTAGCGGTGGACCATGTCCCCCGGTCAGCGTGTCAGCATGTAATGCGAGTGGGGCGATGACTCATATCTGGGTGAGGAGAACAATCACGGCTCGGGGCGGTGCGTCACGGTGGCGCCCGCCAGTCGCACGCAGATCGTGTTGCGGGTATAGCCTTGGAAGGAGTAAAGGGGTGCTGCTCGGGCGCGTGGCGGAGGGGAGGGGGAGGGGAGTCTCTCTCTGGCGGCGTTGTGTGCGGCAGTTCGCCGGTTGTGTGTGTGGTGGTCCAACCGAGATGTGATCTCGAATAGGACATAACGTGAGAAAAACCTAGGGGAAATGGCGCGTGTCATGAAGCGTACAAAGGTGTGAAACCTCGTGGCTCTGCAACATGTTCGCCCACGATGTCTACGCTTCTTTACAAATCTTTAGTCAGTTATGAAAACCTATGGAAGTACAGATTGATCGACTGTTTTACCTTTTTCCCACAGGAACTGCTACGTGCGACCAGACTCATCTCTAATCAATTTTCGAATAGTGTAGCTTTGTGAATTATGGAAGTATTCTATTCAGGGTCACACACACACACACACCACACACACACACACACACACACACACCACACACATATATATATATAATATATATATATATATATATATATATATATATATATATACATGCTATGGCTCAATCTTTAGTGAACACAAGGGAGAGGCCTGCGCGGGCAAGATTTCCTTTACGCAATCCACCCGTCACCCATGGGAGTGAGCCCATAACCACCGGTGGCCCCCAAAGTATTTACGCGAACGTAACGCAAATGTTTTACTCATACCTGCAACCATAACCGCAATTTTCCCCAAATTTTTACCCAATTCGAACCCGCTACCCATCCTGTATGGGTTACCCATGGGTTTACCCAGCCCGCAAAGTCCCCCAGTCCGAAGTCCCACCTCCAATACCACAGCTGTTCACGTGAGACGTACCAGCTGAGCTAGACGGGTGCTCGGTCGGCTGCGCTGGAGTCACCCAGCAACAGACCGCAGGACTGCAGGTGGGTGCCCCAAACAGGAAACCGGCTATATATAACTCAAGCAATCGTGACGGGCTTCTGACACGACCCGAGAATGTCTGACATGGCTGGAGAATGGAGGCCGTATCTAGTTTGAAAGCGTCACGCGCTGCCGCAGCCGCGTTGCGACACGTGTGCCAAAAGCTGCGTCTGATTGAGCCGTCATGACAATTCCACTGCTTTGACAGTTTCCTCGAAGATAACCTAACAAAGCGCCTGGCGACGCCTTTCCTTCCATTTTACTCTTCGAAAGTGGAGAGGCTGCTGGTGTCCAGTGCTACTACATGCGAATGAAGAAGCACCATCCAGCTGATTAACTTCAAGTGTCAGACATTCCAGTCTCATAACCATGCTTTCGACTAGAGAAAATGTTTACTGGTATCTAACTGTTGTATGCTTCTCTGTCCACACTCTTCACGGCAGGGGCGTGGTTTCGCCTATTAAGCTGTGAGGGGAGGGCTGAAGGGAGGGAGGGAGGGCTGAACAGTAAAAATCACGAAACATTACCCAAAAACACGCCAACAAACGTGTTCTCCCCGGATTTGTCCAAATTTCTGCTCAAAGCTCAGGGGAACTGAACAGGAAACCACACCCACGTTTCGCAGCGTGTGGCAGTGCCGGCACGACCTGATAAGTGCCGCCTGACTGGCCCACCTGGGGCGTCAGGCCGTCTGCCGCTCACTCTACCCGACGGCGGCGCCGGCCGGCTGGCAACAGCGCGCGCCGCCTTCCCCCCCCCCCCCGCAGTCCCCCTCCCGCCTGCGGCTGGGCTGCAAACCGTCTGCAAGGAGTGGCACGCGCCGCCGACAGCGTCAGGGACGGCGGGCAAGGTCGGCTGACCCCGGGTCACCGCCGACGTGACGACGGCGGCTGACGCTGACCCAAGTCTGACCTCGAACGTGACCTCCCGCCGGCCCTGCGGGAGCTCACGGAGCTGTACGTGTGCTTTCGCTTGTCATCGCAGAGATGGACACATCATGGACACAGTGTCTGCGATGCGTCTACTCAAGGATGCGGGCAATCCGGCCAGCACCCAGCCACGACTGGTATGCGCGACTCCCCAGTAAATACTATCATGTCAGCTCGGTATTCATTTTGCAATTCGTTAAAGCGTTTGAAGGCATGCATTCAATGTCGGACATCGTGGGCGGTTATCTGAGTAACAGCCGTTGTGATGCTATGCGGGCAACCCACCCACGCCCTGGAGCGCGGGGGAACGCCTGCTAAACCTCAGCCCAGCAACGTGTTGTGGCTCGTAATAAATGCCCTTCGCGCCAATTTTAGCTCACCCCTTTTCAACCTCCGTCATTAGCTAGCATATTTATATATATATATATATAATATATATATATATATATATATATATACACTAGTGAATAGTTATTTCTGAACGTAGTTTCCGATCGCTGAAAAGGGGATTAAGGATTTATAGCGCATTTCAGTGTCAAGGCACACTGTCCGTGGGGACGGTCCAACCATCCCCATCCGGCCACACCCACCCCTCCCGGCTCAAGTCGCCGCGATTTGGATGCGATGGGACAGACCTGGCATGAGCCGTCGCCCAGAAACTGACATCCCTCCAGGCGGTCCGCAAGAGGACTTTCGAGCTGCTCCCATAGCGGAGACAAGGCTCCTCGAGCTGGGCCCGGACAGGAGAACGGCAAGCGATGACTGGCCGGATCAGGCCGCCGCTGCACTGTTTACACAGTGTACGGAACAGGGCACGGCGTACCTCCCACGTATGCTGCGCTGTCTAACCAGGAGCGCACGGTGCACGTATCACACGCGTATCATGCACGTATCACACCAGGCTTATCTGTTGGCCCGAGTTCAGCTCATGCATGACCCGACTATAAAACAGCCGAGAACACCTTGTAGGGCAGCAGAGAACACGCTGTAGACCAGCAGAGAACACACTGCAGAGCAGCAGAGAACATACTGCAGAGCAGCAGAGAGCACACTGCAGAGCAGCAGAGAACACATTGTAGAGCAACAGAGGACGCACTGTAGACTAGCAGAGAGCACACTGCAGAGCAACAGAGAACACACTGCAGAGGAGCGGAGAACACGTTGTAAATCAGCAGAGAACACACTGTAGATCAGCAAAGAGCACACTGCAGAGCAAAAGAGAACACTGGAGAACAGCATAGAACACACTGCAGATCAGCAAGCACACTGTAGAGCAGCAGAGAACACACTGTAGACCGGCGGAGAACACACTGCACAGCAGCAAAAAACACAGTTCAGACCGGCAGAGAACACTGCACCTGGCGGCTCCGGTCTCAGCGCCAGCCTCGTGACCGATCGGCTGCCGGCGGCGCTCCGTGCACGCGTCGCACCCGACCGCCCGGTTGAGCCACCCGCCCCAGCAGCGCATCTCCTATCTCGGAGCTGGATCAGGTCGCGCGCGACGCGTAACAAACGACCGCGCGCCGCCTTATCTCCGGCCGGCGCGCCCGCGAGACGGCGCCGTCAATGCCGCCAGTCGCTCCGCATCAAGAGCTTTCAGTCGCGAGGCGCCCCCGTGCCGCTCTCCCGGGCTATCGCCAACCGCGCTCGGCCGGCGCGCGTCTGGGGCGCGACTCCCGGGGCGCGCGTCACGGTTCCCGGAGCGCGTGTCCCAGCGCGGCGGCGCGGACCGAGCGGCGCGGCGCTCCGCGGCTGCCGCCCGCGTGGTCTCGCGCCTTGTAAGGAGCCGACCGAGCGCGGGCTTATAGGGTCGTATGCGATCTGAGCTGGCAGGTGGGATGGCCGCGCCGAGGTATTTATGCACTCACGAGCCGATAGGTCCGCCGGCCGCGCGCAGCACGCCGGCCGAACCGGACTGTCCAGTGCGAGGTCTGAAGGACGGCGAAGGCCGTGCCTGGCTGCGTGCCTGAGCTGTGAGGCCTGCGACTGGTGAGGCTGACCAACACCGTCTGCAATGCGACCGTTTTCAGCCGGCCGGGGCATGACGACAGCGACCCCAAAGGCTTCCGTCGGTTACCTGCAAGCCTGGGAGCAACGGCTATTGCGGATATTTGTCAGCCGCAAGAATGCTATAGTGATTTTAAGATCACGTTGTCATGCCAAGCCATGTCTTGATCGTGAATAGAGGCTGTTTATCTCTAAATGCGCAGGCCTATCCACGGCGAACGCTTCGGAATTTCTTAAGCTTAGGAAAGTTTATCAGTCAGATAGCAAGAAAGGTTGATTAATGGCCACGTGAGCTGTTGATGTGCGCTCAGCCCATGTCCACATCAATGCATGATATCAAATCACTCTCCTTCTGCCCCTCGTTCTCGTCCCTCTTTCTCTCTCTCTCTCTCTCTCTCTCTCTCTCTCTCTCTCTCTCTCTCTCTCTCTCTCTCTCTCTCTCTCTCTCTCTCCTCTCTCTCTCTCTCTCTCTCTCTCTCCCTCTCTCTCTCTCTCTCTCTCTCTTCTCTCTCTCTCTCTCCCTCTTCCTCTCTTCTTCCATTCTGAGCCGTATCTTAAGGTTGATTCATATCCCTCGCTCCGGTGTCCTCAATTCACACTCCCGCATTTTCTATGCCCTTGGCTTCTCATCTTTCATGATGCGTTATAAGGACTTGTCCGTTTTTTCTCCTGCGCTTAATCGTCCCTTTCTTCAAGAAACATTCATTCACGAAACGAGACTATTAACCTGTCTCTCTATTTACGCAGATGTCTCAGCACGCACCACGCGCATTAGCCTTTGCATCTTACCACAGACCACCTGTGATGGACCACCAGACCAGTCTCAGACCAGTCTCTAGAAACCACCGATCCTCCGCAGCATTCGTGACTGGACCACCGGTCCTCCACAGACCACCCGTGACTGGACCACCGATCCTCCACAGACCACCCGTGACTGGACGACAAGTCTCCCACGGACCACTCGTGACTGGACCACCGGTCCTCCACAGACCACCCGTGACAAGACCACCAGTCTTCCACACACCACCAGCGACAGGACCACCAGCTTCCCGCACCCCACCAGCTTCCCGCACACCACCAGCCTCCCGCACACCACCAGCGGCAGGAGCACCAGTCTTCCGCACATCACCAGGGACAGGAGCACCAGTCTTCCGCACACCACCAGGGACGGGAGCACCAGCCTTCCGCACACCACAATGGAGAGGACCACCAGCGACAGGAACACCAGTCTTCCACACACCACCGGGGACGGGAGCACCAGTCTTCCGCACACCACCAGGGACGGGAGCACCAGTCTTCCACACACCACCAGGGACAGGAACACCAGCGACAGGAACACCAGTCTTCCGCACACCACCAAGGGCAGGAGCACCAGTCTTCCACACACCACCGGGGACGGGAGCACCAGTCTTCCGCACACCACCAGGGACAGGAGCGCCAGCGACAGGAACACCAGTCTTCCGCACACCACCAGGGGCAGGAGCACCAGTCTTTCACACACCACCAGGGACGGGAGCACCAGTCTTCCACACGCCACCGGGGACGGGAGCACCAGTCTTCCGCATACCACCAGGGACAGGACCACCAGCGACAGGAACACCAGTCTTCCGCACACCACCAGGGGCAGGAGCACCAGCCTTCCACACACCACCAGGGACAGGGCCACCAGCCTCCCGCACACCACCAGCGACAAGAACACCAGCCGTCCGCACACCACCCGTGACAGCACCACGGGGGGGCCAGCCATCACGCGCGTGCCGCCTGTCACGCACGTCCCAATCTTGGAGCACATTCACATCCATACGCGGGCGTTGGGCGGCGCGTGGGGCCGGGCCGCAGCCTCTTGGCGGCCGAAGCGTCACGTCCGGCGCCGCGTGCGGCCCGAGTTAGCCTCCCGAGACTCGCACCATATTCGGGGCACGTCGCAGCGGTCGCCCATTCAGCGACGGTCCGACGGCGAACGCGGCCGGACCGCACGGGACCCGGGCGGCTGGCTGGCTGGCTGGCTAGCTGGTTAGTTGGCATCCCCAAGGGCCGAATGGGCTGTTTGTGTTACCTCTGTGTTGCGCGGCATGTGGCCCCCGTGAATACTAGGCTATATGCAAGTTGGTCTGTCGAATAGGGCCTCGGTTTGGTACACCTGGTCATTTTTGAGGCCGGCCCATCTTGTCATCTACAGAGGGAAACGGCGGAAGGCGCCTCTCGTCACTCCAAGTCTCTCGCTTGTTTCATGTCTCGCCAATTGAACGCCAGCATCTCAGGTCCAACACATCTGACCACCTACATTAACGTCGAAAAGAAGTGTTGAGCTTCGCTCCTTCATCAGGCCGTTAACTTTCAGGCTAAGTTTGCAAAGACTGGCTCGATAGGCTCAGAAGTTTCCTTGAATGGACAGGAAATAGACAGGTAATTTATATCGGTGAATTCGGGCCTACTGGTTCTCCGGTGGCCGTTTTTCCTTCAGCAATCGTACTTCACTTCGTTCGTTGTCAACGCCGTTATTAAAATTTTTCCCTCAAAAGAAAGACATTGTTGTTGAGCAAGCTTCTATGAGATTTCAGAGCCAACCCGAGCCGGCTGTCACCAAACCACTACCTCTATGAGGCTATCTCAGGCTCATCAAAGAACTAATCCCCCCGGACAATTTGCCTGAGCATCTA
Source organism: Pollicipes pollicipes (assembly GCF_011947565.3). Classification (NCBI taxonomy): domain Eukaryota; kingdom Metazoa; phylum Arthropoda; class Thecostraca; order Pollicipedomorpha; family Pollicipedidae; genus Pollicipes; species Pollicipes pollicipes. The sequence goes on along the minus strand of NW_023596545.1, from coordinate 36,613,318 downwards.
TTCCCGTGTCCTGATTATCCCGTAAACGGGAATGCGTTGCACTTGAACACTCAGCGACAAGATTACAGTCATATTTTTATCAGCGCTCTGCAGACGATGAAACCGATGAAAACCCCTTTAGGCAAACTCATACACGATGGATTCATCACTCTACTGAGACAATGAAGAATGTCGTACGCCGCGCCCCCGCGGTCCACCAGCGCGCTCAGCTCCAGGTGACGGCCCTCGGGCGCCCGCGCCACTGTCCCCCCCCCCCCTCGCGGTCCGCCAGCGCGCTCAGCTCCAGGTGACGGCCCTCGGGCGTCGCGCCACTGTCCCCCTCCCCCCCCCCCCTCGCGGTCCGCCAGCGCGCTCAGCTCCAGGTGACGGCCCTCGGGCGCCCGCGCCACTGTCCCCCTCCCCCCCCCCTCGCGGTCCGGCAGCTCGCTCTCAGCTCCAGATGACGGCCCTCGGGCGTCCGCGCCACTGCCCCCCCCCCCCCTCGCGGTCCGGCAGCTCGCTCTCAGTTCCAGATGACGGCCCTCGGGCGCCCGCGCCACTGTCCCCCCTCCCCCCCCCCCTCGCGGTCCGGCAGCGCGCTCAGCTCCAGGTGACGGCCCTCGGGCGTCCGCGCCACTGTCCCCCCTCCCCCTCGCGGTCCGGCATCTCGCTCTCAGTTCCAGATGACGGCCCTCGGGCGCCCGCGCCACTGTCCCCCCCTCCCCCCCCCCCCTCGCGGTCCGGCAGCTCGCTCTCAGCTCCAGACCCTGACACCCGGGTGCCGACGCCGCTGTCGCTGCCGCAGAGGCCAGGCGGGCCGGCCGTCTACCGCGGCAGCCCTCACACGGCGGCGCGACACGTCCAACCAATTATAGCCAAATGGCCGGCGCTCTCGCTCCGTGAGGAGACCACCAATGGCGCCGCACCGACGCCGTGGACCGGGCCGACGGCCCGCCGCCTTATAAGCGCCGACCAATTAGTCTCCGACCGAGGGCGCCGCTTGACGAGGCGACCCAGGTGACGTCACGTTCGTAATCTCAGAGCCGTCACCGAACAGAAGCGCTCCAGGCCGCCGCCGGCCGCTCAGCTGCTAAGTCCGGTCACCGCATGGCTTGACCGCCCGCAGCCGACATGCCGGGCTGTCACTCAGCGTTCAGCGCGAGCGGGCGGCCGGCGTCGCTCCTTTGTTTTCGGAGCGGCGCACCCGACGGCCGGTGGTTCCAGCCGTGCAAAAATCGCCGTCCGGCGCGCGCGCGCGGATTGTCGTGTCACTCAGCAGCGGGTCAGCGCGGACTCAGCCGGGCCGCGAGCGACGGGTGTTGTGGCGGGCCTGTCGGCGGCCGGCCCGCGCTGACTGGCGCGCGGGGCTCGCCAGTGGCCAAGGGAGGCGCGCCGAGGCTCGCTCACGCGGGGAGGCTCACCGGCCAGGGGCCCCGCCGTTACCTGCCTCCACACGCGTGGCAAACGTGATAGATGCGCATCCCACATCCTGTAAATTGGAGTTTCAACTCGTAGCGTGACGGCTGCAGCGTGGCGTTTCGCATCGCGTGGGATGATACAGTGAGTACTGATAGCGTAGTGGTTAAGCCGTGCGTTTGGGAAACTAGATGTGTGGGATTCGATTCCGGCGATGTCCCCGCCCTCACCGCCACTATGTGAGCCAGGTGGTGCCATATAATCTCAGCAGATGAGAGCGTCTAAAGCCCCAGGAACGCACGTGATATAATGTGGAACAGTTTTTATTTTCTTAAGACCTGTTGCTGTTATCGTGTTGGTAGTACATATAACGATGTAGTCAAGGGCATAGAGGACAAAAAGGGTGGTCAGACTTAGCATCCCCTTGAGGAGCCGGGAAGCCAAATAGCCCCTCCACTCGCCAAAAGGGCGTTTTAATATATGTATATATATATATGTATATATGTATGTAATGGACATGCATATCCATGAGAGCTAAGATAAATATTTCTTGAGGAAACAGGGTAGAATAAAGATAAAACCTCTTCAAAACTATTCCAGGAGATCCTACCGTTCCTGGAGCGGTTAAAAGGCCCTTACTGGGCTAAAATGGGTCTCTAAAAACACAAAATTGGGCAAATAAAACGAATTTGGGGCGGTATGGGATACCGCGGACGCCGCCAGTTTGTAGTTTAAGTACCCTCATTCATGAAAAAACGTCATGATATCTACAGTAGCATAATCAAACTTTACAACTATTTTCTCGTCAGAAAGCTAAGACTACACATGTATATCGTATACTTCTGTCTTACTCGCGCACATATCATGATAATGCAAACATATATTTTATCAAGTGATGGCGTATTAGGCCCGACACTGGTGACGAGCCGGAGATCGTTGCCGTCCGGCTGGAGGCCTCTGTGCGCTGGAGAACGGAAACTCCGGCCCGGACCCACCGAGCACGCCCCGTGCGGCCGCAGAGCTCCGCGGATCTTATTTCGTTGGTTGATTGTAGGATCCACTGCTATTTTATCACAGTTCGTCCACTTTTCTCTGTGGATGATGATGATCATCATAGGGGTCTCTCTCTCTCTCTCTCTCTCTCTCTCTCTCTCTCTCTCTCTCTCTCTCTCTCTCTCTCTCTCTATATATATGGTTAGCCTTGTTTGACGGTGCCACTCCGCTTGCGCGGGAGGGTAATCTCTCTGTAGCTGCATGGTGAGGGGTCTGTTGATCACTACGAGTCCGATGTATGTACACGCCACTGGACAGGAACGCGCGTTCTCATTTTTTCCAGCAGCACATCTTTCAAGGGAGTGAGAACTCTGACACAGTCTAACTTGCCTCATTGGCGAAATCCTGGCCATGCGCCTGAAGGTATAGCAGTAGTATACATGCATCATTCACACAACACTCATATATATATATATATATATATATATATATATATATATAAATTTCCATTTACATAGGCAATAACAAGAGGCCGAATGGTAAAGGTGAAGAAACACATACATCTATTTACCCTCATCATGCTATTTCCCTTAAACTTTGTGTTCTCTCCTTTTCCCTCTCTTACCCTGTGTGACATTTACTCACGGATGTGATTTAATGTCACACAGCGTAAGACCAACGACGGGTGAGCGTGGTGGCTGTTAATGACTCCGTCAGTTTCACGCGTCATTACCGGATGTATCTGAAGGCGTTTCGGAGCAGTTCTATCGCTATGTTTGCCGACGGGTTCCCTTTATCGGCGCAGCCTTAAGCCGACTTCATATGTCAGTGGATGCCCACGCAGTGAACGATGCCAGAACAATGCCGTCGATATGTGCACTTCTGCAGACCTCGGGAGCGTGTATCACATGATGTCTGAGGATGAGTCAGGGATGAGGATCGTGCAAAAGCATTCCTCGCACTCGATTCAATGAACTCGCCGGAAATGAAGCTGCAGGATAGCCGGACTCCTCCTTGTGTATGCCGGTTATCAGCTTCACTTCTCATATTCCTGCTGATGTTTACTTACAGGCAGCCGACCCCTGCACCGGTGTCCGCGAATCCGGTGGCGGGACTTTCATGCTGGATAGGGGAGGCGCGTGGTATAGGGATATTCCGTCCCCTGGGACTGCTCTGAGACGCCTATGCGCGCGCGATTTACGGTTGGTGGAAAACAGGCTGGAATATACAGTTGAGAAACAGGCGTGGATGGAAGCGGGATAGTGCATTTTCAAGAGTTGGAGTTGCCCGCAACTTCGCTGTGTCTAGTTTCTATAAATGGAGAATATGCCTACCACAACTTAGAAGAGGCACCTGAACGCGACGTTGAGCAATACTGCTATGTAATGGCAAACACATGTACGGATTTATTGCTTAACACCGCGACATACGTGCTTTTAACTTGACGCGGCCAAACTTTGTATGCAGACTGAGACTGGCACGCGGCATCACGCACCAGTGGCCCTGTTCCGTGCACTCGACGCCGAATGCCCAGCTCGGAGAGGGCACGACCCCGCCTCGTCTCTCCGCCAGCCGGCGGCACCGATCGCCCGCCGCCTGCCGTTCGGTGTTATGCCGGCCCGCACGGCCCCCCGGAGAGCACTGAGCGCCGGGCCATGCGTCGGTCCGCCTCGGGCGCGCCCAGCGGAGTGCCGGGTCAGATCTGGGGCAGGTCAGCTCGCCGCGGCAGCTCCCGGCGCCGGCCGACGGCGGCGCTCGGGGCTGACGAGCGTGTAGCGCGGACGCGGGCGGACTGTGGCCTTGAGCAACGGGTGCCGGCAAGATAAGAAACTGTCCAACTGTCGCAAGACTTGGGTAATGTGCAGCGACAATCAATGGCATTCATGATAGCGGGCAGACTGGCGAATGCAAACTGAATGCCAAGGCGTAGCGGAAATGAATCACATTGCCGACGTCGCAGCAGTCATAGGACTGGGCTTACCTACTTCATAAGGTAACGCTATCAAACGCAAGATGTTGTTCCCACCTACCAAAAAGTAGGGCGAAACGTATTTGCAAAGCAAGGCGCGTCGGTGCCGTACGTCCGACGCTCCGTGCCTTCTGAGCACGGCTTGGGCCGAGGTATGTCTGGTGCTGTGAACGAGGGTCACTTGACCTGACCCGACCTGCCACTTTCAACCGAGTTTCACAGCTGGCCATAGACATGGAAAATGCGGCATGGAAGGTGTAGCCACACCACACCATTTTTCCTCCAAATAAGGGTAAGTTCAGAATCTCTTCGTAAAAAGCTGCCACTTCCGGGACGTTGGTCACACCCGTTTTTCAGCATTCTCTTCCCGCGTGGCAGATATCGCACCACGCCATATCGGTACTGAGAACCGCAGCCGGCACCAGCTTAACACCAGCCCGGCACCAGCCTGGCACCAGCCCGGCACCAGCCTGGCACCAGCCAGGCACCACCCATGCCATGCCACGGCTGGTGTCACACAACTAACTGGCATGCGATATAGGTATTAAGACCCGGCTACTAACCCTACCACTCTGGATAGGCAACGACATTTCACATGTCGTTGTGGCCTACCAAGGACATTTCACATGACAGCAACCTGTTGTGCGACAACGAACAACGACCTCCCACAGCCTGTGCTGCCAGGGGTGCAGCTCTGCAAAATAACATGAGGGAGGGGGGGGGGGGGGTAAACAGTGGAAAATGACAAAATCCTCTCCCCAAACAGCCAAAAATGGATTTTCTCTCCGAATTTAGCCTACTTTCTTCTGAATATTGGGAGAGTTTGAGCCCATGCTGGGGGTGGCCCGGAACCTCTCCCCCAAAATGAGAAGGATATCACGCTCCCCATGTACGCGCCACCCCAGCAGCGCCCCGCGCCCTCTGACCCGCACCCACGCAGCTGACCTGTGGTGGCGGGCGTCGGCCAGCGCCGCGGCCGCCGCCAGCAGCACGGCCGTCGTCAGCAGGCAGCCGTGGGCGGCCATCTCCCGGCGGGGCGGGTCTCGACGAGGCGCACTGCACGCGGCGACGGTCCGCGAGCGTCTTCAGCCGGCGCAGTCCGGCCCGTCGGGGCTCGGCCGGCCGGACGCGCCGCCAGGGGGCGCGCCCGCCCGCCGGGACTGTCCCCGGACCGGGGCGGAGGACTGTTCCCGGACCGGGGCGGAGAGGAGGACAGGGTGGAAGACCGCCTCGGGACAGGCGCACGCCGCCGCCGCCGCGACATGCGGGCAGAGGGGGACAAGGCAAGGGACCGTCCCGGGACGGATAAGGAAAGGAGGACGAGGTGAGACACCATTCCGGGATTCCGGGACGCCTTAATCGTCCCGGGACGGATGGGGGATTATACATGGCGTGGTACAAGCAGTGGAACATGCCAAGACTGACCGGGTCTGCGCTGGGACCGGGATAGGCGAGGGACTGCGCCAGGGCAGACGAGAAACTATACTGAACAGGCGAAGGGTGGGCTCGGACGGACGGTGGGACACGTGTGGCACAGCGAGATACTACGTTGGAACACTCGAGGACCGTACTGGGCACGGCGGACTAGCTCCATCGGATGACGAAGGACTGTGCTGGCACAGAAGAGGATCCCGCTGGGACAGGCAGTGGACGCACATGACCTGACCTACCTAGACCATGACCTAGACGCACATGGTCTAATTTGATTAGAGGACTTCATGAGCTGGGCGAATTCATGGGCACTCTTGTGAAATGGGCAACAGTCCGAGTTGGACGTAGTTAAAAAAAACAAACATTACCGGGTGACACGTTTACACGCATGGGTTCACGTATAGGTACGTACACATTCAAGCATACGTTTACAAAATGTCGAGGATTTACTTCAAGAAATACCGTACAGTGTTACTGTTTGTGCTTTTTTCAATCGTGACTAGTTCCATTCCATTTACTTCCACAAGCATCAACGCAAATGGGAGCGTGTGAGCGGCTGAGTGTGTGCTTTTACAAAACGTTTGCATAATTAAGATCTACAACGTGCTGGGGAAGTGCAAGCAGGTAGGTAATGGGTGGTTACTAATGTATGTTTGATGGGTGGGTAATGGGCGGTTATTTGATCAGAAATGGGTAGCGGGTCGCTACCTCCATTGGCAGCGAATGGAGAGGAAAACAAAATTACACCTGTGAAGATCCCTTGCTGAGACGCTCGACTTGCAGGTGTTCACGCTAGGTCGAACGAGCGACCAAAGTGGTGCAAATAAATGAAGGCGCTTGGATAGCTGATAAGTCATTCCTGGGCCAACTCAGAAAGCTCTAATGAACGTCTAAATGTCCATGTCTAAGTGTTTATGTCTAAATGTCTATGTCTAAATGTCTTTGCCTAAATGTCTATGTCTAAATGTGTATTTCTAAATGCCCATGTGTCCATGTCCATATGTCTATGTACAGATGCCTCTCTGGATATCTGTGTCTTAATGTGTATGCGTAGATGTCTGTCTTAATGTTTATGTACAAATGTCTGTCTAAATTTAAGTCTCTAAATATCTTCATGTGAATGTCTGGATGTCTAACCCCGGTGGATCGTGACAATAAACTGTCTATATTGCGAGATACACTCCCCACAGTACATACTTCGGGCGGTTCATCGCCGGTCCGTCCGTTTGCAAACAAACCCTGGCACCGCCATCATAATGCCGGGTCTGAAACTCATACTACGTGTTGATTCTGCTTCAGCGAAGACAATTCCGACTCAGTCTAAGAGCCGCACAGCGCAAGATTCAGTCCACTCAAATCCGGAATCGATCCGCTGCCAACGGCGCAGGATATTAGCCGTTCTAAGTGCATCTTAAAATCTTAATGATGCATTTATTTTGATGATACAGTTGCATATGACCGTGCTCCATTCGGTGCTGACATAAGTTCACATTCCATGCCTATTGGCTGGTGCCTCTATTGTAGTTGATTCAACTCCGTTCCCGTCCCAAATATGTTTTCGGAGGAGTCGGCTCCACTCTGAGACAACGAACGCTTAGATAACTCATAAGTTGATTCGAACTCCGCCCTAAGCCGATACAAACTTGTCAGAGACGGCAAGGTTTGGCTCGTACTTGCGAGAAATGACGCCAAGTATCATCCCATTGAGCCAGGGGCACGGTAACTCCGCGGGGGGGGGGGAGGTCAGAAGGCGGGAAGTTAAGCCCCCTCCAGCTTCCTGAAAATTTAGTCTTGCCAAACAATTAACATTGGCTATGGACTCTGACTGCAGATAAATAACAAAATGTTATCACCCCCATTCCCAACATAACCGGATCTCCCTTACCCTTGCATTATTGCAGGGGCCATGAAAATATTGCCGCAATATTACCAACTCAGCCGCCGACCCGGCACCATCGGTACGCATCCATGATAGACTGCCGGCACCGCAGCAAGAAAATCTTGCATGCGTCATAAGAACATTCACTTCATCCGGACATAAGCAAAGCATCGCGACCAGAAAGTGTGAAACTCAGCGCTCGGTGAGGTATTGGTGACAAGTAAGAAATGCTTGTACGTTGTCAATCAACACACCTTAATGTACGACAGAAAGCTGGCTTGAGTGCTGCTCAGTTGGTATCTTGATTCACCAGACCGGCGTAAAACGGAAACTTTGTTCTCTAATGTTATCACCTCTAGTCGCACATCGCTGCCGTCACATAGCGCCCTTTTTCGATGTCAAGAAAGGATCCACTGTCACGTTTGAGACGTCGATGCACAGAATGGATCCTCAGCAATCACAAACCTGTGGCGACAAACGTCACCGACCTTTCCTGATAAACATCAAAGCTTCAGCGTTTGCTCAGCTGTGGGATGGATGCTGCCTTGTTCAGTTAGCGATGACCAAGTAAGCAGGCGCCGACGCATCTTACTAGCCGACGCAGACTTGATCACTGCCTTCAGTGAAAGGGTTAGGTGTAATACGATGAGGCATGTCAGTACAGAACAAATGGCCGTCTAGAATTTTGAAGGGCTGAGCAATCCATAACATGCTCCGCTGTCACGACTTCTGCGTGATGCACTGGGATCCCGGGAAACATGCAAAGATAGGATCTACCACACAAAACAAAGTGGAAAAGTATGTCTAGGAAGCATCGCATGCCGTTTTGGCGAAATGCCCGGTGTCGTGCTCGTGTAAGCCAGCTGTATATTTTAAATTTCAGCCAAAACGAGGCATTGATGCGCCCGCTGCAGCACATGGTCCACATTCGTGCAGACAGACACCAGTCCGGTTAGTGGAAATATCAATGAACAGTTGCCAGGCATCTTATCGCTGAACCACCATGTCAGATTAGGAGAATGTACGTGGTTGCGAGCTGTCAAACTTCATGACATGCATGCAGTCTTATCGGCGGTCATCTTCAAAGGGGGAGGTAGGTAGAAGTAACAGTTCTGGTGTCGACCAGAGATTGATGAGGAGAGCGGAAGACGGCCCACGCTCAAAGAGCAGTCCATTCAGCTTCTAGGAATATTACTAGCGTGAGAACAAGGATCACGATTATGATTATTGCAATTGTTACGAACTTGAGAACATTCGCCCACAAGCGTGGATACTCGCACGCCGCCAGTGCCGTCTTAGTTCCTGATGATTCACGACGGACCAGCAATATTTCTCCCTCCAGGGCCCGGACCACTGAGGAGGGACTCGGGCTTCCCCGGCTCGTAACGCACTCCTCGACCGTCACCAGGCGCGACGATGCGGCTCAGACGAAACCGGCGGGACTAGTGCTGATGAGCTCCAGCTGGGGCGGGGTGACTGGCTCGACAAAACGCCTCGGCACAACAGCTGTCGCCACTCCTCACTCGAGAATACCGTTGAGGTCCAGGCGTTATACCAATTTTCAGTTTGATGTCTCGATGCTGTCGCAGGCAGCTTCTAACCAAACCAGGTCGTGACTGAGCCAGAGCGCCTGTTCTTTGTGTTGTGCGCCCTAAACAGGCCAGATAGTGGCTGTCGCCGGGCTAAATCACAAACTGCCAACGGTTTTCCTTATTTGTACAATCTTTATTTGTATGGGGTTCAATGTGTTGCAAGAGCACGACCTGTTAGTTATACAAAACCTGTCGCTGTTAAAAACGTATTGTCAAAACGTCGTCCATTGACAACTTCCCACACCATGTCCAACGCACCAACCCTGCTATTGGTTCAATATCACAAGGCATCCGCAAGCGGCCTGAAAAACGTGGAAGATCACTGTCAGAAACTCGACAATACAGTCACATCATTTGCCCACAAGTTTGGCATCTGCAACCACTCCACTGCATCCAAAGCACAGCTAAGCCACCCTCCCACCGCAGCTCTAACGATGCGGAGCCACAAAGCGTGCTTCCGCGTGCCCAAGAGCTTTGTGGCTCCGCTCCACATTTGCTCCTGGCCGACGACCAAACAGCGGCGCGGGTGGCGCGGCTCAGCGGTCACCGCCACAACTGCCAGTTGGGACCGAGGCCGCGCGTTAGCGGGAGCCCTGCCGGCAGATGGCCTCGGCAAACTCGAGGACGGTGCGCGTGGGCCGACCGCTCATGCCTTTGCTCAGGTACGGCACATCGGTGGTGTTCTCCATGGTGCCAGCGATGTCCACGTGCAGCCAGGGCAAATCCTCGGCCACAAACTCCTGCGGGGAGGGATGGTGATGAGCGGAGGCGACTGATGGGCTCCAAGCAAACACATTCGAGGTGAGGAGCACTGGATACGCTGAGCAAAACGCCTGATCTACACTTGTTGCTAAGCAAAACAAACTGCAATACATAACAGTTTCATGTGTGCTGTTCGAAAACTTAAACGCATGGTTCCAATCATGAGCTCGAAAAACTCGACGCTCTCACACCCCAAAGTAACTAGCAAACAAACTCAAGTCATTTCATCCCCGTCCCCCTCCGCCGTCCTCCCTCCCCCCACCCGCGGGGCCGACCAGACCTGAAGGAAGGCGGCCGCCGTGCAGGCGCCGCCCCCGGTCGCCGAGCCGATGTTGTTCAGGTCGGCCAGCCTGCACTCTGCCGGCAGGAGGACGGCGCTCAGCAGGGGCCGCCTGAGCGGCGGCGGGGACGGCGCCTGACCCCGGGGAAAGGGCACACCGGGGAGAGGCCAGTCTCACCCGCAGGAAGGCGGCGGCCGTACAGGAGCCGCCGGCCGGTGCCGAGGAGCTCAGGTTGTTGAGGTCGGCCAGCCGCCCGCCTGCGCACACCGCCACCCAGCGCTCAGCAGGGTGCACCACGACCAGTGGCATCTGTTACTTTGCTCACTTGAAAGCCGACAACCTTTTTGATTACCTGCACTGCTTTACAACCACCCGTCAAACTTGTCATGAATGTCCATGCCAATATGTGGCCCTTCAGAAAAAAATATAACAGAATAACTCACATTGGTCACCACGTGCTAAGTCCGTCTTCGTGGCATCAGCGCCCGTCATACTTACATAGTCTGTATCTGTACTTACAATATGCACCCGTTTCTGGTACCAGTACAAGCTTATCTAAGACATTCTTAAATGAGCAAAAGGCGAAGATGCCATGGTGCAACGCCCTCTAGTTTCCCAAATAGCTTCGTAAAAGCCTGCGCGGGCCAGTTCCCTTCCTGGCTGCTCATGACAAGCACTTATAAGAACCGCACATATTGAGGATCAAGCAGGACGAAACAGTTCAGCAATACACCAGACCTGCGGCTGCTGCAGCGAGTTAGAATACATGTCTTACTTGGCAGACGGCTCATCTTCCTAGCCTCCCAAACATGCAGGCATCGAAAAAGGGTTGCGAGGTAAGCAACGCAGAGGCTTCCACACCCGTGGCCTCCGTAAGAAGCACTTACGTGCTATCGTCTGATCCTCGGAGAGTCCCTGCCTCTCAACCTCCATGCTTAGTCCGTCCGTGAACCAGTAACAACGGGGGAGACAAAGCAAACAGAGCCTCACGCACGAAACACGCGCCCGTGCGGTGCGTGTGGCCACGTGCTTCCCGTTCGGAACGGGACCCGACGCCCGAGACGGACCATCACCCGTCACCGACTCTGTGTAGCGTTGTCAGGACGACGCGCGCCCCATTGACCCGACCCGGGGCTAGCGCCACTCACCCTTCATCGACTTGGTGTAGTGTTTCCAGAGGGGCATGCGCCAGACGCGGTCGCCCGTGTTGGTGCCGGCCGCGCGCAGCTGGTGCCACGCGGCGGTCGAGTTGGTGAACACGCCGACGGCCGCCGAGCCCAGCGCCACAGAGATGGCGCCTGTTGGCAAGAGCACAGCGTCCAGTTAGATATTACGGGACGGCCATTTCACCCACATATCCGACAGATAATACAGCACGTAACTTCAGGTGCCGACACCGACTGCTTCCTGTCAGGAGCGAGCTTTACTTCGACGTCAGAATGGGGCGATTTTCAAGATGTGGATGTGCGTGCTTGTGCGTGACATCGTGTTCACTGGACAGCGCACTACGAACAGCAGCACAGCAAATATGCATGAGCATTGCCAGGTACCAAAGGTATTCTCATTCTCGAGACAAACGTGCCATCACGGAAGACCCTTGAATACACCTTAGTTCAACACCATGCGTCACCTCAAAAAGCACAATCAAGGCCGGGCGCGTCACCCTGCCGCCACGCGCCACGACTACCGCCATTCGCGGCGGACCCCATCCGTCCGGCGGGGGCTCAGACCCGTCTCCGCCACCGGCCCCGCCACCGGCGGCGGCCTCTCACCGGTGAGGGTGGCCATGTTGAGCACGGCGCGCGGCCGGCACTCCTGCGCGTAGCAGAGAGCGTCTGCCAGGATCAGCCGCCCCTCGGCGTCCGTGTTGTCCACCTGGCGGCACCGCGGCGACCGAGGTCAGGTCGCACCGCAGCGACCGAGGTTAGGGTAGTACCGCACTACTGTGGCCGGGTGCAAAGGACCGGACAAACGCACGTGGGAGGCACTGAGGATCCGCCGCAGATACACCAGATGCGGTACAACGGCACGGACTTGCTTGAACACGACACCCTCTGTTTCCCGCTGAGCCAAAACACTGCGCTGTTAGCATCTCTAGCTCTCCATGTGTACCGACGGCTGCATCTCCGTCGACAACAGAATACTTCGTTTATGGCCCCAGAATCAGAGCGCACGGTTCCAGGACACAAACGTGGACCACACCGCCAGACTGGCACGTCACGTACCACACTCTCAAGTAATACGTGGCTCATGCGAGGCTGACATGACCGACTCTCGGGATGCAATCACTTTGCACGTGTTACAACATACAGCAGCCGCTAAACCACACGGCATCAATGCCAGCAGATCACTGTCCAGGCTGCCTCCGACCAGACCCAACAGCTGGGAACCCAGCCAGCCGGCCGGCCAGCCGTGCGCGCCCGCCGCACCTGCACGGTCTTGCCGTTCATGGCGGTGACGACGTCGCCGGGCTTGGTGGCGCGGCTGCCCGGCATGTTCTCGCAGAGGGGTATGAAGGCGCGCAGGTTGGCCGCCAGCCCGAGCCGCGCCGCCGCGTACAGCACGCCCACCGTGCAGGCGGCGCCGCCCATGTCCGCCCGCATCGTGTCCATGTTCTTGGCCGGCTTCAGCGAGATGCCACCCGAGTCGAACGTCACGCCCTTGCCTGGCGACGAGTGAGGCGGTGACGGGCGGAGGAAAGGCAAGGCGGTCGCGATGTGCAGTTGTGCAAAACAATGCTCGTGCAGTAAAGACAATTTACGAGCGTTTCGGTGAGAATTTCGCACATGGTTGCTGCCGGCCCAAAATTGAACAGAAACCTAGCCTTTGTTTGACCACAGTCCTAAACGCTTCCACCAAAATCGGAGCCACGCAACACATCGGCTGCCGTTGGACACCCCACATTTCAGCCACTCTGCTATTCCTGCCCACCCTTCCCGGCACTCGGACGCGATCCTTCAATCGTCGGCCACAGCAACAGTAAGACAGCACCTCTTTGTCCTCCGACCAGCGTCCCATCGCCGGACGAGAGTCTCGTTCCAGGGCGGGAGCCCCCTCGCCGGGCGGGAGCCCTCTCGCCGGGCGGGAGCCCCCTCGCCGGGCGACAGTCCCCTCGCCGGGCGACAGTCCCCTCGCCGGGCGGGAGCCCTCTCGCCGGGCGGGAGTCCCCTCGCCGGGCGGGGAATCCCTATCGCCTCACCGACGACGGCGAGCGGCGCAGCGTCGGCGCCGGCGCCGCTGTAGCTCAGCTCCAGGAAGCGCGGCGGCTCGGCCGATCCGCGCGACACGCTAAGGAAGGCGCCCATGCCTCGCTGACGGATCCAGGCCTCGTCCCGCACCACCACCTCCACCGGCAGCGAAGACATGGCCTCCGAGACACGCTGCCGATGGGAGGGATCACACTGCAGACCGCGCAGCCGGGCACGGGTCGGAACCCACATCCATCCCTCCGTGTGCAATAAAGCAAAGAACAGACACTTCGGCTGTTTTAAATATTTTATGGAATGAGCATTGGCATTGGCAATCTACATTGAGATAATTCAATGCTACGCTAACTTCATTTTCCTGTTGCCATGCATAGAAGTCACACATCGCACGTAAAGGAGCTTCCCAAACAGCTGACAAGGTGGTCCAGCTGTATTTCGCCACGCCACTCCAACTAAAAATCGCCACTCCAACCGAAAACCCAATCTAAATCTCCAACGCACAAGTCCGCGCCACTGCATCCGAAGAGCGTTACTCCCGACCTCACAGATCCGCTGAGTCACACCTGACCGACACGACAAAATGCTGACCTCACAGAAGAGCGTGGGAGTCAGGTAGTTGGCTGGGGCTTCCATCAGTGTCCTCGCCAGGTTCTGTCCGGAAGCCTTCAGGGCACCACGGCGCCAAAGCTCACTGACAAAACAAAAGCAGGAGTACTGAACCGATCGCTTTCAAGCCACAGTCGCGTAACCACACCCGTCAAAATCGCCTACACCGAGGTAGCATAGGCTACGCCAACCACACAAGCCCCAAATGCAACACGCAACCATGACATCTAATACAACAAACCACGAGTACGCTGGACGGGGTGCGGCCCTGTCACTGTCAGCAGACGGCCTGGCGGGCGGGCCGGCGGACCCCCGGCGCGGTCGGCAAGGAGCGCCCACCTGTCGCCGCCGGCACAGCTGAGCTGCACCGGCCGCTGACGGTCGGCCTCGGCCTTCAGCTCGTCGTACGACCAGAGCGCCAGGTGCGCGCCCTCGGCGCTCGCTTCCGCGTGCTCGGTCGGCTCCACCGTCACGTGACTGCACTGGACGTCACGCAGGGCCGTCACGCCGCCTGTCGACGTCATATGGCTGCGGCTTACGTAACACACGGCTCACATGTGGTTATGGCCCACGCATCATAGGGCTTGCATGCTGTCTGCCAATGCTACGCACCGCATGGCTGCAGCTGACACCCTGCAGAGCTGACACAATCACATACACGCACACACACACGCACACACACGTACACACACACGCACACGTCAGTGTCAGTGTCAGACGCCGTCACCGCCAAACGACGACGGTGGCGCCCGAAGAGCACCGGTTCAGTGTCGTGAGACAGCCGACAGGTGTACACCATGGACGGTGCACTCACTGGCGACGGCGTGGCGGACGTTCTCGCGGCCTTGGTGGACGTTCTCAGCG
>NW_023596545.1:36516708-36598330 GCF_011947565.3 Pollicipes pollicipes | reverse complement strand
GGTCAGAAGGCGGGAAGTTAAGCCCCCTCCAGCTTCCTGAAAATTTAGTCTTGCCAAACAATTAACATTGGCTATGGACTCTGACTGCAGATAAATAACAAAATGTTATCACCCCCATTCCCAACATAACCGGATCTCCCTTACCCTTGCATTATTGCAGGGGCCATGAAAATATTGCCGCAATATTACCAACTCAGCCGCCGACCCGGCACCATCGGTACGCATCCATGATAGACTGCCGGCACCGCAGCAAGAAAATCTTGCATGCGTCATAAGAACATTCACTTCATCCGGACATAAGCAAAGCATCGCGACCAGAAAGTGTGAAACTCAGCGCTCGGTGAGGTATTGGTGACAAGTAAGAAATGCTTGTACGTTGTCAATCAACACACCTTAATGTACGACAGAAAGCTGGCTTGAGTGCTGCTCAGTTGGTATCTTGATTCACCAGACCGGCGTAAAACGGAAACTTTGTTCTCTAATGTTATCACCTCTAGTCGCACATCGCTGCCGTCACATAGCGCCCTTTTTCGATGTCAAGAAAGGATCCACTGTCACGTTTGAGACGTCGATGCACAGAATGGATCCTCAGCAATCACAAACCTGTGGCGACAAACGTCACCGACCTTTCCTGATAAACATCAAAGCTTCAGCGTTTGCTCAGCTGTGGGATGGATGCTGCCTTGTTCAGTTAGCGATGACCAAGTAAGCAGGCGCCGACGCATCTTACTAGCCGACGCAGACTTGATCACTGCCTTCAGTGAAAGGGTTAGGTGTAATACGATGAGGCATGTCAGTACAGAACAAATGGCCGTCTAGAATTTTGAAGGGCTGAGCAATCCATAACATGCTCCGCTGTCACGACTTCTGCGTGATGCACTGGGATCCCGGGAAACATGCAAAGATAGGATCTACCACACAAAACAAAGTGGAAAAGTATGTCTAGGAAGCATCGCATGCCGTTTTGGCGAAATGCCCGGTGTCGTGCTCGTGTAAGCCAGCTGTATATTTTAAATTTCAGCCAAAACGAGGCATTGATGCGCCCGCTGCAGCACATGGTCCACATTCGTGCAGACAGACACCAGTCCGGTTAGTGGAAATATCAATGAACAGTTGCCAGGCATCTTATCGCTGAACCACCATGTCAGATTAGGAGAATGTACGTGGTTGCGAGCTGTCAAACTTCATGACATGCATGCAGTCTTATCGGCGGTCATCTTCAAAGGGGGAGGTAGGTAGAAGTAACAGTTCTGGTGTCGACCAGAGATTGATGAGGAGAGCGGAAGACGGCCCACGCTCAAAGAGCAGTCCATTCAGCTTCTAGGAATATTACTAGCGTGAGAACAAGGATCACGATTATGATTATTGCAATTGTTACGAACTTGAGAACATTCGCCCACAAGCGTGGATACTCGCACGCCGCCAGTGCCGTCTTAGTTCCTGATGATTCACGACGGACCAGCAATATTTCTCCCTCCAGGGCCCGGACCACTGAGGAGGGACTCGGGCTTCCCCGGCTCGTAACGCACTCCTCGACCGTCACCAGGCGCGACGATGCGGCTCAGACGAAACCGGCGGGACTAGTGCTGATGAGCTCCAGCTGGGGCGGGGTGACTGGCTCGACAAAACGCCTCGGCACAACAGCTGTCGCCACTCCTCACTCGAGAATACCGTTGAGGTCCAGGCGTTATACCAATTTTCAGTTTGATGTCTCGATGCTGTCGCAGGCAGCTTCTAACCAAACCAGGTCGTGACTGAGCCAGAGCGCCTGTTCTTTGTGTTGTGCGCCCTAAACAGGCCAGATAGTGGCTGTCGCCGGGCTAAATCACAAACTGCCAACGGTTTTCCTTATTTGTACAATCTTTATTTGTATGGGGTTCAATGTGTTGCAAGAGCACGACCTGTTAGTTATACAAAACCTGTCGCTGTTAAAAACGTATTGTCAAAACGTCGTCCATTGACAACTTCCCACACCATGTCCAACGCACCAACCCTGCTATTGGTTCAATATCACAAGGCATCCGCAAGCGGCCTGAAAAACGTGGAAGATCACTGTCAGAAACTCGACAATACAGTCACATCATTTGCCCACAAGTTTGGCATCTGCAACCACTCCACTGCATCCAAAGCACAGCTAAGCCACCCTCCCACCGCAGCTCTAACGATGCGGAGCCACAAAGCGTGCTTCCGCGTGCCCAAGAGCTTTGTGGCTCCGCTCCACATTTGCTCCTGGCCGACGACCAAACAGCGGCGCGGGTGGCGCGGCTCAGCGGTCACCGCCACAACTGCCAGTTGGGACCGAGGCCGCGCGTTAGCGGGAGCCCTGCCGGCAGATGGCCTCGGCAAACTCGAGGACGGTGCGCGTGGGCCGACCGCTCATGCCTTTGCTCAGGTACGGCACATCGGTGGTGTTCTCCATGGTGCCAGCGATGTCCACGTGCAGCCAGGGCAAATCCTCGGCCACAAACTCCTGCGGGGAGGGATGGTGATGAGCGGAGGCGACTGATGGGCTCCAAGCAAACACATTCGAGGTGAGGAGCACTGGATACGCTGAGCAAAACGCCTGATCTACACTTGTTGCTAAGCAAAACAAACTGCAATACATAACAGTTTCATGTGTGCTGTTCGAAAACTTAAACGCATGGTTCCAATCATGAGCTCGAAAAACTCGACGCTCTCACACCCCAAAGTAACTAGCAAACAAACTCAAGTCATTTCATCCCCGTCCCCCTCCGCCGTCCTCCCTCCCCCCACCCGCGGGGCCGACCAGACCTGAAGGAAGGCGGCCGCCGTGCAGGCGCCGCCCCCGGTCGCCGAGCCGATGTTGTTCAGGTCGGCCAGCCTGCACTCTGCCGGCAGGAGGACGGCGCTCAGCAGGGGCCGCCTGAGCGGCGGCGGGGACGGCGCCTGACCCCGGGGAAAGGGCACACCGGGGAGAGGCCAGTCTCACCCGCAGGAAGGCGGCGGCCGTACAGGAGCCGCCGGCCGGTGCCGAGGAGCTCAGGTTGTTGAGGTCGGCCAGCCGCCCGCCTGCGCACACCGCCACCCAGCGCTCAGCAGGGTGCACCACGACCAGTGGCATCTGTTACTTTGCTCACTTGAAAGCCGACAACCTTTTTGATTACCTGCACTGCTTTACAACCACCCGTCAAACTTGTCATGAATGTCCATGCCAATATGTGGCCCTTCAGAAAAAAATATAACAGAATAACTCACATTGGTCACCACGTGCTAAGTCCGTCTTCGTGGCATCAGCGCCCGTCATACTTACATAGTCTGTATCTGTACTTACAATATGCACCCGTTTCTGGTACCAGTACAAGCTTATCTAAGACATTCTTAAATGAGCAAAAGGCGAAGATGCCATGGTGCAACGCCCTCTAGTTTCCCAAATAGCTTCGTAAAAGCCTGCGCGGGCCAGTTCCCTTCCTGGCTGCTCATGACAAGCACTTATAAGAACCGCACATATTGAGGATCAAGCAGGACGAAACAGTTCAGCAATACACCAGACCTGCGGCTGCTGCAGCGAGTTAGAATACATGTCTTACTTGGCAGACGGCTCATCTTCCTAGCCTCCCAAACATGCAGGCATCGAAAAAGGGTTGCGAGGTAAGCAACGCAGAGGCTTCCACACCCGTGGCCTCCGTAAGAAGCACTTACGTGCTATCGTCTGATCCTCGGAGAGTCCCTGCCTCTCAACCTCCATGCTTAGTCCGTCCGTGAACCAGTAACAACGGGGGAGACAAAGCAAACAGAGCCTCACGCACGAAACACGCGCCCGTGCGGTGCGTGTGGCCACGTGCTTCCCGTTCGGAACGGGACCCGACGCCCGAGACGGACCATCACCCGTCACCGACTCTGTGTAGCGTTGTCAGGACGACGCGCGCCCCATTGACCCGACCCGGGGCTAGCGCCACTCACCCTTCATCGACTTGGTGTAGTGTTTCCAGAGGGGCATGCGCCAGACGCGGTCGCCCGTGTTGGTGCCGGCCGCGCGCAGCTGGTGCCACGCGGCGGTCGAGTTGGTGAACACGCCGACGGCCGCCGAGCCCAGCGCCACAGAGATGGCGCCTGTTGGCAAGAGCACAGCGTCCAGTTAGATATTACGGGACGGCCATTTCACCCACATATCCGACAGATAATACAGCACGTAACTTCAGGTGCCGACACCGACTGCTTCCTGTCAGGAGCGAGCTTTACTTCGACGTCAGAATGGGGCGATTTTCAAGATGTGGATGTGCGTGCTTGTGCGTGACATCGTGTTCACTGGACAGCGCACTACGAACAGCAGCACAGCAAATATGCATGAGCATTGCCAGGTACCAAAGGTATTCTCATTCTCGAGACAAACGTGCCATCACGGAAGACCCTTGAATACACCTTAGTTCAACACCATGCGTCACCTCAAAAAGCACAATCAAGGCCGGGCGCGTCACCCTGCCGCCACGCGCCACGACTACCGCCATTCGCGGCGGACCCCATCCGTCCGGCGGGGGCTCAGACCCGTCTCCGCCACCGGCCCCGCCACCGGCGGCGGCCTCTCACCGGTGAGGGTGGCCATGTTGAGCACGGCGCGCGGCCGGCACTCCTGCGCGTAGCAGAGAGCGTCTGCCAGGATCAGCCGCCCCTCGGCGTCCGTGTTGTCCACCTGGCGGCACCGCGGCGACCGAGGTCAGGTCGCACCGCAGCGACCGAGGTTAGGGTAGTACCGCACTACTGTGGCCGGGTGCAAAGGACCGGACAAACGCACGTGGGAGGCACTGAGGATCCGCCGCAGATACACCAGATGCGGTACAACGGCACGGACTTGCTTGAACACGACACCCTCTGTTTCCCGCTGAGCCAAAACACTGCGCTGTTAGCATCTCTAGCTCTCCATGTGTACCGACGGCTGCATCTCCGTCGACAACAGAATACTTCGTTTATGGCCCCAGAATCAGAGCGCACGGTTCCAGGACACAAACGTGGACCACACCGCCAGACTGGCACGTCACGTACCACACTCTCAAGTAATACGTGGCTCATGCGAGGCTGACATGACCGACTCTCGGGATGCAATCACTTTGCACGTGTTACAACATACAGCAGCCGCTAAACCACACGGCATCAATGCCAGCAGATCACTGTCCAGGCTGCCTCCGACCAGACCCAACAGCTGGGAACCCAGCCAGCCGGCCGGCCAGCCGTGCGCGCCCGCCGCACCTGCACGGTCTTGCCGTTCATGGCGGTGACGACGTCGCCGGGCTTGGTGGCGCGGCTGCCCGGCATGTTCTCGCAGAGGGGTATGAAGGCGCGCAGGTTGGCCGCCAGCCCGAGCCGCGCCGCCGCGTACAGCACGCCCACCGTGCAGGCGGCGCCGCCCATGTCCGCCCGCATCGTGTCCATGTTCTTGGCCGGCTTCAGCGAGATGCCGCCCGAGTCGAACGTCACGCCCTTGCCTGGCGGCGAGAGAGGCGGTGACGGGCGGAGGAAAGGCAGGCGGTCGCGTGTGCAGTTGTGCAAAACAATGCTCGTGCAGTAAAGACAATTTACGAGCGTTTCGGTGAGAATCTTCGCACATGGTTGCTGCCGGCCCAAAATTGAACAGAAACCTAGCCTTTGTTTGACCACAGTCCTAAACGCTTCCACTAAAATCGGAGCCACGCAACACATCGGCTGCCGTTGGACACCCCACATTTCAGCCACTCTGCTATTCCTGCCCCCTTCCCGGCACTCGGACGCGATCCTTCAATCGTCGGCACACAGCAACAGTAAGACAGCACCTCTTTGTCCTCCGACCAGCGTCCCATCGCCGGACGAGAGTCTCGTTCCCGGGCGGGAGCCCCCTCGCCAGGCGACAGTCCCCTCGCCGGGCGGGAGTCCCCTCGGGGGGAGCCCCTCGCCAGGCGACAGTCCCCTCGCCGGGCGGGAGCCCCCTCGCCGGGCGGGAGCCCCCCGCCAGGCGACAGTCCCCTCGCCGGGCGGGAGCCCCCTCCGGGCGGGAGCCCCCTCGCCGGGCGGGAGTCCCTTCGCCGGGCGGGAGCCCCCTCGCCGGGCGGGAGCCCTCTCCGGGCGGGAGTCCCCTCGCCGGCGGGAGCGGAGTCCCCTCGCCAGAGACAGTCCCTCGCCGGGCGGGAGCCCTCTCGCCGGGCGGGAGCCCCTCGCCGGGGGGAGCCCCCTCGCCGGGCGGGAGCCCTCTCGCCGGGCGGGAGTCCCCTCGCCGGGCGGGAGCCCCTCGCCGCGGCGAGTCCCTCGCCAGGCGACAGTCCCCTCGCCGGGGGAGTCCCCTCGCCAGGCGACAGTCCCCTCGCCGGGCGGGAGCCCCCTCGCCGGGCGGAGAGTCCCTCGCCGGGCGGGAGTCCCCTCGCCAGGCGACAGTCCCCTCGCCGGGCGGGAGTCCCCTCGCCGGGCGGGAGCCCCTCGCCGGGGCGACAGTCCCCTCGCCGGGCGGGAGCCCCCTCGCCGGGCGGGAGCGGGAGTCCCCTCGCCGGGCGGGGAATCCCTATCGCCTCACCGACGACGGCGAGCGGCGCAGCGTCGGCGCCGGCGCCGCTGTAGCTCAGCTCCAGGAAGCGCGGCGGCTCGGCCGATCCGCGCGACACGCTAAGGAAGGCCCCATGCCTCGCTGACGGATCCAGGCCTCGTCCCGCACCACCACCTCCACCGGCAGCGAAGACATGGCCTCCGAGACACGCTGCCGATGGGAGGGATCACACTGCAGACCGCGCAGCCGGGCACGGGTCGGAACCCACATCCATCCCTCCGTGTGCAATAAAGCAAAGAACAGACACTTCGGTTGTTTTAGAATATTTTATGGAATGAGCATTGGCATTGGCAATCTACATTGAGATAATTCAATGCTACGCTAACTTCATTTTCCTGTTGCCATGCATAGAAGTCACACGTCGCACGTAAAGGAGCTTCCCAAACAGCTGACAAGGTGGGCCAGCTGTATTTCGCCACGCCACTCCAACTAAAAATCGCCACTCCAACCGAAAACCCAATCTAAATCTCTAACGCACAAGTCCGCGCCACTGCATCCGAAGAGCGTTACTCCCGACCTCACAGATCCGCTGAGTCACACCTGACCGACACCACAGAATGCTGACCTCACAGAAGAGCGTGGGAGTCAGGTAGTTGGCTGGGGCTTCCATCAGTGTCCTCGCCAGGTTCTGTCCGGAAGCCTTCAGGGCACCACGGCGCCAAAGCTCACTGACAAAACAAAAGCAGGAGTACTGAACCGATAGCTTTCAAGCCACAGTCGCGTAACCACACCTATCAAAATCGCCTACACCGAGATAGCATACGTTATGCCAACCATACAAGCCCCAAATGCAACACCAAACCATGACATCTAATCCAACAAACCACAAGTACGCTGGACAGGGACGCGGCCCTGTCACCGTCAGCAGACGGCCTGGAGGGCGGGCCGGCGGATCCCCGGCGCGGTCGGCAAGGAGCGCCCACCTGTCGCCGCCGGCACAGCTGAGCTGCACCGGCCGCTGACGGTCGGCCTCGGCCTTCAGCTCGTCGTACGACCAGAGCGCCAGGTGCGCGCCCTCGGCGCTCGCTTCCGCGTGCTCGGTCGGCTCCACCGTCACGTGACTGCACTGGACGTCACGCAGGGCCGTCACGCCGCCTGTCGACGTCATATGGCTGGGGCTTACGTAACACACGGCTGACACGTGGTTATGGCCCACGCATCATAGGGCTTGCATGCTGTCTGCCAATGCTACGCACCGCATGGCTGCAGCTGACACCCTGCAGAGCTGACACAATCACATACACGCACACACACACGCACACACACGTACACACACACGCACACGTCAGTGTCAGTGTCAGACGCCGTCACCGCCAAACGACGACGGTGGCGCCCGAAGAGCACCGGTTCAGTGTCGTGAGACAGCCGACAGGTGTACACCATGGACGGTGCACTCACTGGCGACGGCGTGGCGGACGTTCTCGCGGCCTTGGTGGACGTTCTCAGCGTCGTCCACCGTCTGCTCGGCGCGCTCGCCGAGCCCGACCACGGCCACGCAAGGGAACTCGGCAGTCAGGCCGTACAGCAGCCGCGGCGTGGCCAGCTTTCCCGAGATGCCGGCACTGTCGCACACGCGGACGGAGTGAGGACGCAGGCGTAAGCTGGGGCTTAAAAATGTGTGGCTGTGCTGATCTGTACTGGCTCACAGCAGTCACATGTGAGACCATCATGCTCTGTTGTGGTCACTAAGATGTAATAAAGCAATGCATGATTACATCAGTTTTGCACCAGAATGAAGCATATTTTTAGAATAGTTACCAAAACCATTCATTGCCATTCATCCATATTAGCTTCATATTAATGCACAAAATACTGAAAAAATGGCTCATGACATAGCATTGATTATATTAGGGATCCATATACTGATGCACATGCTCATAATTATAAAAAAACACAGGTAACAGACCAATGAAGCATGAAAAACATAACACCCACCATTCAAGCAGCTCTGTGAGGCGACCACCAAGCCTCTCATTAAACTTTTTGGTTTCAGTTGTCATTGAACACTTATCTCCATCTTTGTAGACACAAAGCACCAGCCCATTCTGCAACATGACAGAATGAAGAAGCATGGCTAACTAGGCTATGAGACCATGTTTCATATCACATGTCAAAACAATATGTTAACTATTGCACCATGATTTCAGAGTGCAAATAATGTCCATGAACTGTGTGCTTTCAAAGGCACCATATTAAGCAAAAACAAACTGCCCCCAAATGCACTTTTCATTCTGCAAGAGAAACACACAACTCAAACTTTTCTTCTGGAAGAAAAGCTATCCCATGAATGAAATAGTTTTAAATAGTCTGAGTACCTAAAACAGCAATGGAATATATGAGACAGCATGAGTCCAGGACAGCCCAAAGTAAGCACAAGGAATTACAAACCTTCACTTTGCTATCAGATGAACTAAACCTGGTGAAGGCTCGCCCAAGAGCTGCACTGGTCCGCAGTCGTTGGTGAAGGAGTGCAGACATAGCCAAAAATGTAAATTGCAGTTGATTTGATCTCAACTAGAAAGTCACAGGTTCCAAATTCTGGGAAGATCAAGTAGCAAAACCAACAGTGACAAGTTACACTGCACAATGCAAACACTCCACAGCTTCTAAGCTGAACCTGCAAAACACAAACACATGGGTAAACAGCCTATTCTAAATTAATTTAAAACATGTTTAATAAACACATCACTGTATCTGTGTACCAAAACTTGAAACATGTGTTACATTCCTTGGTGAAGAGAAAACATAGGTCACCAAATTTGTGGTTGAAAATAGGAAAATAATTAATCACATCTTTCACCAGTGTAGGATACATTTAAATCCACTGGTAGAAATGAAAACATGACACTAAGCATTTCAAGCTGGTGACAAAAAAGAATGGAAGTTTTTTATTGCCATGCACAGCTTTTTAACTTACAATTGCCTGAAAATATGACCATTTACATCAACTAGTTTTATCTAACTTTCTCAAAATGAATCACAAATTTCTTAACAATTTTTCCAAGTCACTATCACTCAAATAACCTCATACTCCACAACTAAAACACAAATCTGTAGCACAATCATGTGAACAATTCCAAACCCTAACCTTTGGGTGTTTTCCCCACTGCCTTCCAACTTCCAGACAACAATCCTTGACCCTATCTGAGAAAATTTAAGCCTGACTGAGAGGTAATGAAATGCACCGGTCGAAAAAGCACACATGATCCAAGGACACACCCTGGTGCCTGTTGGGATTTGCAGTATTAATGAGCATGTTTTTGAACAAAACGAGGATGTCATTTGTTACACATCAGGAGATTCAGACAGCTTGAGGATTGCCTTTCTGACCCACTCAGCAGGTACACATCATCAAATCTCAAAAACATTCGTGACGTTTCTACCACCTACCCTAACAACGAAATATATAATGAAAATGAAGGCGAAAATGCAAGACCTTGAAAAAACCAGGATTTATAGTTTGCGTCACATTATGTCGCACACGCGCAAAACTTAATGTTATACATATATGGCGCAAAAGGCGCAAGAGCGTAACAGTCGTCACGGAAATGCTGCGGGTTGCGTGCGTTTGATGTGAGTTATCACTGGTTGCGGTTATCACCCGCCCATTTCACACCGTTTCTTTATTGCATTGGTTTTACCACGGAGCCAATATTCTGAATCTTTTCGAGATCTTCACTTCTTACACTTCTTTGCTGGTAAGCTACTCCTCCCATTCCGGAAGGGAAGGACCAAACATGACAAGTAAACTGCTTGGACCGTATGTGTTTGTGTTTGTGCGTGGTATCGCGGGCAGGACGTGTTAGCGAAGTTACTTATTTCCCGCCAATGATTTGTAATCGTGCTGTTTGCACTTATGTTGATGTCTAATCAATTTACACTGACATGAAGCTGTCACTCAGTATGTTTTCTTGGGTGGATTGCTGTGGATATGGCGCTGGTACTCTGCATGTTTGTAGGTTGTGATCAAAGTGAAATCCTTCTGGCAAAATCTGCATTAATAATCACTTACGATGATTGTAGCTATTGGTATGCTCTTGCTTCAGCATGTCACATCGTATTTCCCGAACTATTGCATGATAATTGGAGTGGAATGATATTAGTAACACATGTGCCCACAAACTGGTCCCCATGGCTGTTGTGCCATGCAGCATGGAATGCATTTTGTGTAGGATCATTGTAGAATGTAGGATTTGCTTTTTTCTGAGCACTGTAGTAACAAGTGACATTGCTGGCCTAATAAGGTCAGCAATTTTGCTTTATTTAATCTAATGTGATATAACCTAACCTAATCTAACCTAACCCATCTTAGCATAACCTAACCCTACTCCTACCTTTACCCCTTTTATTTTTTTTACTACTGCAACAGGGGGTGGTAGCAGGGTCAACATCCATTTTGTTTGTGGCAATACTGTACTGGCAGAGTTATATCAGTATTCCTCATATTCTTGAATAGGAATGCAGGCACATGTTTTGAACATGCAATCAAACTTTGCAAAGTTACCTTGGATGCCAGATAAGTGTCATAATTTTATACAGATAGCATTAACTCTTATAGCAGTTGTGGTATGCAAGTACCAATCTTATTTCCCTTTGAATATACCAGTTAATGCCGAGTGCTAAAAGTAATTTCAAGTTGATTGGCTACCATGTCTTGATATAAATGATGTAGCATTTTCAAAAGCAGTTAATAGTATGACACAGTCAGTACTGCACATAAAAATTTGTACCATCATGATGGATATACTGTATTGATGATTTGACATGCTTGCAATGCAGAAAATGTGTTCTGTCATTTGGCTGTTTGATTGGAGTTGCAGTCACACTCATTAAAGGCACTGCAATGCTATAAACTTATGGGGTAGTTTTCAGTATTTGATATTACCAATGGTGCTATCACTGATCAGACTACCATTGTTTAATTGTAATGACCACAGATGTCAACTACCATTTAACATGTATTTGGTCTGGTCATTAGATCCCAGGGTAAAGAGGGTTGTGAAATGCAATGTATCTGCAGGTCTTGACTGAAGAAGTTCTGGAGGCAATTTTGAGCCAACTACTCTGCCTGTGGCCAGTTTTTTCAAGTATGTTGTCTTCATGTTTTCATGGCTTTGTGATTTGCAAAATGGGTATAAAGGGATTGTGAGATCACCATAGGGTCTGATGTAAGATCAAACTAGTGTCCAAGGAAAGGCCACCATGGAAATAGGTCAGAACCACAGACTTTTTGATGGCTTCATTCAGTAGGGATAGTAAAGATGTAGTATTATGTAGTGCAAGGAATGTTTTGATGCAATTTACAATGTCCTGGAATGACATTGACACATTGTTTGTGGGTTTAATCAAGACCAAATCATAAGTTATGCCCAATGAGTTTATGGCCTGGCATTGGAATCTAGAATCAGTGGATGCAGGAAATGAACCCAAACCACCTTTATTCAAACCCTAAGAGTTTGTCAAAATCCATCAGAAGCACATACCACCTACAATGAACTTAGGCATCACCTGAGATGCATGAACATCATTCAGAAATCAAGGTTTCTAACAAGAATGTGGCTCAAGTTTTGGATATTATGCAAATTGTCAGAAATGTAGGGTATTTGACTCAAGATGATGTCCAAACACATGTAAACCCTAGGTGTGAAGTGATTGTCATGTAAGCAACAGCATACTTGAAAACATGTTTAACATTATGGCTTTACTGGATCCTTGTACACTTGCAGTAGGCGTGAATGTGTGTTAAACACTGAGCCAGAGCAAAATATTGGATCATTGGGAGGTGATGCAGCCTCTTCATCCATCTGCCTGACCTTGCATCTTTTTCAGCATTGCATCCAAAAGCTGTGAATGTAATTCAACATACAAATGCAAATGAAAATTGCCTAAAAGTGGATCAACAGCCACTTATATATGTTTTATTGTGTATGAGTCTGTCCTGATGGGCGCAAAATGACCGCCGCCATCGACATGTCCTTATCCTTCTGCGTCAGTCATCAACATCATAAGTATGTTTTGTGGCTGGAGGCCATCATCAGTGAAAATTGGTGCCATTCTTTGAAACGCAGGTAGCTTTGCAATGTAGGTCAGGGAACCATATGCAATGACGCCCATTACTGGCATTGTCACCTTGCATTATCAGGATGTAAAGTGCTCTTGTTCCTTCCTGGCAATGCATCACATCTATGTAATCTGTCATAACATTTAAATAAAGCACAAGAGCTGGATTTTGTTATTGTACAGCTAATTTTATCATGCAAAGTTATGCCCTCTGTAAACTTTGATGCTGCGACGAGGACCTCCAATGAAAGGTCCCCAGTCTCCCTCCCACATCTGTTTTCGTTGGTGTTTGGGACGGACAACAAGACGGCTTGCCCGTTTTCCGTCACCGAGTTGGCCGCGTGCGTGGTGGGGCACCGCGTGGCCACGCCCGGCCTCCGGCGGACGCGGTGCCAGCGCGGGGGTGGGTGTGGTCCGCGGGCTAAAACGGTCCCGGTCCGGCCGGCGGCCCGGCGTCGGCTGGAGCCGGCCCAACAGCCGTCCTGCCGGCACCTCCGGCGCGGCACAGTCGGCGGCGCTCGGCAGAGCTGCCTCGCTGGGGCCCGCTGGCAGCGGCACACGGTGCGGGCCCGGTCTGAGGTGTGGCTGTGTTGCCGGCGGCTGGGCGCTGACCAGAGTGCGCCGGTCTGCCCGGCCGTCGTGCGGCGTGTCGCTGGTGAAGCTGTCTGCCGGACAACCGCGCTTCGAGTCGCTGACAGGTCTGTCTGCCGGACAACCGCGCTTCGAGTCGCCGACAGGTCTGTCTGCCAGACAACCGCGCTCCGAGTCGCTGACAAGTCTGTCTGCCAGACTACCGCGCGTCGAGTCGCTGACAAGTCTATCTGCCAGACTACCGCGCGTCGAGTCGCTGACAGGTCTGTCTGCCAGACAACCGTGCGCCGAGTCGCTGACAGGTCTGTCTGCCAGACAACCGTGCATCGAGTCGCTGACAGGTCTGCCTGTCAGACAACCGTGCATCGAGTCGCTGACAGGTCTGTCTGCCAGACAACCGCGCTCCGGGTCGCTGACAGGTCTGTCTGCCAGACAGCCTGCATCGAGTCGCTGACAGGTCTGTCTGCCAGACAACCGTGCATCGAGTCGCTGACAGGTCTGTCTGTCAGATAACCGTGCTCCGAGTCGCTGACAAGTCTGTCTGCCAGACTACCGCGCGTCGAGTCGCTGACAAGTCTATCTGCCAGACTACCGCGCGTCGAGTCGCTGACAGGTCTGTCTGCCGCACATACGCGTGTCGAGCGCGGGCGCCCGCTCCGAGAAGCAGCGTCTCGCTGACGGCTGTGGCCGGTGAGCTGCCGCGGCTCGGCGCCGACACGCCAGCCGGAGCGCCGCCTGGTGTGCGGCGGTCCATCCGGCCCCGGCGCTGGTCTTGTGCGGAGGGGCAGCTCGCCCAGCTGGCTTCCGATTCATGAGGAGCGTCGGACTCAGCGCGCATGTTCCTGCCCATCGCATCCTCCGTATGGATGTGCGAGCCATTCACTGGACGGCCCCAAATGGAGAGCTGGTTGGCTGAAATTTCTCCATGAATGCGTCGGTGGTCCGATCCCGAACAGGATCTCGCCGGGACAAACTAGCTTTGCCGTCTTTCTTGCATTTCGCCGACAAGTACGGATCCATGTACGCGCGTTGTGAAGGGTGCCGGTGTCAGCATGTGACCATTGACCCCGGTAATGTTCGTATCCCGTTTCAAGTAACGCCCGGCTCACGACTGTGTCAATCCTAGCGCCGCGTGTGAACTAAGCTTGCACGAGCTCGCCACGGCCGTGGGCCTGTCACGGAGCCCGGGGCTTACCGTTGACGTGACACGCCCACGTTTCACGCGAGCCGACCGCGACGCCTCCGGCCGGCCGTGCCAGATCCCGCCCGACTCGGCCCGGTCCGGCCCGGCCCGACCCCTCCGGGCCTGTTGTCGGGCGGCCGGCCGGTGCGGTCTGCGGCGCCGCCGCCGTGTGTTTCATCCGACGGCGGACGGGGCTGCCTCCAGTCGATGGTGCCGGCTGGCTGGCGTGGTGGGGGGCGTGTCAGCGAAATCCACTCTGTGTAGGCCAGCTGGCCGATCCGGGTGTTCGACTACCGATATAGTTGCCGTTTGCTCGGTTTGTCGCCTTCAACGTTATCGAAAGCGCCAATTACCCGCCTGGTGTGGATGCCCACCGCCGGAAGCGGGGATGGCAACCAACTGCGGCCGTCCCTGTGGGGGGGAGGGGGGGGGGGGCTGAGTGTTGCGCTGATTCATCGGGATGCACGGGCTGTCGTGTGTTGTTAGCCAATCGGTGTCAGTATGTGCCAAGCCGCAGCGGGGTCCATTCTGAGGAGAGGCGTATGCGTGATCTGATCGCAGATGCAACCACCCACCCGTCCAGCTCTGCCAAACCAGCGAGCTGGGTGGGCTGGCGTTGATGCCAGAGCCTAGTTCCGTGCGTGGGTCGATTTTTGCGCGTGGAGGGACCAGGCTTCATTGGCTTCCCCGCGAGCCGTGAGAGAACGAAGGTGGAGTTGGCGGACCACTTGACCGCGCCGGACGTGCAAGCGTAAGCAAAGAACGGTGTGGTCGGTGGGGCATGACAATCGTTGGCTGGAAAAGCACACAGGCGTTTTCGTGGCCTTTCTTTCTCCGTAAGTTTTGTACGCAACGTCGCTGGCTGTTTCCCAGCGAGTCTCCGCAAGCGTGCATTCCATTACGGTTGCGCGGTTTCCTGTCACGACAAGTCTTCATGGAAGCCGCCAGCAGCGGCATGTCGGAACCAACGGGCCGCCGGGTGCCGGAATTCACTCGGAAGCGTGCAGCCGCCAGCTGAATGAGCCGTGAAAGGACCAAACGATCCGCTACGTCCTCCGTTCGGCACGCACCCGAGTGTGACGGCGCTCGCTGCGGACGCTGCCCGCGGGCGCCGGCCTGGGTCAGCGCGCCCAGCTGCTGGCGGTCCGCCCACGCGTCGGGTCACCGCTCCGGTCCCCTGTCCGTCCCATCGCTTCCACTGCTGGGGGGGGGGGGGGGGGGACGCGCCGCGCCGAGCAGAGGTCACCGCACGTGACCGCGACGGTGGGAGGGGCGCCGCCGCCGCCGCCGCCGCGCGGCCGGACGCGCTGCGTGCCGCGCCGGTGGCCGCCGTCACGTGCCGCACCTGACCGTGACGTCGAGGAGCCGCATCGCCGGCGTCGGCCAAAATAACGCCCTGCAAACCGCCGCAATTGGCTTGATTCGGCACAATTGGCGCCGGCGTGGCCTCGAGGGCGCGCCCCCGGCTGTCAGTGCGGCTCGAGTGCGCGGTCTGTGCGCGCGTGCGGTGCCCGTCGCCGCGCAGCCGTCTCAGCTCCGCGGAGGGCAGACCCGGGCCGCCGTCGTCCCGCCGTCCGCCCGGCGGTCCCTCAGCCCCTGATCCGTCGATCGTGGCACCTCTTGGGGCCCTTGCGTTGCTGCTTGTGCGATTGATAGGCCATTGGCGTCCCGTGCGCGCTTGTCTAGTTCGGGCGTGACGTGCTTATGCCATTCATATCGGCGCTCGCACTGCGATTCGCGATGACGCCCTAGCTTAATGGCCCCGCCGTTTGTTTTGGCGGAGCCGGCGCTTGTGGACCTTACGTCACTGTCGTGCCGCATGCGAGGCCGGCGTCGGTAGGGGGGCGGCTTTTTGGACCCGCGTGGCGTCCGGGCGGCGACTCGTCGGCTTCCGTCCATATCCGAGCGGCTGGCGCGGCGCTGCCGCTAATTTTAGTAGGCGTCGGAAGTGCGCGCTGCCTCCGGGTCCATTCAGAAATCGGCGCCGCCCGCCCGCCTGCTGTCGGAGAGCCAGCTCGGGCGGGCTGCGGGGCGCGGCGCGCCGAGCTGGCTGCCATACCGACGGCGTGCCTTTATTATTGGCGTCGCCGTTGGGCCGCTGCCCGCCGAAGCCGGCGGCGGTCGTGCCGTCTGGTTCGCGGTTTACTGGCGAGGAAGCGAACGCCGGCCGGCAGAGGCCGCTGCTGCAGCACCGTCGAGCTCCACGGGCCCGTTGTTAACGCAAGTGGGGGTTTGTGTCCGTGGGTCTGCCTCCATGGGTCTGCCGTGTCTCTGTTGGCCGGTGTTAGGGCGTGATTCTGCCGCCAGCAACCCGCTGCTGAGGGACATTGCGGTGACACTGTCCTCTCGCCAAAAGCGGAAGGCCCGCTATGCTCGCAGATATTAGAGAAGCCCTGCCACCAGGCCCACGGCACGCACGTAGCAGAAGGGTGACCTGCCGTCAGGTCGCGGTGCGTTGATAGCAAAACGTGGCTCGATCATCAGAGGCGCACCGCTCGCCGACCGGCAGCCGAGCGTGGTTCCGCCCCCCGCTGGCCGAAAACTCGTCGTCGGCAGCGGCGCCCATCACCCAAAGTCTGACGGCCGCGCCGCCACCGCCGCTGGCACCGATCCGGCGCTGGCCGCATCCATTATCGCCCGCTGTTTGATTAGATGAGCGCGCCGGTTCCGGTGCGGCCGCCGCCGGGTGGGAACGCGCGCTCGCGATGATCGCCCATCCGTCCACGGCCTCACACGGCCCGTCATTCACCGCCCGGCCGTCGGCGCCCGCTCCGACCGGCGCATAACTGTCCTGCGGCTTTGTAGCGGCCGCCGGAGGCGTGCACCCGGTCACACGTCCCGGCGCCGCTTTGTCCGGCGGCGGCGGTCGACAATGGCTCGCGCCCGTTCCAGAGGGGGCCGCCTTTCCGGGGAGAAGCTGGCCGCACAGCGACGGGCTTGTTAACGCGGCGTCAGCCGCCGGCCGGCGAGTGCGAGGGGGGTATTGTTCGAGGCGCCGCGGCGCTGCGGGACCCGCGCGCTCGCTCGCCCTGGCCGCCGGCGCGGCCGCCGGCGCCCGGCCGCGCGCCATGGAGCGGTTGGAATCACTAATCGACGCGGCCTGGAGCAGGTGAGTGCGGCTGGCGTTGATACGGTGCGTGCCGGGCGGCGCATCTGCTTACCGGCCGGGGCGCGGCGGCCGGCGGCCGCGCGGCGGCTGACTCACCGACCGGCCGCGGCGGCCGGCCCGTGCGCGCGAGGGGCGGCGCCGGCGTCGGGGGCGGGCCGCGCGGCCGGCCGTGCAGGTGACCGGCTGGCCGGCGCGCTCACTTTCACCCGCGCCGCCGCGGCCGTGGGAGCGCCGCGCGGGACGCCGGCAGCGCGCCATCGGTGTGACGCCGCGCCGCTCGGGCTCGCTCCGCGCCGCCGGCAGCAGGTGCCTGGGTCGCGAGCGCGGCCAGTGTGTGTGTGAGCGCGCGCGCGCCGCTGACGCGCCGTCCCCCGGCGGCAGGCTGAGGATGGGCTTCAGCTCGGCTCTGCAGGGCCGCGCCAGCCACGAGGCGCTGCTGTCGCGCCAGGACTGCGAGCTCCGCCTCATGGACACCATCCGACGCTGCCTCCAGCTGCGTGTCAAGTGCGACCGCGAGTACGCCGCCGGCCTCACGCAGGTCGTGGCGCAGGCGCAGAAGTGGGAGCGCGCCGAGGACATGGCGGGCAGCCTCATCGCTCAGGTCAGTGGCCGCGGGGTGCCGGCTAGGGTCGGAGAGGCGGCAGCGCGTGGGAAGCTTCCGTGCGGCGACTTCCGTGATGGTCGGTTAGGCTTTGCGGTAGCTGCGTTTGTTATGCAAACCGCTTGTTTTTCGCAGTTTTGCTGCACCGTGTGGCGGTGTTTTGTCCGCAGAAATGTGTCGCAATCTATTATCAGCGATTTCACACGCTCGTGCACCCATGCGTTACCCAACCGGATACTATGGCACGATTGGTCGACTTTCTGTCTGTACATCTAGACTAAAGACTCGATTTGCCCTCGACCATTATGATAAATAAACTATAGTGATGTTCTCCAAATGGTTGTAGACCAGTGATTCGGAACGCCAGAATAGATTCTAAAATCACCGCCCCGATCTCGCCGCCGGTGATTTTTAATCGAGGCGTGCAGTCGGTGCCAGGCAGCATGAGAACTATCGATTGTCAAGCGATCGCAGCTGATACATGACTGCTAAACGCCACCGACCGCTGTGCCCTCCGCCTGCCCGACCGGTACCGCGGCCGCGTTACCAGCCCCCCCCCCCCCCGTGCGACCGGCAGGCCTGGTCGACGATGATGGACGAGACCGAGTCGCTGAGCCGGCTGATCCGCGCCAACGCCGAGACGCTGGCCACGGGGGTCATCGACAAACTCAACGTGCTGACGACTGAGAAGCGGGCCTCGCGCAAGATCTACCAGGACGAACAGAGCCGCATGGCGTTCGAGATTAGTCGGGTGAGTGTGACGCCGGTCCACCGGGTCTACCGGGACGAGAAGAGCCTCATGGCGTTCGAGATCGGTCGGTGAGTGTGACGCCGGTTCACCGGATCTACCGGGACGAGCAGAGCGAGACGCCAGGCGAGTCAGTAAAATGTGAAGGTAAGTTACGAGTAGCTGAGTTTAGTCCGGCCCCGCCACCGCCAGGTCAGCAGGCTGAATACGAGCGGAATGAATATGAAACGACTTCCAGCTCGCAGCATGGGCAGGGCGGCATGTAAGTCAGGTATTGGATCTATCCGATCCGTACAGCTGACGAACACCCTGTGCTACTACCGTATTGCTCTACGGAACGCGAGGCTTAAGTTGGCACGTCCGAAGGAGGGACGGCGCATGCGCAGTATGCTGCTCGTACGGCATTCTGCACGGTATCGCAATGGCTGACGTGTCTGAAAAGGCTGAGCGTGCTGGAGTGGGCGCGGGCCGCTCAGGCGGTATGACTCAGTGACTCCCCAGCCGCACCCTACTAAGCCTTTCCGGGGCTGAGACCCGCCCGCGGCCTGACCCCGGCGCCGGGAGCCTGGCCGATTCCTCACGGTGGACGGGGTTGGCCTCGTCAGGCGCACAGCTTTGTCGCGGCAAGTGGACGCGCGCACGCACCGATACACGTGATGTGGTGCGACGGCGGGGCGCTGGGGCGATCTCGTGTTGTCGCCCGGGTCGCGGCGTCGGCAGCCGAGCAAGAGCGGAACGCTGCCGGGGTCAGTCACCTCAGGTCGCGGCCGCCTGCGGGCGCACCTCCGCGACCTTCCGGTGCGCCGGGTGCGTCGGAGGGAGCGGCGGCGGGGCGCCTGCTCCCCCCCCCCCCCCGCTGCAGCGCCGGTGACACTGGGCGCGCCGCCACCACGGTGTTACGTCACGCGGTGGCCACTTCTCGGCGCGCTCCCCGGCCACCTCGTGGCGCGCCACCACGACCGCCGCCGGACGGCCAACCGGACGGCTCGGCGTCTCTGCGGTTGGCCGCGAACGGGATGTTTTTGTTTCTTCAATTTCGTGTCGTTCCATGCGGTGTCGTAGGTCGACAGCCGAGGTGATGTTAACCTGCGTCGTGATGACGCCGGCCGCCCGTCTTCCACCGTGATGCGCCGCCCTTGGCCGCCCCGGTCGGGCCGGGTCGTCACCGCCACGCGACCTTCGTGATCCCATAGCTCTGATGCTCGCCACCTGCTCTAGTGACAGTGGTGCGGCGCGGTGAGGAGGGGACTGGAACGGTCGGCGCCGTACCACCGCCGTGGATGAGGAGGGGGAGGGTGTTGGGGGGAGGGACGGGGTGCGGCGGACAAAATCCGGGTCTCGTGGCCTTCTCATCGGGAAGCCTCCGTGGGGAGCCGGTCGTGCCCGACCCAGGCCATTCTCCCATGTCTAATGGCCGCATTCAGTCACGTGTTGTGTGTTGTTAGACGGTGATGTGGCGGGCTTTTCGCGGCACACCGAGCTCTGTTTTTCTCGCCAAACGTCTTTGTCTCGGTCGTTTTGTGGCAGTGGTCATTGAGGTTTGATGTTCCAGCCCACTGGCTAAGCTGCAGAACTATTTTGTGTCCAATTACAATGGGCTGCACTGGATGGGAGCATGCTGAGGCTGTTAGTGGCGTGTTGGGCAATGTGCTATTTGGAAAGCGACGGGAGCTTACGCTGAAAAAACACCACGCCTGCGGAGTGCACGGTCCCGAACAGCTAGTGCAAGAAGGAATGTTCACCTATTTCCAAGATAGATATATCTTCTGCTCGGTTACGGTACGTTCGCTTATGAAATCGAAATTAAATACTTGATTGGATTGGACTATGGAAGGAAGACAAATGGACCGCGTATCTGTCCAAGTTAATTGAGAGCGGAGGGGTGGAGTAAAGATGAATGGATGGATGAGAGTCCGGCGGGCGCCGGCATCCGCCGCGTTATCTCCCTCGAATCAGCGTCCAGAAACTCTGCCCCGCTAGGCAGACTGCTGGGCAGACGCCACAGGAGACCGCCCCAGCCGCAGCACCGGAGAACCGTGCGAGACTGATGAGCTCAAACGGTCCATCAGCGTTGTCTCGAAGCCGTGTGCTTTCGTACGTGACGAGAAAGTGTTTTTTTTTTCAAATCAGGCAGAGGACGCATTCGGCGCCGACGGAGGTGGGGATGAGACAGCGCTCGAGACTTCTGTACAGCGCGATGCGTGACGTCTGGAGGAATTTGTTTCTTCTGCCTGTCCGCTCTGGGATTCGTGACTTCCCCGTTTTCTTCCGTGCTTTATTTGCCGTCTGCGTCGAACGACTAGCGCTTTCTTTCCGTGCCCACTGCTGGACTTAGAAAGCAGACACCGCGAGGAACGCGGCGTGGATGTGCTGCGCCTACGGATTCCCGCACGTCGTTCTCAAACATACTCACCACTCAATCACTGGCGCTTGTCGGGCTCACGCACGTGATGCGGGACATCACCAGCAGTGCGCGTCACAGGCGTGTCGACACACAGCGTGTCACACTCGGTCGCGGCGCCCCGGCTGCCTGAAGTTCCGTTCTCCCGCGAGCGGCACCTGCGCGCAGAGTGGCGGTACGCCGGCTGCCGCTCGGGACGTCGCGCCCCGGCTGTCTGAGGTTCCGTTCTCCCACCAGCGGCACCTGCGCGCAGGGTGCGCCGACGCCGCTCGGGGTGGCGGTACACCGGCTGCCGCTCGGGACGTCGCGCTCCGACGCGCAACCGATGGATCGTTTCACTGAGCCTGCAAACGGAGATAAGCCCGCTTTCGTGTTCGGTCGCGCCGCGTATCGGCGGTTGGGCCTCGCGCGGTTCGTTCCACGCCGCCGGTCAAGGGTGAGCTCCTCCCGTGTCCGGCTTCTGGACTGGACTGGACTGGACTGGACTGGACTGGACTGGACTGGACTGGACTGGACTGGACTGGACTGGACTATCTCCAATCGAGACTGGACTGTAGGCCCGCTGTGCACCCCTCGATTCGGAAAGCCAGGCTGTCTGTTCGTGTTCCGTCGTTCTTTTCGATGCGTATTGGCTGCGAGGTCGCAACGGCCGTGGCAGCTTGGCCGAGACCGACATTATGTAAACAGCGGTTGTGGTCCTTGGTGGACGATACTTGGCCACGACTGTTTGTATGGCCCCTGGACGTGGCGTTGCCATGGATACGAACAACCAACAGATCCATTTCAGCGTGTTTGTGGACGCCGACAGCCCGCGGTTAGAATAACTGATGGGCTATGACGTTGCATATTCACGTCGGTCGTTTTTTCCACAATGTCAGACATGCTTGTTGGCGTGCTGCATATTCTTGTGCATGTGGCAAAGGTCTAGTTTTGATGCCATCAGACAGCCTCCGGCCGTAGCGCCTCTTGTAAAGGCTACTCATCAGGTTTGCATGAAGGCAGGCCTTTGTACATATCAGCACTAGATCCGGTCACAAGTGATAAATAGTTCGTTTGCAGGCGCCTGATCTGGAAACGTAAGCTCTCAGGCGTGCGGTTTTGTCTTTACCCCGGTTTGTTTCTCACTGTCGGGGTTCGGTCTTCATCCCAGTTTGTCGCTCATTGTTGGCGCTCGGTCTTCACCCCGGTTTGTTGCTCATTGTCGGGGTTCGGTCTTTAGCCCGGTTTGTTTCTCATTGTCGAGGTTCGGTCTTTACCCCGGTTTGTTGCTCATTGTCGGGATTCGGTCTTTACCCCGGTTCGTTGCTCATTGTCGGGGTTCGGTCTTTACTCCGGTCTGGTGCTCATTGTCGGGGCTCGGCGCCCCACCCCGTCAGTTTTGAGACGAGCGGCCGGCGCTCTCGGTGCGGCAGCCTTCGGCGGCGTTTACCTGTCTTGATTGCATCGGCTGACCTTGGCGGCCGCTCTCAGCCGGCCCGGCCGTCGGCGTGTTCTCGCCGGCCACACCGCTCCCAGCGGCCCCCGCCACACCACCCCAGCGGGCGCGGCGCCCGGCCGTGCTTGCCACACCGTCCCAGCGGCGCCCGGCTGCGCTCGCCACACCGCCCCCAGCGGCGCCCGCCCGTGCTCGCCACACCGCCCCAGGGGCGCTCGCCATACCGCCCCCAGCGGCGCCCGCCACACCGTCCCAGCGGCGCCCACCCGTGCTCTCCACACCGCTCTCAGCAGCGCCCGGCCGCGCCCGCCACACCGTCCCAGCGGCGCCCACCCGTGCTCTCCACACCGCTCTCAGCGGCGCCCGGCCGCGCCCGCCACACTGTCCCAGCGGCGCCCGCCCGCGCCGGCGTCCGACCGCCGATCCGTCCGCGGCGCCGTCCGCGGTGGCTCATGTCTCGTCCGGGCACGAGCGCCAACCGCCACATACGAGGAGATTATTCGAGCATCGCGTCGACCACCGTCCGATTGTGCATTCCCGGTGGTTGGCGTGATCTGTTTGGCGTGATTGGTCATGCCGCTGGGTCGTGCCTTGGCTTCCGACCGCGCTGTCGGCTTTTCCTGCGCTGACTGCGTCCCTGGCTTTTAACTGCTGTCTCCGGCCCTCGGCTTTCGACTGTGCCGTCTCGGGCGCTGGACGAGCGGCACTCGGTCGCGGGAAGCACAGTGCGCAGGATCGGAGACCACAAGCGGCTGCTGAGTCGTGGTCATCGTCCGACAGTGCGGATTCGCCGGACTCTGGGGGGCTGTGTGACGTGTGCTGCATGCCTTGGCAAAAGTCCCAGGAACTTGCTGTGAATGTGCCAGTATGCGGCGGTCTTTTGTTAAAAGCCGCCCAAGGCTAAGAATGTCGCCCCCATGGCGAATTTGCTCCAATTTGTAAATGAAGTGAACTGAATAAAGCAGTTGGTGTGTGTATGCTTTTGTAAATGCACACAATTTTATATTTAGAGACCTCACCGAGCTTCGCGCGCGTTAAAGAAACAAATAAACAATGGCACAGTTTGGGACGCCGGTGCGATTCTGAGGTGTGCCCTCGATAGCGATTGACGTTACGACGCGATCCAGCTCCACCAGTGCTGCACTGCGTATCCTCTGCTCGTGCCCACGAGGATACCCTACACCTGCGCCCGCTGGTACCCCGGCGTCGTAGCTGACAGTTGACTTGCCGTTTACGGTGGGGCCGCGGCCCATCGGAGGGATGCGGGGAAGACACCGGAGTTTGCGTGGACCTGGACGGTGACGAGCTAACGCTGCAACAACCACATCAAGCCCGTGGTGTCGGTCGTACACAATAAACAGAACTCATAACGTTTTTTAATTCGGCCATCTTTGTAGATGAGCCGTAGCCAAAGAATGTCAGACTATGAAGGACGTTTAAGACGCGAATATGCTGGCGGCGGCCGGCGGCAGACGGGAGGAAAGCAGTGGCGCATATGCGCCGGCTCGATGACGGTCGCGTTGCGCTGTTGAGGTCAGCCAAAAGCTGCGTTTCTGAGTGACCTTCATCTAGGCTGCGTGAAGCGGAACCCTAACCTTAGGCTGTACCGCAGCGCGCCACTGCTGCGCGGAACAGGCCATTTTCGGGCGCTCCAGGCCGACCTGACGGACCCCGAGGGCATCGCGAGCCAGATTATGGCCTTTTCCCGCGTATCACTCGGGTACTGCGGCACAGCCTAAGGTTCCGGATTTGCCTTTAGGCGGCCGGGGTTGAGGTCATTGGGAAGGGTACCTTATTTTTACGTCAATAGTGCGTGTAAGTGAGGGCAGATACTGTATGACGTGATGTGGTTGCCGGAAATCAAACGGAAATCAAGACCTTTCAAATATAAATACGAACCTTTTAAAACAGAAGTATTAACCCGGCTACCCCGGCGACACGAAATAGAGGGCTGAGGAAGTATGAGCTTGCACCCCCATCGGGTTTGCTACAGCTGAGGCTAGATCACACATACATCGCTCAAGAAAGATAAAAGTCAACGGGGCAGGAACAAATTAAGAACGTCAACGACGCGGACACAAGTGATTTTTCCGTTGCCCGTAGTGAATAAGAAGCGGGGCAAGAGTAATTTTTGACATTCAAAAGCCTGCTGCATTAGCTCAGCCGGTTAAAGCGCCTGTATCCCGGTTCACCCACGCGTGGCGGCGTGAGTTCAAGTCGCTTCAAGCACTCGCTCCGCGGCCCTGCCCAAGATTGGGCGGCGGCCGCGCGAGAGGTCCACCAGAGGGCAGGACGAACCGGGCTCAGTATTGCGGCACGCCCGGCGGCCACTACAAAATGTTGACCTGGAATCTGACAACCGGATGACTGAGTCAGGACTCACGCGACGAGCGGTGCGCAGCGCGGACTCTTCTCCCAGGACTCTTCTCCCAGGAATCCGCCGAATCAAAACGTTTCCTTACTATCAAGAGAGGTTTTCCTGAACAGACCGATTTAAGTGTTTGCATGTGTATTAAGATCACGCTAAAGAAACATTCGATCCGCGCAAAAGCGTACCAGTAAATGCCAGCGTAACAGTGAGGTAAACATACGTTCATGACATAGGCGGTTCGCAACATAGTCCTTGACGCGTTCAACATTCATTAGGACGAAGGATGAACGGGCGAGGCGCTCAGCCTCTTCTCAGCTCTGCCCAGTTCGGATGCGCAGTCCGCCAGTAGCCGGACGGCTTCTGATCCCCTGAGCGTTGCAGTGCTCTGTGTGAGTAAGATCATGTGCCGCGCCATCGCTGTGGAGAAGCGTCAGCCGCCCTTGTCGGGCGTCCCTGGCCTCCCTCGGCGCCGGGCGCGGTCACCACCGGTCACCACCGGGCGGCGGCCGCCTCTGACGCCGGCTCGAGGCGCGCCGGCCGCTCCGTCCGGGCGTCGGTGGCGCGCTTCACGGCTGGAGGGCGGCCGGCAGCTTCAGGGCGGCCGCCTTGGGGGGCCGGCCGACGACGGCCCGCGGGCGACCCCCGCCCTGCCGACCCCTGCCCGACCGGCCGCCAGACATGGCCGACGGGCAGCTGACGGACAGTTCGAAGGCCACGCACTCGGTCATCGCCTCGACGGCAGCGTCGAGCTCGCCGCACTTGTCGAGCGCCTCCGCGACGACCTGCTTCACCTTGTCAGGGCCGGTAGCCGAGCTCAGCATTTCCTTCGTCTTCGCCACGTCCACGTTGTCGCCGTCCAGAGTGCCGGTGGTCTCGTGAATGCAGCGCGCTCTGCTAAGGAGCGACTGGCGGATAGCCTCCAGAGCCTGGTCCAGCGGTCCTATGATGCTGATCACCCGCTCCTTTTTCAGCTGCATCTGCTCCTCGGCTTGCTTCTCCCGCTCCTCCATCCGCCTCTTCCGCTCCTCCTGTCGGTTCTTGCGCTCCTCCTGCCGGTCTCGGCGTGCTGCCTGCCGGCTGTCATCGCCGTCGTCGGCATCGCGTCCGCCGCCGCCCCTGCCGCCCCTGCCGCCCCTGCCGCCGCCCCTGCCGCCGTCACGGTCCCCCTTCTGCGGAGAGCGGCGCCTGCGTGCCTTGGCCTCCAGGGCGGCGAGCCGCTTGTCGGCCAGCGTCACCATCTCGGCGGCGCCGCACCGCAACTGCGCCAGGACCATCTGCGGCGGCGGCTGCAGCGCACTGAAGCACTTCCGGGCCGCTAATCTGGTCTTCAGCAGCGCCAGCGCCGGGCTCTGCAGCTTGAGGTCGTGCGCCGGGCAGGCCGACGCCATGCTCTTCTTCACGCATTGCATCAGCATCCTCACCTGCTTGTCTGATTCGACATCTGCGACAGTTTCGTAGCACAGCTCCGTCATCCTGAGCATGACCTCCTTACCCGTTTGAGCGCCCTGGTAGGTTTTGATCAGCGTTTTCATGCTGTCGAGCTTCAGCGACCCTTCGGAGTCGAGCAAGTTCAGCTTTTCGAAGACGCACTGCTGTATCGCATTTTCGTCGACCTTGCTTGCGGAACCTCGCCCGCCTCCTCTCCGGCCTCCTCGCCTGCCGCCTCCCCTGCCTCCTCCCCGGCCTCCTCTTCCTCCCGGTCTCCTCGCCTCCCTCTTTCCACGTCTTCCGGACCGCCCACCGCCGCGACCTTCGTCTTCTCCCCTTCTTCCTCCTCGTCCTCCTCTCTCTTCATCCATCTCTTCCTCGTCTTCGTCTTCCCCTCCTCTCCCACCTCTCCGCCCTCCTCGTCCTCCCCTCCCTCCCCTCCCTCCTCTCCCGTCTTCTTCCCCACCTGCCTCATCTTCTGCTTCGGCGTCATCCTGTTCCTCCAGCTCGGCGGCGCAGGCTTTGGAGGCCTCTTCCACCTGCGGGGAAACCGTGATATTGCAGGGCTGCAGGCCGTCCGAGTCGGCCGACTTGATCGAGGGGACTTCGACCCCAGCCATCTCTGCCAGCACCTTCACGTCGATGTCGAGCACATTCATCAGCTGGGACTGGCCGCTGGCGCCGGCGGCCACCAGGCCCAGGAGGGCCAGCACTACCCAGCTCCTCATGGCGGCCATCGGAGGACGACTGGTGCCGCCCGGGGTGCCCCCGGCGCCAGGGCAGCGCGCCATCCCCCTGGCGACACGGACCAAAACAGCGCTATCGCGGCAGCGCGCACAGGTCAACAGGGTTTGTATTGACCCCTGCACTGAGCCGATGGCAGCGCCATAGAAACCGGTACACACTGCGAGCAGGAGCCTTGGAGCTTTGGGAGGCGACGACAATATGCGTGGGCGCAAGGTCTTGGATCTGTCGTGGGAGGTCTCCGCGATTTGTGGCTGCGATGACAGAGGAGTGGTAAAAAGGTTGACTGGCATCCGTTGTGTGGCGTGTTGGCAGTCATGTGGCCACAGTACCTGCTTAGAAAGATGCGCGAGCAAGGCACGGAAGTCTGAATAAAGACTTCTGGCTTACGTCTTTCGCAGCGCTTGGTTGAAATGATGTGTCCATGAACTAGGGTCTAGATTGCGGCAACATATCAATACAGGATTAAATGTTAAGCCGCTGTCAACTTAAATGCAAACATGGCGGCTGTTTTACCAGTGCTGAAATTTTCCGTGAACGATATGCAGTGCTCTGGTCTGAACAGTAGGGTTCAGCCTTCTTGCGCTGGATATGTCGACTGCAAAGTGCGCTTCAGGTAGGCCCTCTGGACGTCCAGGGAGGCCCTTTCAGCGTTCTCTCTAACGCTTCACCGCATGCGGGATCCCCTGGGAGAACCTAGTGCCGGCTACAGCGTTCATAAAAGCACTCGATGGAAATATTTGTGCCTTTCTCATTCCGCAGCTGTGGCGGCAGTCGCCGTGTGGCGCGAGAAACACGGCCCGGTTTGACGTTTGCGGCGAGTTTCGCCCACGTGCGGTAGCCGGCCGGCCGCCTCCGCTGGCGCCGCCGCCGGTGCCGCCGCCCGGCCGCCGTGG
This sequence comes from Pollicipes pollicipes, assembly GCF_011947565.3. NCBI lineage: Eukaryota > Metazoa > Arthropoda > Thecostraca > Pollicipedomorpha > Pollicipedidae > Pollicipes > Pollicipes pollicipes. The sequence continues at coordinate 36,570,240 of NW_023596545.1, read as the reverse complement.
CAGCGGGCCCGGCCGCTGTTAAGCGATCGTGTCCGATCCGCCACGGCCCATGAAAGAGCTGCCACAGCTGGCGGCCGGCTAGTGGAGACGTCGCGGCCAGACAGGGCGCTGGCCAGCAGGCGCTGGCCGGCGTCAGTCGAGACCCGTGCGGGCAGTTACTGCGCCCATAGCTCGTCGTTGGTGGCTACTTTGGGTGAGCACTCACGCTTAGAAGCCGCCATTGTCGTTTGGTCACGTTGGACACAACTGGAGCAAGATCCAGCGTTTTTAGTTTTCCGTGGGCTGGTTTTCGTTATGAAGTTTGTTCTTTCAATCCCTTTTTACTTCGATGCAAGGCAAACATCTGTATAGGTACGTGTTTAACCTTGCATGGTCAACATCCCGCGCTGTAGGTTAGCCTAGCTCGGTGCCTGATGCTGCCCAGCTGAGGAGGCGGGCACCAGCGTGATCGTGCACAATTCGTGACTGGGAGGTCTTGAGCTCGGGTCTCGCAACTTTTTACCGTTTTCCTCGGCGGCGTTTGACGCTTCCAGACTTATGTGCCAATCAGTTCCTTGTGCTGAAAATAAATTGAGCGGTCTCAAAGGCTGCCTCCCAGCTGACGGGACATCCAGCGGCGCCGGTGGATCCGTGCTGCCGCTCGGCTGGGCGCCCGTCGCCAGCCGCAGCCGGCCGGCGATCTCCCCGGGTCTCCTAGCTCTCCCTCTAATGGTGCGCCGGCGCGCGCGGCGGGCCGTGACGGTCGACCTGGCGACGCCGCGCCGTCCTCCGGCGCGACCCTGCACCCGCGCGGCCCTCCTCCCGCGTGGCCCTCCTCTCGTGCGGCCCTCCTCCCGCGCGGTTCTCTCCCGCGCGGTTTTCTCCCGCGCGATCCTCCTCCCGCGCGATCCTTTTCCCGCGCGGCCCTCCTCCCGCGTGGTCTTCTCCCGCGCGATCCTCCTCCCGCGCGACCCGGCACCCTCGCGGCCCTCCTCCCGCTCGGCGCTGCTGCGGCGCGGCCGACGCCGCGACGGCGCGCCAGAGCGTGCCGTCGACCGGAACGGTATGCGCCCGTGCGGTGGCTCCGGGCGGCCAGCGCGGCCCGGGTGCTCGGGGCGACGGGCGGCCCGCTGCCGGCGGCCATCTGCCCCGTCTGGTGACAGCCGACACAGTGGGCGGGAAGGGTGTCGGCGGCGCGGCGCGCGTACCTCAGCTGGTGCCGGGTGGTCGTGTCTCTTCCAGCCGCGATCGTCTCTATTGGGGGAAGACCATTTGCGCTGATGAGGCTTTGCTCTCACTTCTGTGCCGGTCGGTCTGTCTACCGATGTGAGTCCAGCACCGTGGACAGTGGACGCAGGCACGCACCAAGCGACGCTCATGGCAAGGCGAACAGTCTTTTGAACGTGCCTTGATATGTCGGTGCCAGCGGATTGGTGTGAGTTTCTGGTGCCGAGTTTTATCCAACCGGTTCCTCATCGGCGGTTGGCCGTGATGGGTTGGCGTGTTGTGCTCTCGTGTGGTCTCGGGTGTGTGCTCGTTTGGGTACTCACTCACCATTGGCTGGGCTCTTCAGACCCGCTCCTCTCAGGATGGTCTCTTCTGGCCTCGAAAGATCTCGTACGCTCTCACGAAACGCCCAGACTCAGTGCACGCCATGCTCTTAAGAAGCACTCGCTCGACTTCGCGTTTTTACTATCACGGAGCGCCGGCTATAGCCGTCGTGCCGACAGCTTCGACCTCCACGCTGGCTGGTTTCGGCGCCCGCTGGCGACGAGCCCTCCCGTCCTCGTCAGAACGGACCCCGGCGCGCCGTCGCGGCGTGCCGGCGCCTCGGGGACCGTGCAGCGGGCCGGTCCGCCCCGCCCCGATCCGTGCCGCCCGCCGCCGTCTGAGCCCGTCCTGGCCGGTCGTGGCCCGGACGTTACCCGCTTCCGTTGGCCGTGACCTTGCGCGACGCCGGGCCCGGCCGCTTCCGGCCGCCCGATTATGCAAAGCCCGCGACCGGTCGGCGCGGCGACGGCCCGGCTGACCGCGGCGCCGACGCAGCACGTACTCGCCTGTGATGCCGGTGAGAGGAACACGCGAGCGCTGCGATGCTTTGAATATGTTACGCGGCGCCGGAGAGGATTGATTGGATGTGTCGGCGACTTTGTCGTCACTGTGCTGTCGCTTACTGCGCAGGCGTCATTCTGCCAGAAGTGTGTGCTGCCAGCTCATTGGAAGGCGATATGCCGGAGCGGGACTCCATATGAATGCAAAGTATAAGCGCCACGGAGTTCAGTTTAGCATGAGAAAAAACCCTAAAATGTGAGCAGAAAGCGCTGAGTCTCGCGGAAAATGTATTATTGGTACTTCGTGATCGTTTCCACCGTTTGATTCCAGTTTTCCACGCCATCGAAGCCTTTTTTGGCTGTTATACGCAGCACTTGAAAGACACCTGACATCAAGCTGTCATTTTCATCATCCCATCAAATGTGAGATGACGGCAGTACCCACAGATGCATTCGCTTGCCTCCGCATCCACTTATCGAGCGAACTGGCCTTGCACAGATCCGTTTTGTGCGCTGCATGGAGCTAAGCGCCGTTATCAGCACGTTGATTAGTTATCGTCCGGGATCATTGGAGCCGGCCCGGCGCGAGGTCAGCAGGTAGGTCAAGGCTGGGACTCACCGCTCACGAACTCGTTCTGCGGGTGGGACGATCAGGCGGTGTTGTAACAAGATCACCGACTCGGGCGGAGCGGTAGGTAGGCCCGTCCGACCGCCGGCCACGAACTGCCCTGCGCCTCCCCGGCCCGCCATGTACGGTGCAGCTGGTGCAGCGGCTCGCGTCGGTGCCGGCCGCCACTGACGCTCTGCCGCCGTCGGCGCCAAGCTTCTGCTGGGCTGGGAGGCGACCGGCACGGCAGAGGCGATTGTCCGTATCGCAAACATGCTCCTCGCGACTCTCATGCGGCCTGATGATTTTCCTGGCATTGAGATGGCGTTCGATGACACTAGCTTTGCATAAAAGAACTTTTGTCCTTGGCTTGCTCTGTGCTTCCAGTAAGCAGCCAAATCAATCTGACGTCAGCCGGTTTCTTTCAGTACCAGGAGAACGTCTCCAAACTGAAAGCTGAGTATGAGAAGAATCTCGAGATCTACAAGATCGCCAAAGCACGTTACGAAGATCAGTTTGTCAAAGGTAAGTTTGCACAAATCCCAGCTGTCTTCATCACAGCCTGCAGTAAGTCTTGCTGTTGCCCAAGTCTAATTTAAATAATTTGGATGCAAGCGGCCATGACATGAGAAGCTTGCGTATGTTACTGCTGAGTTACCAGGCATGCAAAGCGACATGCTGCGCCTAGGTCGTGTGCTTCTCTTCGTGACTCGGGGGTGCTTTGTGTGGCCGGTGGTCCCATGCTACGCCCATTAAGGACGTCTCAGAACTGTGGCGAATTGCCCACCTGTTGACCTCGAGGCTGTTGGTTTTACATTCAGAACCGGCTGAGTCCCGGCTTCCCCGCTTCGATCGGTCGGAAAGATTGCGGTATGAACAACCATAACAGTGCCACGTGTCGCAGAACAATGGAAGGGTCGGAGTCGATAAAGCCGAAGGACGCTGCGCTGTCGTGTCCAGGGAAGGCGGGAAGTGAAAGAAGGCGAAATGGCGGGCGATCAGAAGCAGGAAGCCACCATCGATTTTTGACAGATAGTGCCGACCGCTCCACAAAATTCGTGTTCCAATTTTTAGGGGGTTTTATTACGTAGACACCCGGTCAGGTGGAACTGAAAATTTTCAATTTTATCACAGGCGGTTTTCATTTCTCATGTGGACAGAAACAAATCAACAAAGGGGATCACTTTGGCATAGGCAGCTTGCAGCGTCTTAAAACGGACTTCATTCATCACCACTTGCGGCCGTCACCATTTAGAACGGACTCCCCCACTGCTGGATGAAGTCGTTGTCGGAGAGCCGGTGGTAGATGCGTCCGCCGCACGGGTCGCGCCACGGCTTGGGCGGGTAGTCGCCAGCGTCGCCCAGTCCGGGCAGCGAGGTGGGCAAGAAGGGCCGCGGCACCACTTCATAACAGTCGGCCGCCTTGCGGTAGCCGCAGAGCCCCATTTGCTGGCACTCGTCGTCGGCCAGCTCGGTGATGACCACCTTGTCCGGCACGTAGCCGACCATCGTCGGGCACCGCAGGCAGGTGATGCGCGGCGCGTCACCACGGGTGCAGGTCACCGCCGGCGGACACGGGTTCACCATCGTGTGCACGACTTGGAAGTTGGACATGAAGTCGCACGGCATGCGGAAGGTGTTTGAGTAGCCGCTGGTCATGGTCTGGAATCCCGGCTCGCTGTGCGCGTTGCGGAAGCCCGACAGGATCGTTTCGGCCGGCATGCTCGGAGCGAATGGTCGTGTAGCGTCGCTACAGACAATCGGCATGGGTGGGCAGATGGGCATGGGCTCGTAGCCGAATGGCTGGAAGCACTGGTAGATGGGCGGTGGCGGTGGCGGGCATGTTGGCTTGAAGTCGTGATGGTGCAAAAAGTCTGCTGGGGTTTGGCGGTACGATGGGCCACAGCTAGGTTGCCTGGACCGGCTAGCGCAGTTTGTCTTCCGCTGTACAACGGGGAATCCCAACGGTCGACACAGTTCTTGTCGGCATAACGCTCTACGTAAATCTCGACCCTTACGCTGGGCCTCGTAAAAACACTGCTGCTCACGCATTGCCGTGATTTAGTTTTACCAATGTACGTTGCAACGTTTCCAATAAGACCGATATACCACCAGCATTTATCGGAATAGCGGTTAGCGCATGGCTGATTTGATTCTTTACACTTGCAATTTAAGATATTATACGAAAATTTTGTTTTCTTTCTGCCCTAAGAAATTTAGTGCATATGTGGACCGAAAAGTTTGATTGCTGTTCAGAGTTAACGTGCACTTTGTGTGCCGCGTTTTCTCAAAAGGCTCGTGATGTGGCGATATGAAGTACTTGCGTCCGAAAGAAGTTTGGAGGTAGGTAGCCAATAATCATTGTTAACGAAAAATGATAACGGTGCTGAAAAGTGTCCGACCACCATTATCCTGTGAGGAACTTGTAAAAAGAGTTTTATTAAAAGCGTTTTGTTTGAAGCACTTAACGAACACTTACAGAGGTACTGTAAACGTCAATTTTTTGGCATTTGTTTGTACTAGATAAAACAGAAAACAGATAGCTTTCGTTATATAAATATATAATATATATATATATATATATATATATATATATATATATATATACTCGTTTCACATGCTCTTCCTGATGTATTGGAGACATTCTGATATCATATGTCGCTAACGATTGGAAAAAAACTAGTAGTTTGATATCTTCCCTGACCGCTCCAAGCAGGTTGAAACATGCATTCGATGTGCCACCTTGAAAGGACAACATCCAGACAGGTATACGGACTGGATAGTGCCTGAAAATATATATTAGCGAGAAGCCTTGTCAGCTTTGAGTAGGCAGTGTTGTTCAGTTGCTGATTTTCGCGCATTGCCGGGTGGCAGCATACAACTTAGGTTCTATTGTGCTCCTTTCTTGAAGTTGCCGTTTAACCAGAGGCACACGAGCTTGGACCATGTGATACGCTATACAAAGTTAAGTGCATATAAGCTTGTTTCCATCGACACACCAGTGATCGCCATATGTCAAGGCGTCTGCCATGCCATAATAACTATTTAAGCCCCTCGGCAACACCTCGGCCTGCCGCTTCACGTATTGGCCATCATCAATCACATTGACAGCATGTGAAGTCTTCCATCGATGTTGTGTCTGCCAAGCTCTTACATCTGGACCATCGGAGAGGAAAATCACACCGTTTGTGAGCTTATTGTAGATAATCTGTCTGGCCTGTCGCGGATGAACAGTCATCGTATTCTTTTGCCGACTGCAGCAGTGCCAGCTGGTGGTTCTTGAGTCCCCTGAAGGGGAGCTTCTTTGCTCTTCATTGTTATCGCCAGTTTCCATTGCCACAAGAAGGTTATTCAAGTCCAAACTTCGCCGGGTCGCCCGCGGTTCTGAACCGAACCGTGCACCTCGTGTGCGGCTTAGTTATAGTTGCGCTTTCTAAGAATCAAGTCCGACTTTGCGCCGGAATAGTGACCTCATGAGCGGTCTTGAAGCAGTTCCAGCGTTTTGATTGGATGGATTTTCGGGATCAGAGCCCACGCTAAGCAGGGCTTGTTACGTGAGCCCTGAGCCCACCATCAGGTCGTGAAAGTTCAGGCCAATGCAGAATTTGGTACCGAAAGGTTAAATACCGCAATACTGGTCACGGTCCGCTCCGGCCTCTGACCTCGTCTTACCGTGAGCGGTCGCTAGCGCCGGCCGCAGGCGATCCCAGCCAGGGGCAGATATCTGGCGCTGAAGCGGCTCGAACCCACGCGCTCCGCCACGGCTATGCTGGGAGGCGGGCGCGGGGTTTATCGACTTAACGCGGAGAGAGTGGTCTTATGGGCTGCTTGGAAGGGTTAATCGATTTGAGTCACATGAAGCGCGTTTCTCCGATAAATTGTATTTTGTGGAGGACGTGGCCAAGTTACGACAGTCAAATCAACATGCGTCATGCCATAGCCAAAACTGCAAAAATCCTGCCCCAGCGGAGAATCCGTCCGTTGGTGGACAGCTGTCGATGCGGCGCTCTAACCACTACTGCGCCGGCAGGCAAGGCGGGCCGGAAGCTGGACGAGGTGAAGGACCGGTACGTGAAAGCTTGCCGCCGCCTGCACAACGCGCACAACGAGTACGTGCTGCTGCTGCTGGAGGCGAGCCAGTACGAGCGCGACTTCCGCACCGTGCTGCTGCCGGCGCTGCTGGAGTACCAGCAGCTGGTGCAGGAGGACATGGTGGAACGCTGGTGAGTCTTCGGCGCCCGTCTGGAGCGTCAGCAGGCAGTGATGTGGAGGCATGGGGAAAGATCGATGGTAGACCGGGGACGGCGGAGGAAGGAGGAAATGCCCAAAGAGCTTTGTGTTGAGAAGTGTTCGTCGTTGTTCCGTGCAACCTCTGGTTGTTATTCGTTGTAACGTCACAGAAACGCAGGTTACATTGGTCGTGATGAAGAGTCTTGGTGGAGGAGGTCGTCTGCTCCAGCCCGCTCGGTATAATTTGTCAACGGACGTTGTGTGGGGACTATAGACTGGCTAACGCGCTATGGGCTCCGTTGACACGCAGCCCGAGGCCCGCGGTAAGTGACCACCGGTGAGACTTAACGGCACGGCCAGCGTAGCTCGCTAGCGATTGGACAACACTAAGTAAGTGAACTATTCAAAGCAGTTTAAAAACTGTCAGGTTAGATTAGCGCCGGCCAGCAGAACAGCCCAGCGCCGCCGCTCCGCAGCTCAGTGCTCCAGGGGGTGCCGCTGGCACGGCTCGGGGTCGTTGAGGTCATTGCTTGCTCCGTTCTCCGGGATAGCTGTCAGCGAACCGTGACGGATACGGCGGTTCCGACCGAGCGAACCGACCCGCGCCCGGCCGTCGCGGCCCCAGAGATCGGCGACCGTGCCGGTCCCAGAGATCGGCGACCGTGTCGGTCCCAGAGATCGGCGACCGTGCCAGTCCCAGAGATCGGTGACAGTGCCAGTCCCGGAGATCGGCGACCGTGCCAGTCCCGGAGATCGGCGACCGTGCCGGTCCCAGAGATCGGCGACCGCGCCGGTCCCAGAGATCGGCGACCGTGCCGGTCCCAGAGATCGGCGACCGTGCCAGTCCCAGAGATCGGCGACCGTGCCAGTCCCAGAGATCGGCGGCCGTGCCGGTCCCAGAGATCGGCAACCGTGCCGGTCCCGGAGATCGGCGACCGTGCCGGTCCCAGAGATCGGCGACCGTGCCAGTCCCAGAGATCGGCGACCGTGCCGGTCCCAGAGATCGGCGACCGTGCCAGTCCCAGAGATCGGCGACCGTGCCAGTCCCAGAGATCGGCGACCGTGCCAGTCCCGGAGATCGGCGACCGTGCCGGTCCCAGAGACCGGCGACCGTGCCAGTTTCAGAGATCGGCGGCCGTGCCGGTCCCAGAGATCGGCGACCGTGCCGGTCCCAGAGATCGGCGGCCGTGCCAGTCCCAGAGATCGGTGACCGTGCCGGTCCCGGAGATCGGTGACAGTGCCAGTCTTAGAGACCGGCAGCCGTATTCGTCCGAAGCATCGGCGGCTGTCGTCCTGAGAGACAGGTGTCCGCATGGGCGCCGGGGATCGCAGGCCGTGCCGGCGCGTCCGTGTCCGCCAGTGAGGCCGGCGCCCGTGTCAGCCGGCGGGGAACGCGGCGAGCAGCGCGTGGCCTCGGCGACTGCCGTCTGACCACCCGGCTGCCAGCTGACGCCGCCCGACCTGAGCTCTGTTTCATAGAGCGGAACTGCAGCTTACGTCTGTTTTGATTTGTGCAGAGTGAACGCACGAACTATAATTTGGATGAACTCGTCATTTTCACTGATTCTTGCTATTCACCAGTCATTTGAAGGGAGTGTTGCACATTTTTAGGGGGTTTTGAATTGAAATAGCCTTCTTGAAGACCTTTCTGTGCTGTTCACAATCCTGCCCCTCTTAAGACTTAGCCTCCCTAGTTTCTCAGCTTCACGCCCGCGAAAACAGGAAGAGTATTTCAAAGTCACCTTGGCATTCATGACGTCATTCAAATCCTGTCATTCGATGAGCCATGCAGCCATCAAGGCCAGAAAGAGATAATTGTCGAGGCTTTCATATCTGGCGTTCGTGGGCGCGATTTCCAGATGTAGCGGCCGTCAATTGGCTCTCAGTCAACGCCGTGCAAGGTACGATGACGTAATCAAACCATGACGCATGGAGGAGCCAGAGCATTGTGCCGTCTAGAGCGGTCTTTTCTTCTAAAAAAGTTTTGTTTCCTCATATCTGATGCTTGCCTCAATATCTTCAGACGTGAAACATTCCCTTTAATGATCGTAATGCCACTGAAACAGCTGCGTGGCCCGGGCAGTCGACCAGCTGCGGCTGACAGTGGGCCATCCAGAACTGCCTCCACCCTGATGTGAAATAGAGCGGTTTCCTGCTCGTCCACTCACACGGTGCGGCCTAGGAATGGCGTAGGACGTGATGCCGCTGGATGAAACTCTCAGCTGGGAGGGGGGGGGGGGAGGGGGCTGAGGGGCGGCAGAGAGGAAGTGGCTGCCCTTCGCGGTACGTGCCGTGCTGCGGTGGCGGCCGCCGCGGAAGGTCGGGAGGCAGCGAGCGGCGGCGGCGGCGACGGCGGCGGCGGCGGCGGCGGCGGCGGCTCGTCAGGCGCCGCTGGCTCCGGACCAGCTCGGCGTCGGCGGCTGGGACGGGTGCAGCTCCCTCGTTTGTTGCTTGTTTATCCGGTTGTCATAGCAGATCAGCGGCGGGCGTCCCTAGTTAATATTCGAGCCGATGCGCTGTGGGGCGCTGGGGCACCATGGCATGTGTGGCGGACATCGCAGGATAGTGGAGACGGTGCATAAAACATCGTTAGGAATTACTGTGGCGCGGCGCTTCGTACAAACAAGGTCCGCCATGTATCGACTTTCCGAGTGGGGCAACAGGGTTGTTTGCGGTTGCCGTGGGTATTTGTGGGAAGTTCCACGTGCCACTGTCAATGTCCTTCGTGTGTCGCAATCACTTGACGTTCTCGACGTCCGAACGATAAATACCGTCGGGTTTTCCGCGTTCCATTCGTGACGCTTCCTTTACTGCCTTACAGTGTGAGCCTGAAGCCAGCGTCGTGCATGATCCGCTCTCGCGACCCTTACCGGCGAGGATCCCAGGCGGCTGGAAAAGTAGCCGTCTGGAAATGTTGGCCCTTCTCCAGCCGTCGATCCGTCCCTCTTTGTTCGCGTCTGCGGCGGACAAATCCGTCGCGTGGCACGAGCTATCCGCGTTCGCCGACTCCGCCGCTGAGCCGACATGAACCGCGACAGGTGCGCCATCATGCGGTCGGCGGCCGAACTGACCAGCTTCAGCACGGACAAGCACCTGGAGATTCAGAAGCGCGTCAATGGCAGCATCTCGGCCATCACCACGGACGGCGAGTACCGCGAGTTCACCGACCGCCACAAGTGAGCGCCCGGGTGCTGCTGAGGGGGCGGGCAAGGGCGGTATCTGCTGCGGCGCGCGCGGGAGGTGTCCTGCTGCTTATGGTGCTGGTGATGCAGCGTTGGTGTTGGTGCGACTGCTGGCGCTGCGTTGCTGCTGCGGGTGCTGTGTACTGTTATTTTTCTGGTGATGCTGATGCCGGTGCTCCTACGTGATGCTGTCGGCTCTGTCACGGGTGGTGCCGTTGTGGTCCAGTCCGCGCTTGTCATTTTTATAGATGTTCGGCCCGCCATCGTGGAAATAGCCGGCGACAGTCTTGTTTCGTGTGTCGTTGGCGATGATGACTGCGCTTCCAGCACTGGCTGCGTGTGACTGGTTCGAGGGCCTCCCAGCTGGCCGTCAGCCGCGCGTTCGGCGGTGTCTCGGGGCCGCTTCGGCGTCGGTCAGGCGCTCGATCGGTGATGGACGGCGGCAACACCCTAACCCGTGCCCGGGCGGTCCGGGCAAGCCGTGTCCGGGCGGTCACATCCGATGCCCGCACCTCACGACGAGCCGGCGTCTGTGTGCCGCCAGATCTCAGCCGCCGCCGCCCGTCAGCTTCCTCTTCGACTACCAGATGATGGAGGAGTACTCGGGCCGCCTGAAGCCCGAGGCGCTGGCCGTCGACGATCTGACGATCGGAAACCTGAGGTCAGCCGAGGTCACGCCGGCTCGGTGCCTTGGTGCTCCTGGCCAGGCGGGGGAGAGGCTGCCAGAGGTGCCCGGTGCAGTTCTCAGCGAGATGTGGCGGCGAGGACGGCGCAGTTTGTGTGGGGCACCAGCACTTACACGGACCAAGACAGGGCCGTAGTACTGCAAAATGGGTTGAGCTGAACAGACGAAACATGAAAAAACTCCCCAAATTACACCCACAACCTAGTTTCTCCCCGGATTCGGCCCACTAATGTCAAAGTTAAGGAGTGGGGGGAGGGAGGGAGGGACTGGAAGGATTCGTGCGAACGCTTTATGACACAGACTCCAAATGCTTACCTCTCATGACCGGAAAAATTTCCGGTGCATCGATCGAACTAATGCTGCGGGTTCCAATGGTATCCGGCCACATTGGCTTAGATTTTAACACCATCTGCATGGTCAACCAACTCACTGCTCCAACGCAGCATAACTTGTCTTGCTGGCATCCAGTATATATATATATATATATATATATATATATATATATATATATATATGTATAGGTATAAAATGGTGAAGAGTACCACCCGTTTCGTCTATCCTTTGGATCACCTAGGTCTTCACAAAACCCCTTGAGGGGGCTTAGATACTGCTGCTGCTTGATGCCCTCGGCTCCCATCTGTGGGGTCGGGGTTCGGATCCCAACTGCGTCATGGGTCTCTGGGGCCTAATATGGCCATTGCGGCCGCTGACACTGCATAGAAGGGCTCGCCAAGACGTGCGCCGTATTCCCATGCCATAAAAGATGCGTCGTATTTCCATGCCGTAAACGTTAACCAGTAGTCACACAAGTGATGCAGACTTCCTGAACAAAAACTGAAGCCCTAGATAAAGCTACCTCATTGATTGCCGTCATTGACGCGAGGATGCATATGCAGAGCGGAGCTTAGCTGTTGCTGACCCCGGATACCAACATTGACTGGCTGGAGGGGTTATGTGTGGCTACTGACTGGGAGGGTCAAAATGCGTCAGGCCGCCACTGAGAACTTCTGGTACACTAACTTTGGGATGATGTCGGTCCTCCTGTAGCCGACTGGGCGCTCCGAACGTGCCGATCCTTGAGGCTGTGTTATGATCGGCTATTGGCGGGTTGTCGTTGGATCCGACTGGCTAACTGGTAGAACCGTGCCGTGGACTCGCGCCGGCGGTGGATAACGATCGGTGTATGAGAGTATGGGTTATGTTCAGCTACTGCCAGGGTGTCGCAAAATGCGACGCGCCTGTCCTTAGACACGGTCGACGAGTTGCCGTACTGTAAGTAAGGCGGAGCTAGCATGTAAGGCGAAGTTATGTTCAGTTACTGGCAGGCTGTCGCAGGATGCGTTCAAACCACCTGTAGAGCCGTCGGAGTCGTTGGCTGGACACCGGTGCGGCGGACGGGCGGTCGTGATTATGTTCAGCTTCTGACTGGGTGGCTGGCGCAGGATGCGACTGGCCGATCTGGAGAGCCGACTGGCGGACGTGCGGAACGTGCTGGCCGAGAAGAGGAAGCAGCTGAGTCAGCACGACGCGGAGGTCGAGAGTCTGAAGAAACAGCAGGACAGCGTCAACCGGTGGGTCAGACAAGACCACCCTCTCCGGCAGCTGGTTACCTTCTATCAGAAGTTCAAAACACCTGCTTACTATTTGACAGTGGTTTTGGTGCTTAATTCAAGGCAAGTTCGGACTTTTTGGTTCCAGCGAAATGTTTCATCGATGTGAAATGGGTGATGGCTTTCTGTTTCCACAGAACGAGTTCCATTCATTCCGATGACCCATGCAACTGAAATTTCCGTGAATTATGACTGATAACGCTCATGTGTTCCGAAGCAACCTTTTGCGTGTGTACGGAAGGAGTGGGGAACGGAAAAGGAATATGACATCTTTGTAGCCATGCGATAATTATGATATGTGACTTTTTTGTTACGCGTACTTTTTATCAGCATGATTACACCCCCTTTTGGCTTCTGCGGCCGCAAAATGTACATTATTTTTGGTGTGAATGATGCTTTGTTTTGCGTTTTACTGCCTTATCTTTTCTTATCACGTATACTAGGTAGCATGCTGATTGACTGGATTGTTTATCTCGCTATAGCATTCGCAGCTGTTCTCGTTGTAAAAAGTCAGCATGTCAGAGCTGTGTGTGCAGAGGGGACCCTCCGGCTCTCAACTGTCCGGCCAGTTCCGGCGAGGCGACTATCTGAGCTGTGCACCTGTTTGTCAGGCTGTTTGTCATTCGCCGAGCCAGCGAGATCCTGCGAAAGGACATCCGCGAGACCCAGTGCACAGAGCAGAAGCTGCAGAAGCTCATCAAGCTGATCAAGACGCCGCTGGACGAGCTCGGTGGCGGCGAGGCGCCCAAGGCGGTGGAGGAGCTCGGCGAGGTCAGCATGCTTCTCCTCTCCCTGCCGCCGCCACCCCTCTTCAGTCTCGTCCGTCCCGTGTGCGACGCTTGGCGTGTGCGCCTGCCGGTCTCTGTAGCAGTAGTCGCCCTGTCAACGCTCCACGCGAGGCAGCACCAGGGCCGGGCTTGGCGTGCCGTCCGTTTTGTCTGCGGTGTCCCCGCGCATGACCTGGCGTGAGCTTCGACGCGCCAGTTTGGGAGCTGTCGCTGCGGCGCTGCTGCCCGCGCGCCGGCCCGGGGCACGCGCTGATCGCATGCCGCGCCCGACCGCAGGGCGCCTGCTCGTCGCTAACCCTGTCCAAGTCGCACCGGATCGTCAACATCATCCGCAAGCCGTTCCACAAGCGGCCGTCGCCGACGCCGAGCCCGACCGGGGCGGGGCCGCCGGGCGCGGCGCCCGCCGGCGACCCGCTGAACGACAGCCTGACCAGCCTGGAGGCGGAGGAGGCGGAGTCGAGCCGGGCGCCGGCGCCGGCCTCCTCGGAGGTCAGCGTGGCCGTTAGTCAGGCCAGCGAGGGCTACCAGACGGTGAGTCGGCGGCGGTCAGGGCGGAGCGCGCGGGCAGGGGAAGCATGGCTGAGGACCCCACAGTCAGAGGACGCCCCGTGTTCGGATGGCACCCCGGGCGGGGACTGGCAGGCGGGGCGGTGGTGGTCCGGCACCGAACCTTACCAGGCGCTCTGCACTACTAACGGCCATAGGCGGAACATTAACGGCCTTAGGCGGGAAATCTAACTTCCTTAGGCGAGACGGTTAACGACCTTAGGCGGGACATGCGGAGCTGGTGTCCCCGGCTGCTCTGGCAAGGGCGCCAGGCGATGGGGGCTTTGCCCCAGTTTAGGCACCATGCCGTTGGTCAGCGACCCGCTTCCTGGCGAGCGGGGCCTGCAGCGACGGCGCATCGCCAAGCTCGGTCGTGTGTCGATCCAGCTTCTGGTGAGATATGCCGTGCGCTTGCCCATTGTGGCCGTCTGTTGGTTGCTTTCTGGCTTGAGCGTGTTTGCTGATCCTCCTTCTTCACGACTTTTGTTCGCGACTTTCCCCCTCACTTACTTCGGTTGCGTATGCAACCGCTGTGACATACTCTCAGAACATGTCGCAGCGCCCTAAGGCCGAGGTGATTCATTAGGCTACCTACAAACAAAACGTTCTTTTGTGCTCTATGCTGTTTACACAGTGTCTGTAAGGTCGTGCTCAATGCTGGTGTCAGCTCTAGTTTTATATTTTGTCACACATGGTAATAATGTCGTTTTCTCGATACTCTCTGCACATGTAGTCATTGCAGATGATTCTTGTGGTAAGTATCGACGCTTTAGCTGTTGCTCTCTGTCGTCTATCTCCATACTACAGGTTTTCCGTTCCTCCGGCAGATGTCGCCGCAGCCGGACCGCCCGCTGGTGGACGAGGACTGGTTCCACGGCGTGCTGCCCCGCGAGGAGGTGGTCCGCCTGCTGGTCAACGACGGCGACTACCTGGTGCGCCAGACCACGCGCAACGAGGAGACCCAGGTGGTGCTCTCGGTGGCCTGGGGCGGCCACAAACACTTCATCGTGCAGACCACCTCGGACGTGAGTGAGACGTGCCGCATCGCGGCCCGCGGCGTCGCCGGGGCGTGTCTGGCCCGAGTTTGGGATCGCTCGTGGGAATGGTGTCAGGTTAGGAACTGTGGTGCCGTCGCCAGGAGTGCGGTCTGCAACCCTCTGGTGTGATAATGTGAGCCACGCCGCCACGCGGCCCGCGGCATCGCCGGACTGTGGCTGGCCGCAGTTATGATTGCTGGTGGGAAGAGGGTCAGGTTAGGAATGGCAGCGCCTTCGTAAGAAGTGCAGCCTGCAGCCCTAGGTGGTGTAATGCATATGCCACTTAGCTGATGTGTTTGAAATGTTTTCGGGTATTTTGTTTAGCGTGGAACTGAATGGGGGTCAACGAAGGTGAAGTAGAAGATTCAGTGGTGTTGAACAGCGTTGCTGGTGTCGGTTGAAATTTTGATTGCATTTCGGCATTGATTAATGTACCATGTAGACCACATACTCAAAAAGAAAATTATGTGCTTAAGATTAACAGCTGCCAAGTAAGCATCCTAAGTGTGGTTTGACACCTAAATTACAGTACAGTACCACCACTAGACCTGTCTGCTGTCCGCTCTGTCCTCCCCCCCCCCCCCCCGTTTGCTGGTGGAATGTGGGGCCTCCGCCGTCGATGCGCCCTTCCCTCCCCCCCCCCCCCCGGCGGGACCTCCGCCGTCGCTGCGCCCGCCCCTCACCGCCCTTGGCCGCCGTCGCAGGGCCAGTTCCGGTTCGAGGGGCCGTCGTTCCCCAGCATCCAGGAGCTGATCGCGTACCAGCACGAGTGCGGCCTGGCCGTGACCAACAAGTCGGGCGCCGTGCTGCGGCAGGCCATACTGCGCGAGCGCTGGGAGCTCAACAACGACGACGTCGAGCTCATCGACAAGATCGGACGGGTGAGGTGCTGTCGGCTGGCCCGGCTGGCCCGGCGCAGCGGCCAAGTGCCGGCTACACGGGGGGTTGTTACGGATCGCGGCTCCTGCCGATGTGGTCTGTCTCGGCTTGTGCGGCCTCGTGCGTGTTGCTGCGTGTTGCTTTTGTCATTGTCTTAGTCGTATTAATTAGCTGTTTTCAGACGATAGCTTGTATTTTGTGCATGCTATTCTGTGTCCGGAAGAGAAAGTGCTGTATTTTGATGGTGTCAATTAAATGAGAAGATATCTTGAAGCGCGCTACAATGCATTGCTGCGATATCTGGGACACCGGCCCGAGGGCCTGGGCTACCATTAAGGTCGCCAACATTTTTTTCGTGACATTTGCCTAAATGCCTATGATTGGGTTGAACTATCCGAATGATTAGTAGATTCAGACCATGATTCAACGCGTCCTCCCAAAGTTCACTTTGGACTGGCCCCGCCCATTTAGCAGGAGAAAATGCACTTGCCTGGTCCATCCCGCCAAATATCCGAGGTGCCTATGGCTGGAGCGTCAGCGCGCTCTAACCCCACCGCGCGCTCCGCCGACCGCCAGGGCAACTTCGGCGACGTGTACAAGGCCCGACTGCACCTGACCAGCGAGCTGGTGGCCGTCAAGACGTGCAAGGTGACGCTGCCCGACGAGCAGAAGCGCAAGTTCCTGCAGGAGGGCCGCATCCTCAAGCAGTACGACCACCCCAACATCGTGCGCTTCATCGGCATCGCAGTGCAGAAGCAGCCCATCATGATCGTCATGGAGCTGGTGCCGGGTGAGTGACGCCGCGAGGCCGACGCCTGGCCGCGGTCGCCGATGTGAGGGACGTCGCGCGTGCGCGGAGAAGGACGCGCCGACGGGCCAGCGGCGATGCGCTCCGGTGAGCGACGCCTGCGTGAGGTGAGGGTTTGCTGTGACGGTTGCCGTTGACGGGCGCCGTTGACGGTTACCGTGACGGTTGACGTTGACGGTTGACAGATTGCGACGTCGGCGGCTGTGTTGACGGGCCGTGACGGCGCTGCCCGCCGCCGGCCGTGTGACGCGCGGTGCTCCGCCGCGTCACGGCGGCCTGTGACGGGGGGTGGTGCCGGCCGGCGCATCCGTGACGAGCCGCCGTGCACCGCCGCGTGCTCCGCCGGTGCACGACCGGTGCCGACGACCGTGTGACGCGTGACGCCGGCGGCGCCTGGCGGCCGTATGATGCATGACGCCGGGCGGTGCGGACGACCGTGTGACGTGTGATGCTGGGCGGCGCTGACGACCGTGTGACGCGTGACGTCGGGCGGCAACCGACGGCCGTGTGATTGTGATGCTGGGCGGCGCTGACGACCGTGTGACGCGTGACGCCGGGCCGGTGCGGACGACCGTGTGACCCGTGACGCCGGGCGGCGCCGACGCCGTGTGACGTGTGACGCGGGCGGCCGCCGACGGTCGTGTGACCGTGACGCCGGGCGGGCGGGCCGACGGCCGTGTGACGCGTGACACCGCGTCTCCGCAGGCGGCTCGCTGCTCAGCTACCTGCGGAGTAAGCAGCTGGGGAGCGCGCTGGACGTGGGCGCGCAGTTGGCCATGTGTAGGGACACGGCAGCCGGCATGGCTTACCTCGAGGGAAAGAACTGCATCCACCGCGACCTGGCCGCCAGGAACTGCCTCGTCGGTGAGTGCCGCCGAGCCGCGGGTCAGAGTCGGCGATGCAGGGCAGCGGGGGCGGCGGCGGCGGGACGGGGAGACAGTCCGGACTGTTGGCATCTGGCCAGTGAGGCTGGCGGTACGCGCTATGGACAGGAATACATGAACACGATTGTATCGATGTGCTTAAAGTCCCCGGGGGTATCGCACGCGGTCATGCTACCTGTGCTCTGTAAACAGCGAACAAAGCCCGACAAGAATTTTCGTTGCGTGGCTGGCTGGGGAAGACGTCATCTCTCTGCAGCCGAGCTGAGCGACTCGTGGATAGGGTTGAGATGTTAGGTTAGCCGTCGCCTCACTGGCAGATAGATCCGTAGGGTGCCTGCCATGAGTTCAGGGCGAATGATATCCTCGGCTTGCGGGGCGGGCCGCACTCTGACCATGCACTGGGACGTCATGACTCCGTCTCGTACCCGCCCCCGTGGTGCGGATCCTCGTCCCTTTGTGCTAGTCCTCGTCCCGCGGTGCGCGCCCTCGTCCAGTGGTGCGAGTCCTCGTCCCGCGGTGCGCGTCCTCGTCCAGTGGTGCAAGGCCTCGTTCCGTTCAGATCGCCCGAGCGGACCCAGACAGCGCCGCCTCGTGCCGGCAGGCATGCACAACATGGTGAAGATATCCGACTTCGGCATGTCGCGTGAGGAGGAGGAGTACATCGTCTCGGACGGCATGAAGCAGATCCCCATCAAGTGGACCGCCCCGGAGGCCCTCAACTACGGTAGGAGTCGGTGCGAGGCGCGGCGCCTCGCCTCCGTTCTGCGGGCACTCGCGGCTGGAATGTCGCGTGGTCGGATGAGTCCTGCTAGGTACGGCTGCTCAGTTGTATGCTAATGTGTGCAGTGGGCGCTGTGTTGCGCACACTAAACATTCAGATGGCGGCTGGCGGACTCACAAAGCTGATGTCCATATTACATCCGAATCATTCTAGAAATGTTTCACAGGTCCTTCCTGTGCACCAGTTTGCGGGTTTCCACAGTTTGTGACCATGTCAGGTACACACGCCGAGATGTGGCGACTGTTTGCCTCTGTTTGCTGAGTTGTGCCGGCTACAGCGGTGGATCGTGACCTCGTTTAGTCACGCACCATGTTTGGTCTCCGGCAGGCAAGTACACCTCGCTCTGCGACGTGTGGAGCTACGGCATACTCAGCTGGGAGATCTTCAGTCGCGGCCAGTCGCCCTACAGCGGGCTCTCCAACACCAAGGCGCGCGAGATGATCGACTCAGGTAATTCATATTAAAACATTCAAGTGTCACTCCGACAAGGCAAGGTGTATGACTTATCTACGTAGATATTTAGGAATAAAGCCGTTGGCAGCACAAACCGCTGAGCTCCCGTAGCGCCGCTGTGACGCGTGTCGTGTGCCTGCACTCAGGGTACCGGATGCCGGCGCCAGATGGCACTCCGGACGCCATGTACAAGCTGATGCTGCGCTGCTGGGAGTACCAGCCGGAGAACCGGCCGCACTTCGCCGAGATCTTCACGCAGGTCAACGGCCTGTTCATGGGCGTGGCCGGGCCGGACGTGCTGCACAACTGACCGTGCCTGGCCTGACCTGACCTGACCTGGATCGGACGGACCTGATCTGGTCTTCTCACCGAAGGAGGCCCGGCCCGCGCACAGCAGACAGGAAGACCAGGGCGGAGCCCACTGTGTCGGCGTCAGTAACGGCCGGAGCTGCCAGCGGTCATCAGTGGCGGCGCTGCGGTGCCTTCACGCTCCCGCGGTCGGGGACGTGGTGCCGGCAGGTCCCGGTGACCAAACGCAGTGCCTCTGTGCTGTGACGCTCCTGAGACCGGCGGCAGACTCACGGCGCCGGGCCTCCGTGGGTGCGGCTATGGGGCGCTCGCACTGTCCTGCCCGGCGGACGGTCCCGGGCCGTCGCAGAGACAGCCCAGTGCGCTGACTAGACTGCCAGTGCGGAGTTGGGCTGAGGTGTGCAGTTCGCTCGTTTTATTTACCTTGGCGCTCGGAGGCGATGCCTAGTCGACCGTTGGTAGCATTTGCGGTGTGGCTGTTTGTTCTGAGTGGCGCGTTTTGTTTACGTTTTGATATGTTTACGCTGCTTTTATTTGTTCAGTGCGACAGTTGTGTGGTGCGCTTACGGGCGGCATGTGCGCATAGTTTATCGAGGCATGTTGTGCCATAGGATCAGCTGAGCGTCGGTGGAGTGGCAATCTGTGAGAATTCTACATCGAATTATATCTACCTAACTGTGCATAATGTAAGGCTTTAACGGCTCCATATCTAGTGGACGCTACCCACTGCGCAATATAGCTGCCTTAACGAACGCGTTACGGTCCGTTCACCCGTTTTCATGAGCTGTTTTTGACGAGTGTTAAAACCGGTGACGTCATAAGAGGGAGGAAACAACATGGCGTGTGTGGAGCGGCGATAGCTGTTGAAAACTATGCCACATTCGCATTCGGCAAGAAACATGCGTTGGCAGATGTGCACCCGACCTCCGTGAAACAACGTCCATGTGGACAAACAGGTGGACACGCGTTTATGGAGTGGGGATCACCCGCCGTATCACGTATGGCCTGTGATGTGAGGTGAACTCTGACCAGTGAACCTCCTTAGGCCCGCCTCCGCTGAACAGTTCGCGTTATGAGGCCCGAATGTCCCGAGCGCTGGCTGCAGTCTCGTTAGGCCCATCGTTAGGCCTGCCTCCGCAGGACAGATCATGTCGTGAGGCCCGAATCTCCCGAACGTTGGCTGCAGTCTCGTTAGGCCCACCTCTGCAGGACAGATCATGTCGTGAGGCCCGAATCTCCCGAACGTTGGCTGCAGTCTCGTCAGCCCCGCAATCTCCGCATAAACATCACGTGTTTTGGGTGTTACAGGGTGTATATGTGTCTGTGCAGCTTTTGAATATATTTTTGAGCCGTGTCCTTTGAAATGTGCACTGTTGCAGCTGGGTTACCGCTCAGGATTTTGCACTCTATGTGCATACCACATACCGCAGGGAAGTACTTAATAACTGTACCCTTCTCTCTCTTTTCTCATTCTCATTTCCCTGCTGCCTCGCACCGCGCGGGCTGATCTTTATTCTGAACACAACTTGTATTCTTCAAGTAATGTCGAAGAATGAGACTAGCTTTGAAAGCCGCAAAAGCCAATGACGTGCATGTGGTGCGTCTGTCTAGGGATGTACGTCTCGCCAGCAAATAAAAACGCGATAAAAGGGTCGCGGGCGCCACCGAAATTGCGCAGCGCTGGCACGTAAGTTGGTGGCGCTGGCGATTCAGGCAAGGAAAATAAAGCTACTGTGAGGAAAGATGCGGAAAACTTGGCCTTCGGAACTTCTGGTACTTCTGAAGATGAATGGGAGTGGTGAAGTAATTCTTAGCAGAATCATCTGAAATGGATTGATCACCTAGCAAACTACTTTCCAGGTGCTTTATGTTTCACAAATATCTGCACAACGCAGGTGCCAATGTACTGGTGACGACACGAACGAGGATTCGTGTGACATAATGCTGCTGCCCCGAGACGCTGCCCCAGCGTTTATCGGACCTTGTTTAACTTTTTAGGCATATCTACCGATGCAAAGACGGGGTGCGTTTTATGCTATATAATTGAAAGCGAACAGGAGTACACGGCAAAACCAGTTCATAGGCGCAGTTCATCATCACTCGGGCCGCAGCGATATACGTTGGGAACGGGCCTCGACATGTAAGATGCAAGCTCGCTTTTTCTCGTATGGGGCGGTTAAAAGCTATCTATCTCTTTTGGCCTCGTTATGAGAATGCGTGCCAACAAACACGTGTGCATATGCAATCTGCATGCTGGGGCGTGAATTCAGCGTGGAACGTAAGCTGGCGGGTATAGTGATGTCTTTGGACCATGATCGCTAATCTTAGGCTTCATCGCTGTCATTCGCAAGCAGCCAGCACCAAGGGCGTATCTAAAACGCTGCCGGGGGGGGGGGGGAATACGTTGGTTGCCTTGGGAGGATTAAAGTACCAAAAGATGTCCTGAAGTTTCAGAAAGCATCGTATTTCTTTTCTGTTTACCTCAAGGGGTGTTGTAACACGTGCTTACATTTTTATTAAGTTCAGACGTGTTATTTTGTTCTAACCTTAGCCGTCTTGGGGCTCTGGGTTCGCCCTAGGTGTCCAACTATGCATGTCCACTCGGAGGCTATCGTCTACTCCGGACACGACACCCCGTCACCTGCTTACTCCTACGCTGACCCTGACCTCGGTCCGCCTCCGCCTCCTCCTCAGACCCCGTCCGTCCGAGCGCGACCCCCACACCGTCGGCGCCGGTCACGCGGCGTCGCTGACCACCCGGACCAGGCCCGGCTGCCCCCGACCCGACGCCGCTGACCCAGATGAGTGCGTCTGCGGACGGCGTGCGTCGCGTGGCCGCTGTTTATGCGGCGCGGCCCCGAGGCCCGGCCTCTGGCGCCGCCGGGAAGGTCGCGGCCGGGGCGACTCGTCTCCTCCGGCCGGCCGCCAGTGCGTGCGGCGCCCACCGCGTGAAGATGCGGCCCGCGAGACTCTGCGCTCTGCTGCTGGCGCTGGTGGCGGCCGCTCGAGGTGGGTGTCAGGTCACTGTTGCTTGGTCCGGGGCGACGGCGCCGGGTCAGGGCGAAGGGTCGACGGGGACTGCGGCCGAGGGGAGCTTCCAGTCCAGTATGTATACTGTGAAGCAGGATCCGCCCGTCTCTCCTTCGTGTTTCATTCCAGGTGCTGCTTGAAAGGCAGCAGTTCGCTACGCTTTGAGAATTCATACATTAACAAATCGTTAGGCATATGTTCTGTGAAATGCAGATTGCTACACACCGGGCGCAGACAACGGCCTGAACAGGCTCAATCTGTCGTCTACACACGTCAATTCATCGGGATATTACGCATCTTACCAGACTTCACCACGAACTCCTCGCTAACGTGCCAGGCAAGTCACTACATCGCTGCGTCATACCTTGCAGCCCCATGCCGACCGCTACCTCACACTGGCCCCAGGCTGTCCGCCTCGGTCCGAGAGAGCCCGGGTGACCCGCCGCCTCGGGGCCCGTCACACGGTGCAGGACTGGCGACGCGGCGGCCAGACACAGGGCGTGTTGACGTGTGTGGTGCTGCTATACTGGCACAGTAATCAAGTTTCCTATGCCTCAGCACGCACGCCTGACAATCTCATCCGCACTGCCATTTCCGCCGGACAATCGGACGACGCCTGTTATTGCTGATTGGGTGGTGAGCGCAGGGGGGCGGGGGGGGGGGGGGGAGAAGATGCGGCATGGCAGACGTGGCAGTTGCCACACCGGCTTCAAAGATACAGTGGCACAGTTTAACTAACTTCGGAGACGAAGCAAGCTGATGAAAAGTTTATTTTTATTCATTAACCGCTGTGAATGACTGTGTAACGAAGCTAAACACGTTTGAATATAGTGCTGTCAGCGATTTCATCAAAGTAATTGCAGCTTTTGGCTCTGCATATGAATGAGCCCTTGATGAAAAATTCCACGCATATTGCGATGAATAAATCGAAAGCATATACAACCTGTCCACTCAGATGGTGCCTGGCCGCCTATCTTCTTAGGAATGCTCTGGTAATCAAGGACATACTGGACTGGCTTAGGCCGTCTGATATTCTCGCAATCTCTGGTTTTCCCCGGGCATGTATATTCTGCCTCCGGATCTCTTGTGTATCAAGGGCCCTTGGCGCAGTTAGGGGCTCTGGATCAACCCGAGAGCCACATGCATAGATGTTAAACGTCCCGGATGAAGCAGAAAACCTCTGTCAATATCGCCCCTTTCTTTATACAACAAAGGACCGATGACCCACTTCCACAAAGTGAGGGTGGCACAGGGCCCAACCAGCCCATCTGTCCTGAATCCATACGTCGGTCACATTGACCATCTATTGATCGCCGACTGTCCTGGTGGGCCGCGATCATTTCAGGCCCGCCCGACCACTTGTTCACCCCTTCTCGGTCCGGAGGAGACCTGCCAGACCTCTCCGACTGTACGGCCACTTCGGAGGCTTAGAGCCCGTCGAAGGCCTTGACGACTGCGTGACCACAAATGTTGAAGGCCGATTCAGGTACTGCGGGGCCTTTCATCGTCCCGGGCGCCTTCAGACATCTGGAGGCACCTCAATTATCCGGGCGGTCCACGCTCGCTTCGGGTCCCCGTTCGAGTCATTAGGGTTTAATGGACGTTCGCTCGTCAGTGGCCCTGGCTCAGTTTCTTGACCGATATGTGTGTCACTTGACCAGCTCGGTCTCCACGCCTCTCAGCTGTTCGGGGCGCCTTGGATCCAAGCCAATCAGCTGTTCATCGCGGTGGCCTCTGGCTCGACCGCCTCAGAACTCCTCGGGCGCCTCAGGTCTTTCGTTTTCTTTTACCCTTTGGAGGCTTTTGACCGTCGCGGCTCCTAGATAACTTGCGGACCTCCGGCCAGTTTGTGGTTCAATTGAGTTTTGGCATATTCGTAGTTGAATTTGACAGCTAGAGCGCTCTTGAAAACAACGAAATGTCATTCCAAATGGCACGCAAACTTAAGAAATAAGCACATGTTAGATCTTGAAATTATTAACGTATCGGACATGCATTTGAAAGCATTAACCACGATGTTGCGTTGTAGATGACAACATCATTGCTTAACAACATGCGAGGCATGATATGGGTCTCTATTCTTTCCCGCGTAGCCACCTTTTTGCCGTTTCGGGCCATTAAAAGGACCTGAACGGCATCTAGTTTCGGGCGTAAAGATGTTCATGGTGATCATAGATAAGAGAGTAGTAATAGCCTTATTCTTCGGAGAAAAACCATGAGAATGGAGAAATAGATTGGTTGATACTTCGGCAGCATGTCTTTATCGAAACAATAGCAGAAGAGCAGCCGAGAGGCCGGCCGGAGGTCGTATTCAGGGGCCCCGTCCGCAGAACTGGGCACTCCAAAGCTTTCTGCAATTGTTTCGATAAGGGCATGCTGGTGAAGCATCAACCAATCTATCTATCCATTCTCCTGGTTTTTCTCCGGTTATTTACAGGCTATTACTTCTGTCTTATCCATGTGAGTAATGTTCTCGCGAATATCCTGAACAACTTACGTAGTTCACGGTGATTCTTCAGCTCTTAGTTGTCCCGGATCCCTGCTGGTCGTGGTGCTCCCCGGCCGCCTCTGAGGTCAAGGGTCGCTCATGTGGACCCAAATAGTCCAAGGCTACGAGGCGGTGAACAGCCAGAACACAGGACAGGATCTGACGCATCCGCCCTGCTTTCCTAATTCACCGCTTCGTTCGGAATAGCCAAAATAGATGTAAACATGTGTTGTGGAAAACTCAAATATTTGTATTGTATATTGGCCACGACCGAGACACATAGGTATAGCCTAACAGGCAACACACCTGTTTCGGCGTCGGGTGAGCGAGGAAATGACGTAAATGAAAGCAGTCGGTCGTTTCGCAGATTATGTCAAAACTAAGATATCGAGGCCAGGTATCCATGAGATTGTTGGGACGAGAGCGACAAAGCCTCACAGAGGTAGCATTCGTGCGCTTATCTTCAATTATCATGACTTGAAAATGTTCGGCTCCGAGCTTAGTCAAGTTATTACTCTAAAGAGGCAAAGCAATACGCTTGCGATGATTTACGGTTTTTGATTGCTACAAACGAATTATGAAAAACGGGAATATTTCGGTTATGTATTGGTCAAAATGAACAGGGCTGTTTATTCGTGCACCTCTGACGACCCAGCACATCTCTCGGTCCCAGCCTCCGCAGAGTGCATTTTGTGTAAATTGGAGGTCGGCCTGGAGAGGGGTTGACACTGGCCGCTTTCCACTCGACCTCTGGCACACCTACGGATCGGGCTGTGCTGAAATACGTTGGCGAGCTGAAGCTGGTACATTTGATTACAGCGTACAACTGGGTCCACGTTTTCGTCTACTCTGATTGCTCAGATCTGGCAGCAATCCTTTAAAGCCTCCCGAAACGAGCAGAACAACGCTTTACGTGACTGTTTTCACGCGTCGATTTCATCAGATTTAATCCCATTTTTATCCAGTCATCGTCCGTTGTCTCTACTCCGTCAGACCCTGTTAGCCTCGTGTCGTTACCGTGCCGGGTTACCGGATCTGGGTGCGGCTGCGACCCGGATTCTTCGGCCTTTTCAAATCGTGGAAGCTAAGCGTTGCTCGTGTTAATCGAATGTGCGAAGTAAAATCATCACGATATTCCCATGCTACAGGAAAAAAAGTCCCATCCAATAGCTTGGTGAAAAATGTGCAGAAACATATTCAGCATGCGTACATTTTGAAAGCATTGGGCTTTTTGTGGCTGAAAATTGCGGAGGCCTGTGCTCCGTGGTTGCAAAGATATTGTATAGCGGGCCAGGTACTTAGCTCGGCGAGGTAAAACAAGACAAAAATTAGAATATATTATGCCTGAGCATGAGAATGGAATGGGGAAATATGTAATGCCTGAAAATGATACATGCTACCGTACATCAGTGTCAAATGAAGTGCCATAGAAAACTAAGCTCACATACATAAGCACAGACATCATTTGCTGCGTTTTTTCGTCCGCTTGTAATGGTGGGGCTCAAAGCTGCAGACATGCGGAAGACTACTGCCTTTTTGCAACCAATTCAAAGAGATGGAAAAGACACATTGTACTAGGGGATGTTGGGCAATGTCGTTCCAAAGGCTGATGAGAAGACACTGGCTCTACTGCATCGGCCAGGCTCCCAATATACGCTGATCCACACGCGCCCACTCTCGAACCCCTGTTGTGTACATCGTGCGCACGTGTCCCTGGAAGACAGTGGCGGGAACATGACCTTCCGGGTACTCAGGACGTTCGTGGCGTGGACGTCTGGACGCGCAGGTGGAGACTTTAATGCTGCACAATAGCCGCGACCATGCATTTCACGTTGATCCAGGCGTGGACCGCGTGACCGTCCCTGCCGGTGGTCTTTGTAGTTGTGCCGGAGCCAGCTGAGCGAGGTTAGAGCACCTCGGGGTGACTAGGGGCCATGGCACGAGCCGCGTCCTATTGCGGACCTGTCCTGACGTGTGCTTCCTTTGTATGATGTAGAGAGGAGGACTTCGCTCCCACAGTGTACCGTTTATCCTTTTTTCGAACATGGGTATGAGCCCAAGCACCGTCTGCCGCATACTGAATGATTTGAAGTGCCATGGCAGCGTTAAACGAAAAGTTGGCAGCAGCCGAATTCCCGTGACGATGCCGCTCATAAACGACGAACGCCCCTGCGGTTCTCCCATGCGTTGGTTAGCAAGTTGGAGCTCATACCTGCTGACATTTCTCACAATGAAAAGCCTGCCAGCCTTCTGTTTAAGACGTGCTGGAACATGAGACAGACGAAGTCAACTTGGTTCTCGATGGTTGCAGCTGTGTGCGCCATTGCGCCCAGCTGCCTGACGATAAATAAGAGGATCGCGTGATGTAAGTCATATGCTCTTTTATCCATCATATTCCAAAGCAACGTTCGGTGTTTGTTGACTCTGGCGGCAAAAGTTAACATCATACGTGGGGGCAGTCGAAGTCCACGTTCGTGTTTACATGCAAGATAGTAACATCTCAATTTCTACCACGCCCATTGCATAAACAGGCAGGCCCTGTCGCCCAGCCAGACCAGGTTACTAGGATCAACATTCTCTAAACATTATGACAAAACTCACACCACCGAAAGCAGTGCTTGCCACGCTACAAACACCTCGAGACTACGATCATATTTCTCCCGATTGCCATTTACCGGGCCGAAGCTCCCTAATTCGCTTTATCCCCGATGCTCGATTCAACCATACGGCCTAGCTATCGACCAATTCCGAGCGGCATCCCTCTGTACATCATTATGAGATCGACTTTTCATGAATTATGCATGGCCACCTGTCACAGCGATGTATTTGGACTCCCGTGTGATTTCCTGCCAGAGTCATGTTTCTGTCCCCGATCTCCTCTGGTTACCAACCTCAGGCGCTTGACTCGAATCGGATGGGCAAATTGTTGCCTACACGTTCATAAATGCCGGGCCATTCTTGTGCCTCACCTGACCAC
Source organism: Pollicipes pollicipes (assembly GCF_011947565.3). Classification (NCBI taxonomy): domain Eukaryota; kingdom Metazoa; phylum Arthropoda; class Thecostraca; order Pollicipedomorpha; family Pollicipedidae; genus Pollicipes; species Pollicipes pollicipes. Next base: position 36,542,916 of record NW_023596545.1, on the reverse strand, counting down.
CTGACCTGCTGCAGCTTTGCATACCGCCTCACCTCAGATCACCCATCGCGGTCATGTGACCTGTTTCATTCATGATCACCTGTCAGCAGCCGTGCATTCCGGCTCATCTGGGATGACCTGCTACAGCCACGTGTTTCGGCTGACCTGTGATGACCTGCTACAGCCACGTGTTTCGGCTGACCTGTGATGACCTGCTACAGCCACGTGTTCCGGCTGACCTGTGATGACCTGCTACAGCCACGTGTTCCCGCTGACCTGTGATGACCTGCTACAGCCACGTGTTCCCGCTGACCTGTGATGACCTGCTACAGTCACGTGTTCCCGCTGACCTGTGATGACCTGCTACAGCCACGTGTTCCCGCTGACCTGTGATGACCCGCTACAGCCACGTGTTCCGGCTAACCTGTGCCCGTCCGCCGCAGCGATCTGCCCCGGCCACCCGTGGCAGGAGTGGCAGGGCTCCTGTTACCGGCTCACCTACGACGCCGTACCCTGGCATGGTGTCAGGGGCGATTGCAAGGTCTTCTTCAGGTCCGCCGACGCTGCCAGCGTCACCAGCAAGGACGAAAACGACTTCATAAAAAGTAAGCTGTTCATCCTCTGACGCATATCAAGTTAATGTGGGGTGCTTGGTACATGTGATTATGTCTTTACCAGCAATTTTCAAGTCATTTATAGCAGACCATGCCCGTGCTTTTCTGGCCAACATGTTCTGAAAAGACCATGAAATCAATTACTTGTTATCGGAGCTCTTGCGCCACGAAAGGACCGCATACGGTCAGTGGATCTCTGAGGCTATCCAGGGATCCACTGTGCTTGAGTGCCGTCCACAAAGCTTTGGCAGGCCCTGTCATGCAATATCGAGACGTCAATTAAATCCGCTCATCATAAACTGTCATTTGGTGACTAACCACTCACCGGATGCACAACGCGCACAAGGATATTGGAAAAACCGGCTGGGAAGTGTTATAATATCAAGAGAATTCGTGACGGAACCAGGGGCGCGGGACTGTTGCGGGAATTGACACTAGCGGCATAACAAGACACCTTTAAATGCCATCATTTCCCCACATCACTATCAGGCTAAGAACATTAATTAAGGTCAAACACTTATGAAAAGCAGGACGGCTTTAAGCGCCTCCGAGCCGTTCGGGAGATGCGGTAATAAGAGTGGGTTTTAGATCTGATCCTTCAGGATAGGAGACAATGAAACCGAAGAGACTTCTAAGAAAAAGATGAGCCGTCCAATACCGTGCCATGCACCAAATTTTAAAACGTCTTCGTTTATTCCCCGGGAGCATAAGAGCTGAACACGATTTAGGACCATTGCCATGCCTAGTCGTGTTCAACCGGCCACCAACCGCTTGGCTGCCGTGCGAGCCTGACTCGCTCCCGCACCGCTGACTCATTCGCCCTTAGCCTGACCTCGAACTACGCCGTGTGTACATCCGAGCGCAAGCTGTGAGCTCGTCGCGCTTCGTAGCCTGGAGTCCTAGCGGCGCGCTCGTCTTTGTGTCTGTTCTGCAACTGCGTCTGCGCGCAGCCCATTGTTGTTTATTGGTCCTCCCGTGCGCCACGACTACGCGCGGGCAACCCGCTGGCTTCGCAACGCCTGCAGCAGAAAGTGACGCATCTCTGCATCTCATTCTGTTTGTTCAGCTGCGGTGACATTTTAACTGAAGGATTGAGACGAGGCAGTAGCATCACGCTTGGAATAATTGTGCGGACTTCCGTCCTCGCCTGGTGCGGTGGCATTTACACAACGTTAAACTCCAGCCGTTAACACTGCGGCCGTTAACACTGCGCCCGTTAACACTCCGGTCGTTCACGCTCCAACCGTTAACACTCCGGCCGTTAACACTCCGGCCTTTAACACTCCGGCCATTAACACTCCGACCGTCGTCAATTGTTCTTGATTCTTCCCCCTGGTATTCAGTTAGCTCAATTGATAGGGCATTGTATTTGCGACTAGATGATCCTGATTTGAATCCCCAGCAACTCCACTTTAAATTCCCAGCAACTCCACGAAGAAAAATCGTGCTGTAGTGCGTACATGGCTGAAAATCTAACGCCGTCCAGTCCTCAGTACCCAACCACCTGAACGCGGCCGGGGAGTTAACAGCTTGAAACGTTGTGCAAATACAAACACAACAGACCAGGACACTTATCCAAACTTTCACCAACAATTTTTCTGCATCGTTAAAAAAACGCTGCAGCAAATTATCCGTGGCGGCGCCTCTTATCTAGTGAGATGTGTCGCTAATTTCACCTGGGGGATAACATTTGAGCGCAGCATGATATCAAACGAGACACGAGCTTGGCCCTCTAGTTAGCTTTACACCTATACAGTGACCTGGCGCGCCTCTCCAGACAGCGTGGTAACGCATAAACTGTGGCCTCAGATCTGGCAGGCCAGAAGGCGGTCTGGCTGGGCCTGAGGTCGACCAACAACCTGCTGACCTGGACGGACGGCACGGCCGTCAGCTACCGCAACTTCCCCGGCAGCCGTACCCAGACCAAGGGCGCGGAGGATGTTGTCCAGGTCAGCACACCGCCAGTGTGCGGTTTCTATGGCAAGTCACGCGATGGGAATGTGTGTGATTAATCGCAAGAGCATCAGCGTAAAAACATGCGAGACCTCGGCAGTCACGCACCAAGGTGAACATGGAAGGATCACTAGAATATTTCAACGCCCAATAACACTCTCAGCCCGGTAATGCACCTGAGTCAGCTAATTTTACCCGAGTGCCTGTTGTGTTTGGACGTGACTTTCCTAACGCGTCATCATTCTGAGGAATATTTTTCCGGCCTGAGAATCTGCACGTGGTTTGCCCTCTGTGACCTCCGCCGCTCACACGCCCTTGCACCACTCCCCCGCCCAACCCCGTCCGGGTCTGGGCCTCAGTCTCCGAGAGGGACCTGTCTCTGGTGTCGGCGTCGCCTGGTGGCGGTCCTCTCGCGTACTCCTGCCCCCCCCCCTCGTCCTCCCCCTCCAATGTCCAGCCCTTGACCAATCGGCCCGCGGCGGTCCCACACTCGCCCCTCGCACAGCTCTGCCCGTCGCCAGATGGAGCCGTCGGGCCGGTGGCGGTTCGCAGCCTCGCACACGGCCGGCGCGCTGCGGGGCGTCTGCAAGATGCCCTCCTGCCGCTGCCCCTCCGGCTGGCGTGAGTGGGACCGCCGCTGCTACCGGGCCGTGACGTCACGCGTCAGCTGGACCGAGGCGCGCCAGCGCTGCCGCAAGATGGCGCCCACCGCCGACCTCGTCAGCATCATCAACGAGCGCGAGAACAACTTCGTGTTCGGTGGGTGAGGCTGATGATGATGATGATGATGACGATGACGCGTATGTGGGAAATCTGAATCACTCCGAGCTTTTGCAACCAATTTTCAGCAGATAAATGGACAGCTACTAGATCACGAGGACAAAGTTAATCATCCAAAAACAAACGCCTGAAACACACGCAGATGCACACCAGTCACGACTCCGCTGCACGAACAGGTAATGACATCCACGAATGTCCCACGAGAAGTCCTTCAAATGTTTTGGGAAGGTGACAATCGGAAGAAGTCGAGGAAAGTTAGAGAGAGTTCGTTATACATCTTGAGTGCACAAATAGAAAAACGCTTACGCGAAGGCTGCAGTGCCGGGCGGGGGGGGGGGGGAGGGCAGAGGGCGGTGGTCGGGTGCCAGCTTGGCTCCGGCCGGTCTGCGGGTCAGGTCACGCTCGGCTGTCGTCTGCCATTCTCCAGCGAGCCGTACCTCAGCGCATGCTTGGGCCGCGAGAGATGACTCAAAAATTTCCGTTGCTGGGTGAGTTCGAAGGGCTGTACCACTGCGCTGGTAGCGGTTTGTCCTTAGATGTATGCCAACCATGGGAAGGTGGGCCGCCTTTACGTACGTGCCGATAAGCCACGACACGGCTCCCGCTGCAAAGAACAGCTAAAAATAGAACTGACCAGTGCTGGCTGTGCAAAACACCCCCCCCCCCCCCTTGGCTTTCATGTCTGTGCATATTCGTCCATGTGTTTAACACCTCGCTCTATCGTTTCCATGCTTGAATAGCATGACTTCCCTAGTGCCAAGGACAGCACGTATGCACAGAGCAGCAACCAACTACAGGAAAACAAAGCGGATGGTGAACTTATTGGATTCGGGGAAACAAAACGAACACAGCGATGCCATTCAGCCACACCCTCCATTAGGGTTCAATCACGCACCCCCACGAAAATTACCCCGAACATACGCCGACGGGTACACGTACGAACGCGTGCATGACTTCTGTTGCTGGTTTGTGCTCACTGCATTCGATATCGCGCGGGCGCTAGTCATTTCGTGAGTACCATGCACAGGCGCACGTTGCTCGTGCTCTGTGCATGCTCACATGGCCATGGACACGAAAGGAATTCCAATCCCGTGATGAGTTGATCATGCGAGGACTCTCTTGATGCTGCATTTCGCGACTCTGCAGTTTGTTTTGGTGTATTGAATTTTAACTTTGTCCCTAAAGTGGAGGGCAGAAGCGTAAGCATCTCTTATCTACGCTAAACCCTGAATCTACTACCCAACCATCCGTGGTATTCAAGGAAGTCTGCTTATCCGATATTCATCACGCCACCGTCAAATTCGATGCCTTATTTGAAAGAACTTAGATGAGAGACCACGTTCTCATTTCCAACAGCTCTCCAGCCTCCCCACGGCCGGTTGACAGAGCCCGTCAGCAGTCCCTGCGGCTAGCCGATAGATCAGGAGCTGGCCGGCTGGCGGACAAGCCGAAGGCCAGCCTTGGGGGACGTCAGGCCGCTTGAAGTTGGGTTTCCGCTTGTGCTGACGCTAACCGACCGATCTGGTGCTGCGCGGCGGCTGGGCAGATCTGCTGAAGGAGTACCCGTTCTGGATCGGGCTGAACGACCGCGAGCGTGAGGGTCAGTTCGTCTGGAGCAGCGGCGAGAAGTACCCGTACACCAACTGGCACCGGCCGTCCGAGCCCAACGGCGTGAAGCACAGCCAGGACTGCGCTGAGATGCTGCAGGTGGGTTATCGGGGTGGAGGCCGACGGGGGCGCTGCCGCCCGACGAGGGGTGCGCCACCGACGGAGACGCTGCCGTCCGGTGAGGAGTACACCCCCGACAGGGACGCTGCCGTCTGGTGAGGAGTATACCACCGACGGGGACGCTGTCGCCCGGCGAGGCAGCAGCGCCTGTAGCTCCATGGAGCCGCAGTGGCCCTGTCGACGGTGGAACTTTGATGTTTTGCTTGAATCGCTTGTGGCGCACTGGTAGAGCAGACAAGGTACATATATATCAAAGGAAAAGTTGACGTTCTGCACGTGTGCGAAGGCACCTGTGAACATGAGAGGTAGCTGGTAACCAGACAAGATGTGACTCAACCAAGTTGTCTCAGGCGTGGTTTGCAAAAGCCGATCCGCAATAACGGCGCGTTGTGTTGCAGGACAAGACGTGGGCGGACAATTCGTGCCACGTGCACAACGGCCGCACCCGGCCGTTTGTCTGCGAGCTCATCATCTGCGGCCGGGCCGAGCAGATCCTGCGCGAGCCAGTCCGCGACGCCCAGATCCGCCTCTGGCAGCCCAACGGTCAGAGAGCTGGTTCAGAGGGTGGCAGGCCTAACAGTGGTGACCTAACAGTGGTGAGGCGGTCCGAGTAAACCGGCTCCTTTCGGCCTAAGCCACCACGACCAAAGCTGAATTAGGCGTTCAGATTGAGCAGTAGATGGTTGGCGCTGAACTGCAGTCACTTCCCTCAACGTACGAACAAGATGCGCGCATTTGTTAAAAACAAAACTAGTATCGTCGAGCAGCTTTACTCTGGATCCCACTGTGCACTCCTACTGTACGGTCCTGCCGTTAAGTCCCGCTGTGCAGTCCTGCTGTGAGGTACTGCTGTGCGCTCCTACTGTGCAGACCTGCTATGCAATCCTGCTGTGAAGTCCTGCTATGCAGTCATACTGTGTAATCATACTGCGACGCCCTTCTATGCAGTCCTGCTGTGCAGTCCTGCCGCGAAGTCCTGCCGTGCAATCCTACTGTGCAATCCCGCTGTGAAGTCCTGCTGTGCTTTACTATTGTACGCTACTACTGTGCGGTCCTGCTGTGCAGTCTTGCTGTGCACACTACTGTGCAGTCCTGCTATACAGTCCTGCTGTGCGGTCCTACGAAACAGTCCTGCTGTGCACTTCTACTGTGCAATCCTCCCGTACAGTCCTGCTGTGCATTTCTGTCGTGCTTTCCTGCTGTGAAGTCCTACTGTGCAGTTCTACTGTCGAGTTCTGCTGTGCACGTTTGCTCTGCGATCTTGCTGTGTTGTCCGCTGACGTAAGACTATCGTGTGCTCCTATGATAAAGCCCTACTATGTCTCTTGCTATGCAGTCCCACTAGTTGGCCGCGCTGCGAAGTCCGGCAGTGCAGTACATTGTTATGCACGTCTGTTGTCAGTCTTGTTGTGTAACGCTACTGTAAGTCTTGCTGTGCAGTCCTGCTGTGAAGTCCTACTATGCGGTGCTGCTGAACACTTCTACTGTGCGGTCCTGCTGTAAAGTCTTGCTGTGCACAACTACTGTGCAGTCCTGCTACAAAGTCCCGCTGTGCGGTCCTGCAGAGCAGTCCTGCTGTGCACCACTGCTGTGCAATCCTCCTGTGTAGTCCTGCTGCGCTGTCCTACTATGAAGCCCTGCAGTGCAGCCCTATTGTCGACTTCTGCTGTGCACGTCTGCCCTGCGATCTTGTGTTGTCCTGTGGCGTAAGACCGTCGTGTACTCCTACAATGTAGCCCTACTGTGTGTTCTTGCTGTGCGGTCCCGCTAGTTGGCCGTGTTGAGGAGTCAGGCAGCGCAGTATCTTGCCATGCACGTCTGTTGTCAGTCCTGTAACGTAATTCTACTGTGCAGTTATGCTGTGCGGTCTTACTGTGTAGTCTGGCTGTTAAGTCTTATTGAGCAGGCCTGCTGTACAGTCATACTGTGTAGTTCCGCTGTGCAGTCTTGCTGCGTAGCCCGCCGCGTGCGTTTACTGCCTACCAGCCCTCCGCTGTGCAGTCCTACTGTACGCAGCGCCAGTGACGCCCTGACGGCGCCGCAGATGAGCTGCGCTGTCCGGACGGCTGGAGTCGTAGCGGCAGCCGCTGCTACAGCAGCCCCACCGCGCCGAACACGTTCGCCCGCGTGCAGGCGCAGTGTGCCAGCCGCCACCCGCAGGGCACCGTGGCGCTGCTGCGCTCCGTCGAGGAGAACGACAGAGCCTTCTGTGAGCTCCACTGCTAATATTCATGATATATGGCTCCGTTAATGTAACAATGTCGGCCCGCCGCGCGTGTCCCGCGGCATCGTTGATTGTCGCCCGCTGACCGCGCCGGCCGTAGATCGCCGTGCAGTGTTCATAAAAACCGCCGCTGCTCCGAAACAAGAAAAGCTAGAAACACGTTTTTGGTGTCAAAACACACGCAAAAATACCCTATAGGCTACTGAAAATGTGATCGCAATGGTACAACATACCGGAGGGGTATCCTGAAAAACTTAGGAGGGGGCCCGCATCGACCCCTCCCCTATCAGGGTCAGGGTTAAAGCGAATGTCTTGCCGCACACTGTCGTCGTGATGCCTAGGAGCCGCGATGTTCGCCTCGTCGCTGTCACCTCTGCAACGCAGACTGTCGCTCCCACGCCGTTGCCTGTCGCCCCCGCGCCGTTGACTGTAGCTCCCACGCCGTCGACTGTCGCCCCCGCGCCGTTGACTGTCGCTCCCACGCTGTTGACTGTCGCCCCCGCGCCGTTTGACTGCCGCTCCCACGCCGTTGATTGTCGCCCCCGCGCCGTTGACTGCCGCTCCCACGCCGTCGACTGTCGCTCCCACGCCGTTGGCTGTCGCCCCCGCGCCGTTGACTGTAGCTCCCACGCCGTCGACTGTCGCCCCCGCGCCGTTGATTGTCGCCCCCGCGCCGTTGACTGCCGCGCCCACGCCGTCGACTGTCGCCCCCGCGCCGTTGATTGTCGCTTCCGCGTCGCAGTCGCCGCCGGCTCGCTGCCGATGTGGATCGACTACGGCAGCCGGTCGGGGCGTGCCGTGCCGGCCGCCACGGAGCGGCTCAGCCAGCCGACCTCCACCTTCACCTACTGGGAGCCGAACGTGAAGCTGGCCCGCTCGGTCGACAGCGACTGCGCCGGGGTACGCCGCGTCGGCGGTCACGACGGCAGGGACGGGGAGGGCGGGGAGTCGGAGAAGAGGGTGTCAGGGGTCAGGGCGGTGGGGATCTGATGTCGGAGTCAGGACGTCAGAGATCGGGATGTCCGTGGTCAGGGTGTCTGAGATCAGGAAGTCGGGGATCACGACGTTAGAGGTTTGGTCTTCAGGGATCCGTGCGTCGCGGTCTGCGGTGTCGGAGATCTGGGGGTCGGGATCAGGATGGCGGGAATTAGGCCGTCAGAGATCAAGGCGTCAGAAACCTGGGCGTCAGGTATGAAAGATGTCAGAGATCAGGCTGCCAGAAATCGGGATACCAGCGATAAAGACGGCAGAGTTCAGAAGCGTTGATGATCCAGGACGTCAAAGATCATGGCATGATATGAGGGTAGGCATAGTCGGAGAGAGGCGGACAATGGAGAGCAGACTCCAATCCTTGAGCCATTCATCCTAGTTTCTCTACTCATTGGTGACTGAGGCCGTAGAGTGCTGAGTGTCCCTGTCCACCGCGAGCCCTCCGAGTCCCAGTGCTGCTTTCACCTGGAATGTGACACGCCGGTTTTGTTGTACAGGACCTTCCTTCCAAGCTCCGGGAATTAGTTAAGTTTGCCCACATTCGTGCTCTTGTTCAGATCCGTCTTGCATGCGCTCCTCCTTGGCCCGGAACAGTTCCAGTACCCCGGATAGCGAGCGTCGGTATGCCCCAGGGTGGTCCCTGCCCTAAGGTTTTGCTGTCGTGGCGTTTTGCCTCGTGCTGATTGGCCCGCGCTCGGGCCGGAGCTCGGGCTCGGATTCCAAGCTTGCCTGCGGGGCTGGTGATTATATAAGCTGCGTCTTCTCTGGTCTGCTGGTCTGGTCTGCACAGGATCTTCTTGGTCGTCCGCTGGTAGTCTGCTGACCCCGGTGCGGCGGGAGCGCGAGCGGCGTGAGACGCTACCCCACAAGATGCTCCATTTCTCGGTTTCCCCTTGCTCTGAACATGTTAATGACAATTGGGCGTCAGCCGCAGTCATCCCTGGTCATCTGCTGTGCTTCAACCGGGACGTCTCGCCCCTTGATGACCTTGCTGTCGGCGGGGCCCGCAGCTGCCCTTCCGGCACGGCCTGTGCGCGCGGACGCCTTGCCCGGCCTGCTGACCTGTCGCTGACACTCTGGCTTACGTAGGGCGACCCGCCTACTAAGCAGAGTAGGAAGGAATTTCAGGGGGATGGGGGGGGGGAGGGAAGACATGACAGAGACGATGCTAACAAAAGAATATATGCAATTATTATTGGTATTAGTCAAACGTAAGCTACGCCTTACAAAGCACATCTCTTCACGTCGTGAAGAAATTCTCGTCGGTTAGACAATTCTTACAGGAGGATATCTCAGCACTGCGCGATGCCATAGCGCAGCCACCCCATCCCAGCCGGTTTTTTCGGCCTGTTGCTAACTGACCGTCAATCGACGAGGGATATCGGCGCGGCAACTGGGACTCTAACCTGCATGTTCAACACACTTTGATAATATTGTTCGACCAGGGGGGGGGGGGGGTAGTCTCCTTCTCAATTATGTAGGACAAGGGGGGGTCCTTAACCTTAGAAAAAAGTGGGGTAGCTCCAGATAGAAATATTCTTTAGCGCGTTTCTGATGTAAGTTAAGTCACTTATTTCCCCTCAGCCTCAGCCCTCAACTTATTTGCAGAACTACACCCTGTGTTCGGCGGTCTTACACCTAAGATGCAGGGACAGCAAGCTCCTTGGCGTGATTTGCGCTCAAAAGCACCATAGCGGATGGCACGTGATTGATTCGTGGGCACTTGGGTTTGAAGTCACGTTCCAATAGTCGAGCGGCAAAAATGCCGGCTGCTCCCCAACAAAGATGGCGGGCGCCGCGGGTTCGGCACGCGGCATCACGCTGGTCCCAGAAGGCGATTGAGTTTTCCCGACCAAAGCGACAACGACGTCCGTCTCTCGGCAGTCTGTTACGTACAGATCTTGCAGCTACTTGCTCTAGCCTCTTAAACACTTCCGTGATTCTGGAAAAGACCCGAGCAGCCGCACTCAGGACGGGGAAGGAGATTCAGCCCTGTTTCGGCTGTAATCCTCGTGCTGAACGGGCTAAGCAACTCAGAGCACAAACTGCGGGCGGAGGAGAGAACGAAGACAGCATGTTCTGTCCAGCACGCCTCTCTCGTTCTGTGGAGAGGTGTATGGCGGTGTCAATGGCGAGATGTACTCACACCCGCCCCTCCCAGCCCTGCTCGCCGTCACCTGCCGTGAACACGTGCCGCAGATGGAGCAGTCGAGTCAGTGGCGTCCCCACCGGTGCGACGTGGACCGGCTGCCCGGACTCTGCGAGATCCCCGCTTGTGACCGTGAGTGCGGCAGCCTCAGGTCGGGGCGCACGTACTCCCGATAAAGCGGCACAGCCACCGGCATGTCTCAGGCTGAAGCCGACCTGGTAAAAATGTATCACAAGCCGCTACGCATAGCTGCAGATAACGGTTGATCTCTGACCTCTGATGACCTCCGCCCCTGCCGGCAGCCACCTGTCCACCGGGCTGGATCCCGTTCGGGGGCCACTGCTACCGTCTGGTCGGCCCGAAGCGGACGAGGGCGGACGCCGCCGCTGTCTGCCAGAGAGACGGCGGGCAACTGGCCAGCATCCAGAGTCAGGACGAGAACGACTTCATCACCAGTACGCTCTGGCGGCCTGCAGGCTGAAGTGTGCAATGAGGGACATTTCGTGGTCTAAGATCCCGGCGGATGCGCGTGAACCTGGCTTACATGGACATCATCATAGAGCATTTCTTTTCCACGTTTGCATTACTTGTCAACAATGCCAGTTGTGACACAGTTGAATCCAAATGATGTGCAGATAACCGCATTGGCGCGGGACATAACGAAAACCGAGCTTTATCAGGCGACGAACGGCGCACTCCATACGTCCAAGCGCTCAGCGTGGAGTGTAGAATGTAATGAGCGACGATTTCGGGCACCGTGCGAAGGCCGGTTTCTTCCTCCGGAGGTCTGCGTCAGTCGCGACGCTCCGTCTCACCCACCAGGTGCCGACACCTCGTGTATTCGCTCAGCAACCCGAGAGGCCCGGCGCACCCCTATCCTGCCGCTTGAAGCAGGGTCTCCTGATCTCTCTCCTGCCGGCAGCAGGGCCTCTGACCTCCCTCCCGCCGGCAGCAGGGCCTCTGAACTCCCTCCTGCCGGCAGCAGCGCCCCTGACCTCCCTCCTGCCGGCAGCAGGGCCTCTGACCTCCCTCCCGCCGGCAGCAGGGCCCCTGGCCTCCCTCTCGCTGGCAGCAGGGCCCCTGACCTCCCTGCTACCGGCAGCAGGGCCTCTGACCTCCCTCCTGCCGGCAGCAGGGTTCCTGGCCTCCCTCCTGCTGGCAGCTGGGCCCCTGACCTCCCTCCCGCCGACAGCAGGGCCCCTGACCTCCCTGCCGCCGGCAGCGCTGGCGTTCCGCTCCGGCACCGACTTCAGCGACTGGACGTCCCGCTACGCCTGGATCGGCGCCGGGCGTGCGGACCCGACCGCCGCCTGGGCCTGGGCCGACTGCGACGCCTGGACGATGGCGCGCTGGCACGGCGGCGACGGCGACGACAGTTCGCGCACCACCGGCACGTGCGCGGCCCTGCTCTACACGGGCCGCTGGCGGGACGACGTCAACTGCGAGCGTGGCGCGTTCAGGTGAGGTCCGCGGCGGGTGGTGCCGGGGTCGCCCAGGGCGACCGGGGGAGGCGCAGAGGCACGCCGCGGTCCCGTGTGGGGACCTGTGTCGATCTCGTCCGGTGGGCGCTGGGAGAGTGGATTTGGGTGAGTGTGTGTGTGTGTGCGTATGGAGCGAATTGAGCGCCGTTTGGAGGACACACATACACTGCCGGGGAGATTCGCAGTGGACTTGAACGTGGTCCACGCAGACAGGTCGAGCGAAGCGTTGCTGGGGGAGATCTAGTTCAAGGAGCGGAAAATCCTCAGACAAGTCGATGCGCTGTAAACAGTATGCAGAACATGGCCCTGACTTATGATGCCAATTTTGCTTTTCTGCAAAAATTACGATGCTTTTCAACAATTTGGGTGACTGCTAATCGCCGTAATGAAAGTCAATACTGTGCGCATGCAGCGCCGTCAGTTGTCACGTGACTTTACGCTGCTGGGAAGACTGGTCGCCATTAGCCGTCCGTGAACGCAGTGCTTAAGTTTTCATCCTCCTTAGAATAACTTCTTTCGCTGACAAATGAGCTGAGTATCCACGGCGCGTAATCGTACATTGCCGCCATAATAACGACCATGATCATCACGCGGTGTCCCTACAGCTCGGTGTGTGAACTGGACCCGTGCCGAAAGCAGTTCGGGCCCGCCGACCGGTCCGGCTGCCGCACCGGCAAGGTCACGGAGGTCACCGAGCCGCCGCCGAAGGTCACCAAGCTGCCGCCGAAGGCTACCGAGCCGCCGCCCACGTCAGCACCCGTGAAAAAGGAGCGCTTCATCTGCCCGCCGGACTGGACGCAGCTCGATGACTATTGCTACAAGTAAGTGGCTTGCGGCATGTGAGCGCGAGTGTGCAGGCGCACCGCCGTGCGCATGCGTGCGCGCATGCACGCGTATTTGTTCACATCACGTGTTTTGTTGGCGCCAGACCTCAAAACATGACCACCACACCAGACTGACAGAAGGAGGGGACACACAGGAATTTGGTACGAACAACAAACAAGACCTCAACAGCAAGTGCAGAAAGGGACGGCCTGCCACACGGGTTTGTCTGCTGGGTGAGCTCCCACAACAAGCTAGAACTTGATCAGTGTTTCGCTGACAGAACGCCATTCCCCGCACACACATAAAGTTTGGCGCTGGTTGGCGAATAACCTTGCAGTGTTTTGACAAGGGGTTTCAGACGCTGCCGAAAAACACTGTAAATATGATTCGTTCGTTGCATCAGTTTCTTTCCTCAGTTACACAACGCAGACTGATTATAGTCCTGTCAACCACACCGTTTGTTCTCTACCACGAACATCACTGTAACCATCTACCGACCATCCATCTCTATGGTGTACCGCTCGCGCCGGCGCCCCAGCCCAGCAGCCCTGACCAATGACGCCTCCCGACGGACCGCACAGACGGGTTGTCGGCCTCCGTCACCGCGCGTGCCAACCCCGACCGGCGCCACCGGGCGCTGCCCACGGCCCCCGCTGACGCCGCCGCTCGCCGCAGGGGAGTGATCGAGCCGGACACGTTCATCGGCGCCCTGCAGACGTGCACGGTCACCTTCAGCCCAGCGCACGTGGCCAGTGTGCACTCACCGCGGGAGAACCGGCTGCTGCTCGGTGGGTGTCGGCCGGCCGATGGCTCGCGTCCCTGCCGCGCACTCCCCGTGACCGCTCGCGTGACCCCTCCCCGTGACCCCTCGTGTGACCCCTCCCCGTGACCCCTCGGTGCCCTATGTGTGTTCAGTTTGTGCAGGTGCAGTGTAGCAGATCTATGCCTTGTACCACCAGAACGGGTTCGCGTTCCGCCAGCGGCAAGCAGGTACTGATGCTGCGGTAGACTAAGGTAATGTCGCGGCGGGCAGATGTCGGGTGATCCTCGCCCGCAACCACGGAAGTGCCACGCATGCCACGAAACAGCGCGCGGCAACAGCCAGCACCATTGTAACGGCAGAGCCGGCTCAGCCCGCCTCAGAGGTGCGACATCCCAGCCCGCACATCACCTCCCCGCGCGGCGCCGGCAGAGCTGACCGGCGGCGGCCCCAGCTGGCTCGGCCTCACCTCGGCCTACGACTTCCCACGCTGGCGCTGGCTGGACAGCTCGCCGGACGGCGACTTCACCGCCTGGGCCGGCCGGCAGCCGGACACCACCGCCGCCAACATGAAGGTCTGCGCCGCCGTCAACCGGCGCGGCCGCTGGGCGGCCCGCGCCTGCACCAGGGGCAGGAGCAGCTACGCCTGCCGCCTGCCGGCAGGTACGGGAAGCTCGGCGCGCCGGCCGACTGCGGCTCCAACTCCACAGGTCGACACCGGCCTGGCCAGAGTGGTGTTAGTTGCTCAATGAGGGCCAGATGTAGGGAGTGGATGTAATAAAAGCAGGACTTAAAAGCCCAAAACTGCTGTTGTGACGTCCCAATCACCCATGAAAGTGATTTAGTGACCTCATTTCCCTGCGTTATATGATCCTGACACGGCCAACCGTATTTACTATTTCCTTCGGCTGTGCGTGACACCCATTTCGCTCAGCTGATGCGGACACCACTCACCCCGCCCTCCCCCGTGTGGTGCAGTGCGTGTGGTCGCGGAGCCGACCTGTCCAGACCCCACCAACTGGCGGGAGGAGGCCGGCTCCTGCTACGCCTTCCACCGGGACGGCCAGAACTACCTGAAGGCGCGCGTCGCCTGCGCCCGCATGGCCGGCAGCGACTTCGGCGTCCGGCTGCCTGTGGTGGAGAACGCGCTGGAGGACGCAGCGCTGCAGAGTGAGCGCCAGCACCGACGTGTGCCGCCATCCGCGGCGGGGAGGAGGGAGGAGGGGATGGCGTAACGAACGTCGCTGGTAATGGTAAGGGGCTGGTGATGAAGACCTTACGCCGAGCCGCCTAGGGTTGGTGATGATGTCTACGACGCTGGTACGCTACGCCTCGACGGACGCTGGTTGGCGCGCCCGTGCGCTGCTACTTGATCCTGAGTATCTGGGATGTTTCGTTTGGACTGTTGAGTAATGTACTCGAAGGTCGTGCTTTCGTCGATGGTTGCCGTCCATGTCTCGCGAGTTGGGAAACGCATCGGCAGCGTTGTATGAACGCCTCCTTGCACCGAAATCCCGTAATCCCCACGTCCCCACCCCATCCCCCCACCCCCACTAACACAACCACACCGCATCGCCACTGACAGCGCCGCTGCAGCAGGCGGGCACCAATCACCAGGCTCCTAAGCCCCACACGGCCCCCAATGACCAGCGCGTGTCCCCGTCGCCCCAGGGCTGGCTAACGGTCACGTAATCCGACTGGGCCTGACGAAACGACTGGTCGGACGGCGTCTGGCGCTGGGAGGACGGCACGGCGCTGGGCTACACCAACTGGCTTCGGCCACCGATTGACGGCCAGGGCCCACTGTGCGCCACCTTGGACGGTCGGCAGGGCGGCTGGCTAGCCCAGAGCTGCGACGACGCCGTGTCCTTCTACTGCGAGGTGGCATCGGCATCAGGTGGGCGCTGCGGCGGGCGGGGCAGAGGGGGGCGGGGTGGTGGCGGTGACGCTGCGTCTTAGACGGGACGGAACGGCAGCGCTGCGTCATCAACGGGACGGGACGGCAACGCTGCGTCAATGACGGGACGGGACGGCAGTGCTGCGTCTCGTCCCGTCGAATGGACGGGTCGGCAGCGCCCGGTCTCAGACGGAACAGAACGGCAGTGCTGCGTCTCCGACGGGACGGGACGGCAGCGCTACGTCTCCGACGGGACGGGACGGCAGCGCTCGGGAATGACAATGGGGGGGGGGGGGGGGGGGGAGGGGGGACTGCGGCAGAGGAGGCTCCACTAGGGTTTGCGCCAGCGCTCGGGTTTCAACCGGTGCTCAGCTGTTACAGGTGATGCCCGGGAGGACGGGAGCAAGGCTGATTTTGTAGTGCGAGCCATTCAAATATGGAAGCAGTGAATGGAGTGACCACTTTCCACGCGTGATCGACCCAGATGCGCGGGACATGGGCGGAATCGAGAGTTCGGGAGACCATAAGGATCGAGTTTCATCTCCACACGAAGACATTCGCCATTTGTTTAAGTGGTCCTCAGAGTGCGCGTGACGCAGCTCGCGCGTCACTGAACCTCCGATTACTACCGTGCTTACGTAGGATCGCAAGCACTATATCTACGGTATGGGTTGTGTGTTAGAGATATGCGCCTTTCCCGTCGACGGTTGTGGCGTCCTTCTGATAGCAATGTTTGTTTCAGGCTCGGAAGCCAGCTACGATTACGATTACTACAGTGATTACGAGTAGGTGGTGAGTGCTGAAGACGCTACGTCCTGGACTAGAAGTGGGTTGTGTGTTCGTTGCGTGTTGATGGATGGTTGAAGTTCTCATGTTGGTGCCGACGCTCGCGCTGGATATGATAAATACATTCTCGTCTCGATTGAGATCTCGACCTGCATTCGTGGCCTGTTTTCAGCTAAGCCATCGTTTTTACGCGACGACTTTTCAGACAATGCGGTGGCCTCGACCACTTTCTTATTTTGAGTCAATGGGCTCCGGTATGATATTCAAGACACGATAGCTATTTGACTCACCGCCAGATGCAAGAACCATCTGAGTCAACACAGTGTGCCAAGTCTCATTAGATGGGGGCAAAGAAGGAAGCCAAGGCAGAAGGATAGCAACGTTTTCTTTGTGATGGAACAACATGTTATCAACATTTCACGCAACATCGATTCAGTACCTAACCAGTAAAACAAGCCGCTTCTGAGGCTATGTCCGGCTACATTGCCCTCTTCAGCGTTTGAAGAGACATTGATGCAATGTTTTTTTCCGATATTGCATCAGTCCTGTTCTCTTATATAGATTAAGAGCATAAGTAGAGACGAGAGAGACTCCCGGGGAGCACTTCGACACGTCAGAGCTGTCAGCCTGATGGCTAGAATGCAGTATCTAGACCTGTATGTCTCCGTGATCTTTCAAGCACACTCGACTCGAATGGTCGCACGCTTTGACAGTAACTAGTGTGAAGAGGGGAATCCAAACGTGATTTATCTCCTATTTGCCGGAATATATATCATCAACTGCCCCTTTCTTTTCTCCTTTTCCTCAGACCGCGTCCAGGCACTGGGTGTGCCACATTGTCGAAAGGTTCGGGATAGTATCCCATGCCCTTGTCCGTATCGGGTTTTCCGCTGAGCTGTACGCTATCAATATCTATATTACGTTATACGCTAAACGTGCGATTTGATCTATCCATATTAGGTCTTGACTGCATCTCGCACCTGGAGCTTCGATGCTCTACCATATTTCCTGACACTCTCCCAGCTCAGTTCTATCTCTCCAGAACCCCGCTGATTCAGCTGACCTAGCGAACCTAGTTAAACCCCGCTGAACCTCGCTGGGCCCCGCCGACCCAGCTGATCTAGTTGAACCGCGCTGAGCCCCGCCGACCCAGCTGATCTAGTTGATCCGGGAGCTTATCAGGTCTCTGAAAGCAAACGGGCACCAGGCCATCCTAGTCGGGATGCCCACCCACGCTGGCCTGACCGGTAATAAGTCTGTTGACCAGGCGGCGAAGGCCGCAGCGCTGCCTCCCCCAACGAGAACACTGAGTTCCCCTCCAGCGAGCTGCACGCTGTGACGGCGTTATATCCGGGCTGAGTGGCAGAAGCTGTGGGGTTAGGAAAGCGGTAGAAGCAGGTTGAAAGTCATCAGGCCTAAGACAGGAAACTGGTAGTAGTCTTTCCGGAGGGTCAGGGAAGATGAAGTCATTCTGACCCTCCTCCGCATTAGGCACACGTGCAGCGCCCGTAAATTTCGACCGAACGACGCAGCGAATTTTCCCATGTGCGAATGATGCAACCACCTGTTGACCACAAAACAAGCACCCGCAGACTGTACGTTAATCGGCCTTGAAAGGCAGAGATTCTTAGGATGTCACACGACTCCGATGTCAACTGATAGTGAAATTCCTGAGTTTGAATTCTTTACAATTACAAGCTCTAAGCTGCGGTTAGGCTTAACATGATGTGCTGTCCTGACAGGCGTTAGATTAAAAGATATTGACTACATGGTGGTGGCTGTCGTCGCGTTCGGGCCTTCGGGCTTCTGGCGATCTCTTGACAGTGCTTTTTTACTGTTGACACTTTTCCGTTGACACAACAGCACAGCGCGAAGTGACCACAGCAGCCGAGGCACTGTTAAAAACCCGCATTACCACCATCTGACCACGTCAGACACCCAACTCCAGAGAGAGGAGGCGCTTAGGGAAGCAGCGGCCGACCACTGCGTGCCGGAAGGCCGATTCTGTCCTCGCTGAGTGGGTTGGTATGAAAATGCCCGCTACGTTTTTCACGGATTCTAAGGTAAATAGTACGGTGAAAAGGAAGTCATGGTTAAGTAAATTGTGAAATACACTTGCGAGGAACGTTACGCACATAGATAAGACGGCCGTAATAGCCTTACTCCTCGTAGAGAGTCCCGGAGAACTGAGATGTGGATGCGTTGATAGTTGGGCAACATGCCTTTATCGAAACCGTAGTAGAGGCCAAGTTCGACGAAGGCGTGTTGCATGGTTACGGTCAAGAGCCCGTGCGCGGCGACAGGCAACCCTATGTAGTCAATGTATTTTAAGCAAGGTATCCTGTCAGGACAGTACATAATGTTAAGCCCGATCACATTTAAAAACTTGCAATGGCAGATATTTCAAATTCAGGAAAATTCACTCAGTGATATCGGCATAAAGGCATGTTGTTCGATAAAGGCATGCAGCTCCATTCTCCTGGTTTTTCTAGGAGGAATAAGGCTATTAATGCTGTCTTAAGAAGTCATGGTTATTTTGAAGCAAAGATATTCATGCTCAAAACAAATCGATTTGGAAAGCTTCAAAATTCAATTCATATATATATATATATATATATATATATGTACATATATATGTACATATATATATATAGCTGTACATATGACTCAAAATTTCTTAGAACATTGGTACGTAAAATGCAGCCGTGTTTACGGTCTATTGCCTCGTTGTTTGAGCTTGGGCCTTTGGCAAATTCTTTTTGGATACAATCGTCATAAAACTGTCTTGCCCCAAAAGATGAAAAATGAAAAACATCTCAAACATCAAAACGTGACCCCAGTCTTTTTTATTTTTTCAAAATTGCGTTCAGAGCTAAACGAAACACTATAGACGCAATTTCATTGAAGTTCCAAATAGTCGGGCTTCAAAAATGGACCTTACATTGGTTGAGTTGGCATGGGATGACCCGTCATTTCATATCAAATTCAAGTTATGGAACTTGGCGTTGCTGTATAACTTACTAAACAGATCTTCAAGTTGGTACGATGTCCAAGGAATGGCCTTATATCAAACAAGAAGTTGAAGATTTAGCACAACGTCCTGCACTGCTGCGAAAATAGGATCGTGCTTGAGAACAAAGCAGATAAACATGAGGAGTGCTCCAACGTCCCAGTGTCGCTTTTTTAAATCAGTTGTGGGAGCTCAGCCGACAGAGTTGGCCTAACCCACTCCAAAGCCTGATTTATCCCGGATTTCAATAAATTTGCGGTTGCGAATCGCGGTACCCAGGACGTTTTTAATCGGCGGATAAAAAGTGATTTGCGGAAGAACTGATTAACATTTCAAGCCCATTTAAAACTGCAGCTTTATAAGAAGCTTACATTTGGGAGCAATTCGCAGAACATACCTCAGTAAGATGGTCCGATATGATAACGGACATGGTCTGCTTTTTCGTCGATGAGAGCTGGTTCGATGCGCAACAAGACAGCTGTATGCAACATATCACAGACTGACACATACAGACTAGAGACGAATGTTCGCACGATACGCTTTCCGCGGAGAGGACACGGAAAATGCACATGCGCAATGCCAGGAAGTACCTACATCTTAGCGTTCAACTGACCTTGTCGGACCTAAACCATCATGCCGATAACTGAAGTGACAGAACAGGTAGAGGGAGGTGACCGGATGGGGCACCCGAATGGCCGTCTTAATTAACAGCGTGACAAGCGTTTCGACTTGAATTTAAAGGTGCTACAAGCGAGGAAGACCTTACGCTCGTGATGTCTCGACATGATGCGTTGGGAGCTCGCTGGAGTAATGGTCCGTCAGTTCACGAGTAGGTGACGTGATCAAGCAAGCAATAAGTATATCAAGAATAATCAACATTTCAAAGCTATGCTCATGACACGATTTTTCACAAAACCTGACCCAACCCAACCTAACCTAACCTAACCTAACCAAGTACACCCCGGGCATCCCTCCCGTCCCCCCCCCCACCAAATCTATGGCGTGTATTGAAATATACGCGACTAAACATTGATATCTGCGCGATTCCACGCTGACGTTAAAAAATGGAAAGATCGAGAACACGCGATATTTTTTGACAACGCGCAAGAAAATGTGCGCGCCTCTGGCGCGTTTAGCTTGGTTTTCAAAACCGTGCCCTACAACCGTAAAATTCTGCATACGCTTGTGGTCAACAATAAATCAGCCACACAATGAGGTAGACAGGTGAAACAAACACTAGTACTAGAGTACTAGTGGTACTTTAGCTTAACAACGCGTGCTAGTTTGAATAGTTTGCATAATTACGTCTATTAGAAAGGATCAATCAACCTCAAAGTAAGTTTGGAGTGCGATATGTGATAAGTTACCGGACTTTCCTCGCGCATACGCTCACTTACTTCTTCCAAAGGTATCTTTTCATTGCACTGAGATGTGTGCATAGCTTTTGCTCTACCACTGGCCTACTGAGTGACAAGTACATCCTGGTAGCACTTCCAACTTCGACAGTGTTTTAGCCCATAACGATATGACCGATGGCATAGTATAGAAGTCGCAATATTCCAAGCGTTCCATATTTGTCCGGGTAAAACAGGGTCCAGAGCTGTCATTCTCTTTCGGGTGCGGCTACACGCTTCTCATTTCCTTACCGCTCAAGAGCATTTTTAATTTATTTCAAGACAGCATTAAAAATACCAACACAAGGAACTTGATTTTTTCCAGTTCTTGCGCATTATTTACATAATTTATTGACAACACGGATTAAACCATGCATTGAAAACCATGAAGCAGACACGGGGGTGGCGACGGCTCGCCAGCCGAGACGTACGCAGACGCCAGGGCACTCCGAGTCGAGCTGCACCTGCAGCGTATTGAGGTGGTCGCGCAGCAGGCACTGGCCAACACCTCGTAGGTCCATCGGCCGCCGCACACCAAGTGCGGGGCAAGAGCGGCGGCAGCAGTCTAAAACCGCTGCACCGCCACCCAGGCGACGGACAAGCAGACCGGTCGAGCAGGTGGCCGCGGCGGCGGGGGGCAGCAGCCAGCTGGCGTCTGTGGGGCGCAACCAGCTACCACAGCTCAGTGGGCCCCACCGCGCGCTGGCTGAGCGCATTGGTGAAACAGGACGGATTCAGCGCACAGCTGGTGGTCATGCTCCTGCGACCACACGTAAGCCGATCGCTGAAAGTTCACGAGATCACAAACTGCCCCATACCTTACTATGGATTTCTAAGCATGCACGCTCTTTTTCAATTCACTTGCGAAACAGCTGGTTCATTGCCAATGCAGTGTGTCAGTGGGTATTTGCATACGTACAGAGCAGGGAAAAACCCACACAGCAGGGAGGTTCAACAGTTTTAGAATAGCTGGTTCATTGCCTCATTTCCATGCAGTGACCAGGAAGCGCACAATGGATTTTTGTGAGGAGCGGTGCGACCTGAAGCCCTTCACATGTTTGCTATCTTTTCTTGAATGCCCTGCTTTTGTGCCATAATGGCTGATGTGAAATGTGCTATTCCCTGGCATCATTCATTCTTTTACCCATTGCAGTGGGCAAACAGGGCTTGAAATACAGATGCCATGCGAAGGCCTTAAACAGGTGATATTAAAATCATAGAAGGCATCATATATCAAGGGGGTTTCCTTTAGTTGAAAGTCGCAGGGTTGGAATGATCGGCAGCTGCCAAGATCTGATCAAAATTAACATCACATTCAATTAACAGCACCTAGCTGCAACAGCACAAAGAATTATAACATATGCACAGAGCAGAGACAAACAATTGTAAAATTACATGTTTTTTAAAAGATTAGGCCACTATATTATATATAGATATATATATATAGTATATATATATAGTATATACATATATATATATATATATATATATATATATAGATATAGATATATATATATATATATATATATATAATATATATATGAAAGATACTGACCACTATATTATATATGACGAACATGCATCCGTGACTAACTTGCTGCAGCAAAAATGACAGGTTAAAATTGGATGTCCCCATTCCATCCCATCAATAGTTACACAAATGGCAACAGAGATCTTATTTCCACAAAATCACTGCCACAGTGAGATTGACTCAGACCACTTAACAACCAGACTGAAAAATTCGAAGCACAGTTTGGGACAGCAGTTCCTAAATAACTCTATCCGTGGCGCAAGTGTAATCATCTTCTGATAATACAAAGACTCCGCTATTACTTTAATAGTAATAGAATATTTAATAGTTTCATAGAACTATTTACAGTAGTTCATCACAACGAACTATTCACAACAGTTCATGCCCACCTGACTATATCGTTAGTCGTTACGGTCATTGGTGAACGTTCCAGCAACCTGGCTATGACAAGAATGCGAGGACTTCATACAATTCTCCTCAAGTACGCCAATACGCTGTTTACGCCTAGTATCGCTGGAAAACCGTTAATAGTGCGCCAGATTTCAGCCATGGTCAAATGCTCCCAGTGATATCATTTGTTAAGTGCAGAGGACATTGAAAGTCTCTAGCCGCACCCTTCTCTTTCGCTCTTCCTGCAAAAAAAAAAAACTGATAAAAAACGAAGCAGTGGCAATTGTGTACTCACATGAGCCAAGATTATTATTGTGTCTGGTACATTAACGGGTGTGGGAACTATCGCGTTACGAAATATGCTTTGAGGGGACCGAGCCCTCCAACATTTGAAGAAAATTACCACTAGGCTTGCAGCGATGCATGGATAGAATCAACCCGAGTCCCACCAATCCTGGAAAAACTCACTCGCTTCTGGGTAAAATCTCTCCAAACGAGCACCAGAAACACCTGAATAACTAATTTGGTGCCAATTGGAGTCGTGTTGTTTTACATACGCAAACATGCATCTTACACGCAGGGATATCTGGAGAAAGGCGCTGGTATCACTCTATTTCTCCAGTCACTACATCGATAGGTAAAGAAATGGACAGTAAATTGAGAACACTTTAATTCCTAGCATCTCCACCAATATACAAGCATACACGCACGCACACACACACACACACCCACACACACACCACACACACACACCCACACACACAACACCACACACACACCCACACACACACACACACACCACACACATATATATATTATATATATATATATATATATATATATTACATATATGCATATATTTATATACTAATGCACATATGATTTGTGCTTAACATCAGCCCATGTGGCATGTGGCATCATATATTATCAAATCATTACACAACAATCAATTGGTGATGCATGTTTGTTACGTATGTTCACAAAGAGCAAAATGGCGTCTGTCGTGCGACCTCTCAAGCTAAGACGGTGCAGCTCTCTTAAAACCTAAGGCGTGAGCAAGAAAATGTGTAGGCAAGCTCCACTTTGCAGCATCTTTATAACAACTGCAGGTCCAAATCTCCCCTTTAGGTTTCGGCAGTGTTTCCCGTGACGAGCACGGCGCCTTTGGGGGTGCTTGCCTCCGACGACTTGAACTGCATCATCACGATGATGTAAGTCAGGATGGTGGACGACACACTGAGCAGGGTGGACCGCTGCAGTCGGGACAGTCCCACGTGCCCCAGGCTGTCCAGGTCGCGTTGGACCATTCCTCGGACCAGGAACACCTCTTCGCCGAGTTCCGGCCTCTCCCAATGGATCTGTAGCAGCAGGTCGTTACTCTCTCCGACCAGATTCAGCATGCGCTGGTTGGTTTCGCACGGCCCCACCAGCGCGATGGCGGCATAGAACAGGTGCACGGAAAATAGGCCGAGCATTTCGGTAGTCGCGCCCTCACTTATCATGAGTATAAGGCTCAGAACAAGTGTTATTTCGGAGACGATACCTTGCATCATATTTATGATCAGCTCGGCGCTCATGCAGTCTACAAGACCGTGCAAATTTTGAGAGAGACGCGCGCGAAGGGCAGCAATGCGCCGCAGCTGGGCGCAATTCGCCTGGTAACTACCAGCGGCTATGGCTTTGAGTTCGGCATTCACGGCTTTCAAGCCAGTGGCCATCAGATCGCCGGAAAACATGAATTTAAGGGGAACCAGCAGGGCGCCACAGTTGTGTAGGGCAAAGGCGACATCAGTGCTACCAGATCGATGCAGGGCATGGGTCCCGTGGGGCAGACTTGGACAGCGCCGGTGGCGGCGGCGATAGCAGCCAGTGAGCCGACGGCCACCAAACCGTCTACAAGCCAAAGCACGACTGCCCGGCGGTTTCGCCCACGGGCGTGCGTGCTAAGCCATGGGAACGTGCCCACTTCATCCAGAGTCGAACTTATCTGCGCAAGAAGGTCTGCGAAGCGTCGCCGACCCCACACAATGGCGACGGCCAACGACATCCACTGGAGAGCGATGGCTATTCCGAAACCGTTGGTTTTGACCATTACTGTAACAAATGACGCGCCGTCACGCAGGCTTGTTGAGCCCACCTGTGCCTTGATTATGACGAACGTGATCCAAGTCATCAGACTGCAAACGAGGGTGGCGTACAACAGCGGCATCCAGCCTGGTCCTCCGGACAAGCCGGCTACCTCTAGGAGGCGGACGAAGGCTCGCGCGGCTCCAGCCACCGAGCGCTGGCGTCGGGTCACCTCCCCGTCGCCGGCGGGGTCCCCCGGCCGGACCGCAGGTGCGGCGGCTGGCTTCCACGCGGACCGGACCGTGGCGGTGGTCTTCTCCGGCCGACGACACACGGGGCGGAACCGACCCTGAACGTCGCCGTGTCGGCTCCGGCTGCTTCCCGTCCCGGCGGTCGCAACACGCAGCGGACGCTCCGCCGCAGCCGGCCTCGGACGTCAGCTGCCTCGACTTGAGGTCACGGAGTCAGCTGCAGCGACCTGAGTTTGTGGTCGTCAGCTGTCCGACCTGAGGTCACGGTCGTCCGCTGCCTCGACCAGATGTCACGGAGTCAGCTACCTCGACCTAAGGTCACGGAGTCAGCTTCATCCACCTAGGGTCCCGGACATCCGCTGTCTTGACCTGATGTCGCGTCCCACACCGCGCGGCGTCCGTGCCCCGGGGGGTGCGGCCCGGCGCTGAACCCTGCCCGTCCCGCCAGATGGTGCGGCCAGACGCCAAACCCTGCCCGTCCCGCCAGATGGTGCGGCCAGGCGCCAAACCCCGCCCGTTCTGCCAGACGGTGCGACTGATACCGGCAGCCGCGCGACGCGACGCTCGGTGGAGCGATAACGCTGCTTGCAATCATCGCATCACATCGCGAGCGGTCAACACAACTGGCGTCGAAGCGAGCGAATGGTGTGTGTGCTGGGTCCACTCGGCGGCGTCCCGCCCACCTTTAGATGTTTGCAGTCATTGCGCCGTCGCTGAGCGCGGCCGATGAACAAACAGGCTGCGAATCGACACGGTGGCTTCTTTCACTCCGAGTGGACCGGTGTCATTTATGAAAGCGCATTGGGGTCGAATGGATGTGTACTCTTTTCAGCACATAACACTTGAGGCAGCTTCAGACCACAGCCCGGTATCCGTGTTGCCACCTCACTGCCATGGTTGGCTGTAGACATTTCCGCTTCTTTCCATTTGCTATTGCTGTATGACTAGAACGCTACCCCCCCCCCCCCCCCCTCCCCTCACACAGTGGTGTAATGTGTCCTTGTTTGCGCAGTGTTTTTTGACGCAAGAATGCGACAGATCCGTTTGCGAACGCTATCACACTAATTCCTTAGCCACCTGGCAAACCTCATATCGAGCAATGTTCTTTGGCTGCCGACATTGCTTTTCATTAAAAAAAATACTTTTATCATTTGTGACCAAATATTTGTATAAAATGGATTTCTAAGAGCGTAGCCCGCGCCAGAACTTGCTTGCTGTGTGCATGGATGTAAGAACAGGCGGGCCAGGGGGGTCATGGCCCCCACTTTTCAAGGTGGGGTGGGGGGGGGAGGTGGGGGCAGCAATGTTAGCTGCCCGCCCCCCCCCCCCACACTTTTCAGATTAAGGTTGTGTTCAGCCTACTTTTGCGCTAAACTCAGCACGCATGTCGATTTACCCA
>NW_023596545.1:36463571-36515708 GCF_011947565.3 Pollicipes pollicipes | reverse complement strand
CGACAGGTGCGCCATCATGCGGTCGGCGGCCGAACTGACCAGCTTCAGCACGGACAAGCACCTGGAGATTCAGAAGCGCGTCAATGGCAGCATCTCGGCCATCACCACGGACGGCGAGTACCGCGAGTTCACCGACCGCCACAAGTGAGCGCCCGGGTGCTGCTGGGGGCGGGCAAGGGCGGTATCTGCTGCGGCGCGCGCGGGAGGTGTCCTGCTGCTTATGGTGCTGGTGATGCAGCGTTGGTGTTGGTGCGACTGCTGGCGCTGCGTTGCTGCTGCGGGTGCTGTGTACTGTTATTTTCTGGTGATGCTGATGCCGGTGCTCCACGTGATGCTGTCGGCTCTGTCACGGGTGGTGCCGTTGTGGTCCAGTCCGCGCTTGTCATTTTTATAGATGTTCGGCCCGCCATCGTGGAAATAGCCGGCGACAGTCTTGTTCGTGTGTCGTTGGCGATGATGACTGCGCTTCCAGCACTGGCTGCGTGTGACTGGTCGAGGGCCTCCCAGCTGGCCGTCAGCCGCGCGTTCGGCGGTGTCTCGGGGCCGCTTCGGCGTCGGTCAGGCGCTCGATCGGTGATGGACGGCGGCAACACCCTAACCCGTGCCCGGGCGGTCCGGGCAAGCCGTGTCCGCAACCGGTCCGGGCGGTCACATCCGATGCCCGCACCTCACGACGAGCCGGCGTCTGTGTGCCGCCAGATCTCAGCCGCCGCCGCCCGTCAGCTTCCTCTTCGACTACCAGATGATGGAGGAGTACTCGGGCCGCCTGAAGCCCGAGGCGCTGGCCGTCGACGATCTGACGATCGGAAACCTGAGGTCAGCCGAGGTCACGCCGGCTCGGTGCCCTGGTGCTCCTGGCCAGGCGGGGGAGAGGCTGCCAGAGGTGCCCGGTGCAGTTCTCAGCGAGATGTGGCGACGAGGACGGCGCAGTTTGTGTGGGGCACCAGCACTGACACGGACCAAGACAGGGCCGTAGTACTGCAAAATGGGTTGAGCTGAACAGACGAAACATGAAAAAACTCCCCAAATTACACCCACAACCTAGTTTCTCCCCGGATTCGGCCCACTAATGTCAAAGTTAAGGGGTGGGGGGAGGGAGGGACGGACTGGAAGGATTCGTGCGAACGCTTTATGACACAGGCTCCAAATGCTTACCTCTCATGACCGGAAAAATTTCCGGTGCATCGATCGAACTAATTGCTGCGGGTTCCAATGATATCCGGCCACATTGACTGAGATTTTAACACCATCTGCATGGTCAACCAACTCACTGCTCCAACGCAGCATAACTTGTCTTGCTGGCATCTATTATATATATATATATATATATATATATATATATATATATATATATATATATATATATATATATATATATATATATATATAGAAAAATGGTGAAGAGTACCACCCGTTTCGTCTATCCTTTGGATCACCTAGGTCTTCACAAAACCCCGTGAGGGGGCTTAGTTACTGCTGTTGCTTGTTGCCCTCGGCTCCCATCTGTGGGGTCCGGGTTCGGATCCCAACTGCGTCATGGGTCTCTGGGAGCTAATATAGCCACTGCGGCCGCTGACACTGCATAGAAGGGCTCGCCACAACGTGCGCCGTATTCCCATGCCATAAAAGATGCATCGTATTTCCATGCCGTAAACGATAACCAGTAGTCACACAAGTGATGCAGACTTCCTGAACAAAAACTGAAGCCCTAGATGAAGCTACCTCATTGATTGCCGTCATTGACGCGGGAATGCATATACAGAGCGGAGCTTAGCTGTTGGTGACCCCGGATACCAACATTGACTGGCTGGAGGGGTTATGTGTGGCTACTGACTGGGAGGGGCAAATGCGGCTGGCCGCCACTGAGAACTTCTGGTACACTAACTTTGGGATGGTGTCGGTCCTGTTGCCGACTGGGCGCTCCAAACGTACCGATCCTTGAGGCTGTGTTATGATCGGCTACTGGCGGGTTGTCGTTGGATCCGACTGGCTAACTGGTAGAACCGTGCCGTGGACTGGCGCCGGCGGTGAATAACGATCGGTGTATGAGAGTATGGGTTATGTTCAACTACTGCCGGGGTGTCGCAAAATGCGACGCGCCTGTCCTTAGACACGGTCGACGAGTTGCCGTACTGTAAGTGAGGCGGAGCTAGCATGTGAGGCGAAGTTATGTTCAGTTACTGGCAGGCTTTCGCAGGATGCGTTCAAACCACCTGTAGAGCCGTCGGAGTCGTTGTCTGGACACCGGAGCGGCGGACGGGCAGTCGTGATTATGTTCAGCTTCTGACTGGGTGGCTGGCGCAGGATGCGACTGGCCGATCTGGAGAGCCGACTGGCGGACGTGCGGAACGTGCTGGCCGAGAAGAGGAAGCAGCTGAGTCAGCACGACGCCGAGGTCGAGAGTCTGAAGAAACAGCAGGACAGCGTCAACCGGTGGGTCAGACAAGACCACCCTCTCCGGCAGCTGGTTACCTTCCATCAGAAGTTCAAAACACCTGCCTATTATTTGACAGTGGTTTTGGTGCTTTATTCAAGGCAAATTCGGACTTTTTGGTTCCAGCAAAATGTTTCATCGATGTGAAATGGGTGATGGCTTTCTGTTTCCACAGAACGAGTTCCATTCATTCCGATGACCCATGCAACTGAAATTTCCGTGAATTATGACTGATAACGCTCATGTGTTCCGAAGCAACCTTTTGCGTGTGTACGGAAGGAGTGGGGAACGGAAAAGGAATATGACGTTTTGTAGCCATGTGATAATTATGATATGACTTTTTTGTTACGCGTACTTTTTTATCAGCATGATTACACCCCCTTTTGGCTTCTGCGCCCGCGAAATGTACATTATTTTTGGTGTGAATGATGCTTTATTTTGCGTTTTACTGCCTTATCTTTTCTTATCACGTATACTAGCTAGCATGCTGATTGACTGGATTGTTTATCTCGCTATAGCATTCGCAGCTGTTCTCGTTGTAAAAAGTCAGCATGTCAGAGCTGTGTGCGCGGAGGGGACCCTCCGGCTCTCAACTGTCCGGCCAGTTCCGGCGAGGCGACTATCTGAGCTGTGCACCTGTTTGTCAGGCTGTTTGTCATTCGTCGAGCCAGTGAGATCCTGCGAAAGGACATCCGCGAGACCCAGTGCACCGAGCAGAAGCTGCAAAAGCTCATCAAGCTGATCAGGACGCCGCTGGACGAGCTCGGTGGCGGCGAGGCGCCCAAGGCGGTGGAGGAGCTCGGCGAGGTCAGCATGCTTCTCCTCTCCCTGCCGCCGCCACCCCTCTTCAGTCTCGTCCGTCCCGTGTGCGACGCTTGGCGTGTGCGCCTGCCGGTCTCTGTAGCAGTAGTCGCCCTGTCAACGCTCCACGCGAGGCAGCACCAGGGCCGGGCTTGGCGTGCCGTCCGTTTTGTCTGCGGTGTCCCCGCGCATGACCTGGCGTGAGCTTCGACGCGCCAGTTTGGGAGCTGTCGCTGCGGCGCTGCTGCCCGCGCGCCGGCCCGGGGCACGCGCTGATCGCATGCCGCGCCCGACCGCAGGGCGCCTGCTCGTCGCTAACCCTGTCCAGTCGCACCGGATCGTCAACATCATCCGCAAGCCGTTCCACAAGCGGCCGTCGCCGACGCCGAGCCCGACCGGGGCGGGGCCGCCGGGCGCGGCGCCCGCCGGCGACCCGCTGAACGACAGCCTGACCAGCCTGGAGGCGGAGGAGGCGGAGTCGAGCCGGGCGCCGGCGCCGGCCTCCTCGGAGGTCAGCGTGGCCGTTAGTCAGGCCAGCGAGGGCTACCAGACGGTGAGTCGGCGGCGGTCAGGGCGGAGCGCGCGGGCAGGGGAAGCATGGCTGAGGACCCCACAGTCAGAGGACGCCCCGTGTTCGGATGGCACCCCGGGCGGGGACTAACGGCCATAGGCGGAACATTAACGGCCTTAGGCGGGAAATCTAACTTCCTTAGGCGAGACGGTTAACGACCTTAGGCGGGACATGCGGAGCTGGTGTTCCCGGCTGTTCTGACAAGGGCGCCAGGCGATGGGGGCTTTACCCCAGTTTAGGCACCATGCCGTTGGTCAGCGACCCGCTTCCTGGCGAGCGGGGCCTGCAGCGACGGCGCATCGCCAAGCTCGGTCGTGTGTCGATCCAGCTTCTGGTGAGATATGCCGTGCGCTTGCTCATTGTGGCCGTCTGTTGGTTGCTTTCTGGCTTGAGCGTGTTTGCTGATCCTCCTTCTTCACGACTTTTGTTCGCGACTTTCCCCCTCACTTACTTCGGTTGCGTATGCAACCGCTGTGATATACTCTCAGAACATGTCGCAGCGCCCTAAGGCCGAGGTGATTCATTAGGCTACGTACAAACAAAACGGTCTTTTTTGCTCTATGCTGTTTACACAGTGTGTGTAAGGTCGTGCTCAATGCTGGTGTCAGCTCTAGTTTTATATTTTGTCACACATGGTAATAATGTCGTTTTCTCGATGCTCTCTGCACATGTAGTCATTGCAGATGATTCTTGTGGTAAGTATCGACGCTTTAGCTGTTGCTGTCTGTCGTCTATCTCCATACTACAGGTTTTCCGTTCCTCCGGCAGATGTCGCCGCAGCCGGACCGCCCGCTGGTGGACGAGGACTGGTTCCACGGCGTGTTGCCCCGCGAGGAGGTGGTCCGCCTGCTGGTCAACGACGGCGACTACCTGGTGCGCCAGACCACGCGCAACGAGGAGACCCAGGTGGTGCTCTCGGTGGCCTGGGGCGGCCACAAACATTTCATCGTGCAAACCACCTCGGACGTGAGTGAGACGTGCCGCATCGCGGCCCGCGGCGTTGCCGGGGCGTGTCTGGCCCGAGTTTGGGATCGCTCGTGGGAATGGTGTCAGGTTAGGAACTGTGGTGCCGTCGCCAGGAGTGCGGTCTGCAACCCTCTGGGGTGTGATAATGTGAGCCACGCCGCCACGCGGCCCGCGGCGTCGCCGGACCGTGGCTGGCCGCAGTTATGATTGCTGGTGGGAAGGGGGTCAGGTTAGGAATGGCAGCGCCTTCGTAAGAAGTGCAGCCTGCAGCCCTAGGTGGTGTAATGCATGTGCCACTTAGCTGATGTGTTTGAAATGTTTTCGGGTATTTTGTTTAGCGTGGAACTGAATGGGGGGTCAACGAAGGTGAAGTAGGAGATTCAGTGGTGTTGAACAGCGTTGCTGGTGTCGGTTGAAATTTTGATTGCATTTCGGCATTGATTAATGCACCATGTAGACCACATACTCAAAAAGAAAATTATGTGCTTAAGATTAACAGCTGCCAAGTAAGCATCCTAAGTGTGGTTTGACACCTAAATTACAGTACAGTACCACCACTAGACCTGTCTGCTGTCCGCTCTGTCCTCCCCCCCCCCCCCCCGTTTGCTGGTGGAGTGTGGGGCCTCCGCCGTCGATGCGCCCTTCCCTCCCCCCCCCCCCCCCGGCGGGACCTCCGCCGTCGCTGCGCCCGCCCCTCACCGCCCTTGGACCGCCGTCGCAGGGCCAGTTCCGGTTCGAGGGGCCGTCGTTCCCCAGCATCCAGGAGCTGATCGCGTACCAGCACGAGTGCGGCCTGGCCGTGACCAACAAGTCGGGCGCCGTGCTGCGGCAGGCCATACTGCGCGAGCGCTGGGAGCTCAACAACGACGACGTCGAGCTCATCGACAAGATCGGACGGGTGAGGTGCTGTCGGCTGGCCTGGCTGGCCCGGCGCAGCGGCCAAGTGCCGGCTACACGGGGGGTTGTTACGGATCGCGGCTCCTGCCGATGTGGTCTGTCTCGGCTTGTGCGACCTCGTGCGTGTTGCTGCGTGTTGCTTTTGTCATTGTCTTAGTCGTATCAATTAGCTGTTTTCAGACGATAGCTTGTATTTTGTGCATGCTATTCTGTGTCCGGAAGAGAAAGTGCTGTATTTTGATGGTGTCAATTAAGTGACAAGATATCTTGAAGCGCGCTACAATGCATTGCTACGATATCTGGGACACCGGCCCGAGGGCCTGGGCTACCATTAAGGTCGCCAACATTTTTTTTCGTGACATTTGCCTAAATGCCTATGATTGGGTTGAACTATCCGAATGATAAGTAGATTCAGACCATGATTCAACGCGTCCTCCCAAAGTTACTTTAGACTAGCCCCGCCCATTTAACAGGAGAAAATGCACTTGCCTGGTCCATCCCACCAAATATCCGAGGCGCCTATGGCTGGAGCGTCAGCGCGCTCTAACCCCACCGCGCGCTCCGCCGACCGCCAGGGTAACTTCGGCGACGTGTACAAGGCGCGACTGCACCTGACCAGCGAGCTGGTGGCCGTCAAGACGTGCAAGGTGACGCTGCCCGACGAGCAGAAGCGCAAGTTCCTGCAGGAGGGCCGCATCCTCAAGCAGTACGACCACCCCAACATCGTGCGCTTCATCGGCATCGCAGTGCAGAAGCAGCCCATCATGATCGTCATGGAGCTGGTGCCGGGTGAGTGACGCTGCGAAGCTGACGCCTGGCCGCAGTCGCCGATGCGAGGGACGTCGCGCGTGCGCGGAGAGGGACATGCTGACGGACCGGCGGCGATGCGCTCCGATGAGCGACGCCTGCGGAAGGTGGGGGTTTGCCATGATGGTTGCCGTGACGGTTGCCGTGACGGTTGACGTTGACGGTTGACAGATTGCGGTGTCGGCGGCTCTGTTGACGGGCCGTGACGGCGCTCTCCGCCGCCGGCCGCGTGACGCGCGGTGCTCCGCCGCGTCACGGCGGCCTGTGATGGGGAGCGGTGCCGGCCGGCGCATCCGTGACGAGCCGCCGTGCACCGCCGCGTGCTCCGCCGGTGCACGACCGGTGCCGACGACCGTGTGACGCGTGACGCCGGGCGGCGCTGGCGGCCGTATGATGCATGACGCCGGGCGGTGCGGACGACCGTGTGACGTGTGATGCTGGGCGGCGCTGACGACCGTGTGACGCGTGACGTCGGGCGGCACCGACGGCCGTGTGATGTGTGATGCTGGGCGGCGCTGACGACCGTGTGACGCGTGACGCCGGGCGGTGCGGACGACCGTGTGACCCGTGACGCCGGGCGGCGCCGACGGCCGTGTGACGTGTGACGCCGGGCGGCGCCGACGGTCGTGTGACGCGTGACGCCGGGCGGCGCCGACGGCCGTGTGACGCGTGACACCGCGTCTCCGCAGGCGGCTCGCTGCTCAGCTACCTGCGGAGTAAGCAGCTGGGGAGCGCGCTGGACGTGGGCGCGCAGTTGGCCATGTGCAGGGACACGGCAGCCGGCATGGCCTACCTCGAGGGAAAGAACTGCATCCACCGCGACCTGGCCGCCAGGAACTGCCTCGTCGGTGAGTGCCGCCGGGTCGCGGGTCAGAGTCGGCGATGCAGGGCAGCGGGGGCGACAGCGGCGGGACGAGGGGACACTCCGGACTGTTGGCATCTGGCCAGTGAGGCTGGCGGTACGCGCTATGGACAGGAATACATGAACAGGATTGTATAGATGTGCTTAAAGTCCCCGGGGGTATCGCACGCGGTCATGCTACCTGTGCTCTGTAAACAGCGAACAAAGCCCGACAAGAATTTTCGTTGCGTGGCTGGCTGGGGAAGACGTCATCTCTCTGCAGCCGAGCTGAGCGACTCGTGGATAGGGTTGAGATGTTAGGTTAGCCGTCGCCTCACTGGCAGTTAGATCCGTAGGGTGCCTGCCATGAGTTCAGGGCGAATGATATCCTCGGCTTGCGGGGCGGGCCGCACGCTGACCATGCACTGGGACGTCATGACTCCGTCTCGTACCCGCCCCCGTGGTGCGGATCCTCGTCCCTTGGTGCTAGTCCTCGTCCCGCGGTGCGCGCCCTCGTCCAGTGGTGCGAGTCCTCGTCCCGCGGTGCGCGTCCTCGTCCAGTGGTGCAAGGCCTCGTTCCGTTCAGATCGCCCGAGCGGACCCAGACAGCGCCGCCTCGTGCCGGCAGGCATGCACAACATGGTGAAGATATCCGACTTCGGCATGTCCCGCGAGGAGGAGGAGTACATCGTCTCGGACGGCATGAAGCAGATCCCCATCAAGTGGACCGCCCCGGAGGCGCTCAACTACGGTAAGAGTCGGTGCGAGGCGAGGCGCCTCGCCTCCGTTCTGCGGGCACTCGCGGCTGGAATGTCGCGTGGTCGGATGAGTCCTGCTAGGTGCGGCTGCTCAGTTGTATGCTAATGTGTGCAGTGGGCGCTGTGTTGCGCACACTTAACATTCAGATGGCGGCTGGCGGACTCACAAAGCTGATGTCCATATTACATCCGAATCATTCTAGAAATGTTTCACAGGTCCTTCCTGTGCACCAGTTTGCGGGTTTCCACAGTTTGTGACCATGTCAGGTACACACGCCGAGATGTGGCGACTGTTTGCCTCTGTTTGCTGAGTTGTGCCGGCTACAGCGGTGGATCGTGACCTCGTTTAGTCACGCGCCATGTTTGGTCTCCGGCAGGCAAGTACACCTCGCTCTGCGACGTGTGGAGCTACGGCATACTCAGCTGGGAGATCTTCAGTCGCGGCCAGTCGCCCTACAGCGGGCTCTCCAACACCAAGGCGCGCGAGATGATCGACTCAGGTAATTCATATTAAAACATTCAAGTGTCACTCCGACAAGGCAAGGCGTATGACTTATCTACATAGATATTTAGGAATAAAGCCGTTGGCAGCACAAACCGCTGAGCTCCCGTGGCACCGCTGTGACGCGTGTCGTGTGCCTGCACTCAGGGTACCGGATGCCGGCGCCAGATGGCACTCCGGACGCCATGTACAAGCTGATGCTGCGCTGCTGGGAGTACCAGCCGGAGAACCGGCCGCACTTCGCCGAGATCTTCACGCAGGTCAACGGCCTGTTCATGGGCGTGGCCGGGCCGGACGTGCTGCACAACTGACCGTGCCTGGCCTGACCTGACCTGACCTGGATCGGACGGACCTGATCTGGTCTTCTCACCGAAGGAGGCCCGGCCCGCGCACAGCAGACGGGAAGACCAGGGCGGAGCCCACTGTGTCGGCGTCAGTAACGGCCGGAGCTGCCAGCGGTCATCAGTGGCGGCGCTGCGGTGCCTTCACGCTCCCGCGGTCGGGGACGTGGTGCCGGCAGGTCCCTGTGACCAGACGCAGTGCCTCTGTGCTGTGACGCTCCTGAGACCGGCGGCAGACTCACGGCGCCCGGCCTCCGTGGGTGCGGCTATGGGGCGCTCGCACTGTCCTGCCCGGCGGACGGTCCCGGGCCGTCGCAGAGACAGCCCAGTGCGCTGACTAGACTGCCAGTGCGGAGTTGGGCTGAGGTGTGCAGTTCGCTCGTTTTATTTACCTTGGCGCTCGGAGGCGATGCCTAGTCGACCGTTGGTAGCATTTGCGGTGTGGCTGTTTGTTCTGAGTGGCGCGTTTTGTTTACGTTTTGATATGTTTACGCTGCTTTTATTTGTTCAGTGCGACAGTTGTGTGGTGCGCTTACGGGCGGCATGTGCGCATAGTTTATCGAGGCATGTTGTGCCATAGGATCAGCTGAGCGTCGGTGGAGTGGCAATCTGTGAGAATTCTACATCGAATTATATCTACCTAACTGTGCATAATGTAAGGCTTTAACGGCTCCATATCTAGTGGACGCTACCCACTGCGCAATATAGCTGCCTTAACGAACGCGTTACGGTCCGTTCACCCGTTTTCATGAGCTGTTTTTGACGAGTGTTGAAACCGGTGACGTCATAAGAGGGAGGAAACAACATGGCGTGTGTGGAGCGGCGATAGCTGTTGAAAACTATGCCACATTCGCATTCGGCAAGAAACATGCGTTGGCAGATGTGCACCCGACCTCCGTGAAACAACGTCCGTGTGGACAAACAGGTGGACATGCGTTTATGGAGTGGGGATCACCCGCCGTATCACGTATGGCCTGTGATGTGAGGTGAACTCTGACCAGTGAATCTCCTTAGGCCCGCCTCCGCTGAACAGTTCGCGTTATGAGGCCCGAATCTCCCGAGCGCTGGCTGCAGTCTCGTTAGGCCCATCGTTAGGCCTACCTCCGCAGGACAGATCATGTCGTGAGGCCCGAATCTCCCGAACGTTGGCTGCAGTCTCGTTAGGCCCACCTCTGCAGGACAGATCATGTCGTGAGGCCCGAATCTCCCGAACGTTGGCTGCAGTCTCGTCAGCCCCGCAATCTCCGCATAAACATCACGTGTTTTGGGTGTTACAGGGTGTGTATGTGTCTGTGCAGCTTTTGAATATATTTTTGAGCCGTGTCCTTTGAAATGTGCACTGTTGCAGCTGGGTTACCGCTCAGGATTTTGCACTCTATGTGCATACCACATACCGCAGGGAAGTACTTAATAACTGTACCCTTCTCTCTTTTCTCATTCTCATTTCCCTGCTGCCTCGCACCGCGCGGGCTGATCTTTATTCTGAACACAACTTGTATTCTTCAATTAATGTCGAAGAATGAGACTAACTTTGAAAGCCGCAAAAGCCAATGACGTGCGTGTGGTGCGTCTGTCTAGGGATGTATGTCTCGCCAGCAAATAAAAAAACGCGATAAAAGGGTCGCGGGCGCCACCGAAATTGCGCAGCGCTGGCACGTAAGTTGGTGGCGCTGGCGATGCAGGCAAGGAAAATAAAGCTACTGTGAGGAACGATGCGGAAAACTTGGCCTTCGGAACTTCTGGTACTTCTGAAGATGAATGGGAGTGGTGAAGTAATTCTTAGCAGAATCATCTGAAATGGATTGATCACCTAGCAAACTACTTTCCAGGTGCTTTATGTTTCACAAATATCTGCACAACGCAGGTGCCAATGTACTGGTGACGACACGAACGAGGATTCGTGTGACATAATGCTGCTGCCCCGAGACGCTGCCCCAGCGTTTATCGGACCTTGTTTAACTTTTTAGGCATATCTACCGATGCAAAGACGGGGTGCGTTTTATGCTATATAATTGAAAGCGAACAGGAGTACACGGCAAAACCAGTTCATAGGCGCAGTTCATCATCACTCGGGCCGCAGCGATATACGTTGGGAACGGGCCTCGACATGTAAGATGCAAGCTCGCTTTTTCTCGTATGGGGCGGTTAAAAGCTATCTATCTCTTTTTGGCCTCGTTATGAGAATGCGTGCCAACAAACACGTGTGCATATGCAATCTGCATGCTGGGGCGTGAATTCAGCGTGGAACGTAAGCTGGCGGGTATAGTGATGTCTTTGGACCATGATCGCTAATCTTAGGCTTCATCGCTGTCATTCGCAAGCAGCCAGCATCAAGGGCGTATCTAAAACGCTGCCGGGGGAGGGGAATACGTTGGTTGCCTTGGGAGGGTTAAAATCCCAAAAGATGGCCTGAAGTTTCAGAAAGCATCGTATTTCTTTTCTGTTTACCTCAAGGGGTGTTGTAACACGTGCTTACATTTTTATTAAGTTCAGACGTTTGTTATTTTGTTCCAACCTTGGCCGTCTTGGGGCTCTGGGTTCGCCCTAGGTGTCCAACTATGCATGTCCACTCGGAGGCTATCGTCTACTCCGGACACGACACCCCGTCACCTGCTTACTCCTACGCTGACCCTGACCTCGGTCCGCCTCCGCCTCCTCCTCAGACCCCGTCCGTCCGAGCGCGACCCCCACACCGTCGGCGCCGGTCACGCGGCGTCGCTGACCACCCGGACCAGGCCCGGCTGCCCCCGGACCCGACGCCGCTGACCCAGATGAGTGCGTCTGCGGACGGCGTGCGTCGCGTGGCCGCTGTTTA
The DNA here is from genome assembly GCF_011947565.3 of Pollicipes pollicipes. NCBI lineage: Eukaryota > Metazoa > Arthropoda > Thecostraca > Pollicipedomorpha > Pollicipedidae > Pollicipes > Pollicipes pollicipes. The sequence goes on along the minus strand of NW_023596545.1, from coordinate 36,503,975 downwards.
TGCGGCGCGGCCCCGAGGCCCGGCCTCTGGCGCCGCCGGGAAGGTCGCGGCCGGGGCGACTCGTCTCCTCCGGCCGGCCGCCAGTGCGTGCGGCGCCCACCGCGTGAAGATGCGGCCCGCGAGACTCTGCGCTCTGCTGCTGGCGCTGGTGGCGGCCGCTCGAGGTGGGTGTCAGGTCACTGTTGCTTGGTCCGGGGCGACGACGCCGGGTCAGGGCGAAGGGTCGACGGGGACTGCGGCCGAGGGGAGCTTCCAGTCCAGTATGTATACTGTGAAGCAGGATCCGCCCGTCTCTCCTTCGTGTTTCATTCCAGGTGCTGCTTGAAAGGCAGCAGTTCGCTACGCTTTGAAAATTCATACATTAACAAATCGTTAGGCATATGTTCTGTGAAATGCAGATTGCTACACACCGGGTGCAGACAACGGCCTGAACAGGCTCAATCTGTCGTCTACACACGTCAATTCATCGGGATATTACGCATCTTACCAGACTTCACCACGAACTCCTCGCTAACGTGCCAGGCAAGTCACTACATCGCTGCGTCATACCTTGCAGCCTCATGCCGACCTCTGCCTCACACTGGCCCCAGGCTGTCCGCCTCGGTCCGAGAGAGCCCGGGTGACCCGCCGCCTCGGGGCCCGTCACACGGTGCAGGACTGGCGACGCGGCGGCCAGACACAGGGCGTGTTGACGTGTGTGGTGCTGCTATACTGGCACAGTAATCAAGTTTCCTATGCCTCAGCACGCACGCCTGACAATCTCATCCGCACTGCCATTTCCGCCGGACAATCGGACGACGCCTGTTATTGCTGATTGGGTGGTGAGTGCAGGGGGGCGGGGGGGGGGGGGAAGATGTGGCATGGCAGACGTGGCAGTTGCCACACCGGCTTCAAAGATACAGTGGCACAGTTTAACTAACTTCGGAGACGAAGCAAGCTGATTAAAAGTTTATTTTTATTCATTAACCGCTGTGAATGACTGTGTAACGAAGCTAAACACGTTTGAATATAGTGCTGTCAGCGATTTCATCAAAGTAATTGCAGCTTTTGGCTCTGCATATGAATGAGCCCTTGATGAAAAATTCCACGCATATTGCGATGAATAAATCGAAAGCATATACAACCTGTCCACTCAGATGGTGCCTGGCCGCCTATCTTCTTAGGAATGCTCTAGGTAATCAAGGACATACTGGACTGGCTTAGGCCGTCTGATATTCTCGCAATCTCTGGTTTTCCCCGGGCATGTATATTCTGCCTCCGGATCTCTTGTGTATCAAGGGCCCTTGGCGCAGTTAGGGGCTCTGGATCAACCCGAGAGCCACATGCATAGATGTTAAACGTCCCGGATGAAGCAGAAAACCTCTGTCAATATCGCCCCTTTCTTTATACAACAAAGGACCGATGACCCACTTCCACAAAGTGAGGGTGGCACAGGGCCCAACCAGCCCATCTGTCCTGAATCCATACGTCGGTCACATTGACCATCTATTGATCGCCGACTGTCCTGGTGGGCCGCGATCATTTCAGGCCCGCCCGACCACTTGTTCACCCCTTCTCGGTCCGGAGGAGACCTGCCAGACCTCTCCGACTGTACGGCCACTTCGGAGGCTTAGAGCCCGTCGAAGGCCTTGACGACTGCGTGACCACAAATGTTGAAGGCCGATTCAGGTACTGCGGGGCCTTTCATCGTCCCGGGCGCCTTCAGACATCTGGAGGCACCTCAATTATCCGGGCGGTCCACGCTCGCTTCGGGTCCCCGTTCGAGTCATTAGGGTTTAATGGACGTTCGCTCGTCAGTGGCCCTGGCTCAGTTTCTTGACCGATATGTGTGTCACTTGACCAGCTCGGTCTCCACGCCTCTCAGCTGTTCGGGGCGCCTTGGATCCAAGCCAATCAGCTGTTCATCGCGGTGGCCTCTGGCTTGACCGCCTCAGAACTCCTCGGGCGCCTCAGGTCTTCCGTTTTCTTTTACCCTTTGGAGGCTTTTGACCGTCGCGGCTCCTAGATAACTTGCGGACCTCCGGCCAGTTTGTGGTTCAATTGAGTTTTGGCATATTCGTAGTTGAATTTGACAGCTAGAGCGCTCTTGAAAACAACGAAATGTCATTCCAAATGGCACGCAAACTTAAGAAATAAGCACATGTTAGATCTTGAAATTATTAACGTATCGGACATGCATTTGAAAGCATTAACCACGATGTTGCGTTGTAGATGACAACATCATTGCTTAACAACATGCGAGGCATGATATGGGTCTCTATTCTTTCCCGTGTAGCCACCTTTTTGCCGTTTCGGGCCATTAAAAGGACCTGAACGGCATCTAGTTTCGGGCGTAAAGATGTTCATGGTGATCATAGATAAGAGAGTAGTAATAGCCTTATTCTTCGGAGAAAAACCATGAGAATGGAGAAATAGATTGGTTGATACTTCGGCAGCATGTCTTTATCGGAACAATAGCAGAAGAGCAGCCGAGAGGCCGGCCGGAGGTCGTATTCAGGGGCCCCGTCCGCAGAACTGGGCACTCCAAAGCTTTCTGCAATTGTTTCGATAAGGGCATGCTGGTGAAGCATCAACCAATCTATCTATCCATTCTCCTGGTTTTTCTCCGGTTATTTACAGGCTATTACTTCTGTCTTATCCATGTGAGTAATGTTCTCGCGAATATCCTGAACAACTTACGTAGTTCACGGTGATTCTTCAGCTCTTAGTTGTCCCGGATCCCTGCTGGTCGTGGTGCTCCCCGGCCGCCTCTGAGGTCAAGGGTCGCTCATGTGGACCCAAATAGTCCAAGGCTACGAGGCGGTGAACAGCCAGAACACAGGACAGGATCTGACGCATCCGCCCTGCTTTCCTAATTCACCGCTTCGTTCGGAATAGCCAAAATAGATGTAAACATGTGTTGTGGAAAACTAAAATATTTGTATTGTATATTGGCCACGACCGAGACGCATAGGTATAGCCTAACAGGCAACACACCTGTTTCGGCGTCGGGTGAGCGAGGAAATGACGTAAATGAAAGCAGTCGGTCGTTTCGCAGATTATGTCAAAACTAAGATATCGAGGCCAGGTATCCATGAGATTGTTGGGACGAGAGCGACAAAGCCTCACAGAGGTAGCATTCGTGCGCTTATCTTCAATTATCATGACTTGAAAATGTTCGGCTCCGAGCTTAGTCAAGTTATTACTCTAAAGAGGCAAAGCAATACGCTTGCGATGATTTACAGTTTTTGATTGCTACAAACGAATTATGAAAAACGGGAATATTTCGGTTATGTATTGGTCAAAATGAACAGGGCTGTTTATCCGTGCACCCCTGACGACCCAGCACATCTCTCGGTCCCAGCCTCCGCAGAGTGCATTTTGTGTAAATTGGAGGTCGGCCTGGAGAGGGGTTGACACTGGCCGCTTTCCACTCGACCTCTGGCACACCTACGGATCGGGCTGTGCTGAAATACGTTGGCGAGCTGAAGCTGGTACATTTGATTACAGCGTACAACTGGGTCCACGTTTTCGTCTACTCTGATTGCTCAGATCTGGCAGCAATCCTTTAAAGCCTCCCGAAACGAGCAGAACAACGCTTTACGTGACTGTTTTCACGCGTCGATTTCATCAGATTTAATCCCATTTTTATCCAGTCATCGTCCGTTGTCTCTACTCCGTCAGACCCTGTTAGCCTCGTGTCGTTACCGTGCCGGGTTACCGGATCTGGGTGCGGCTGCGACCCGGATTCTTCGGCCTTTTCAAATGGTGGAAGCTAAGCGTTGCTCGTGTTAATCGAATGTGCGAAGTAAAATCGTCACGATATTCCCGTGCTACAGGAAAAAAGTCCCATCCAATAGCTTGGTGAAAAATGTGCAGAAACATATTCAGCATGCGTACATTTTGAAAGCATTGGGCTTTTTGTTGCTGAAAATTGCGGAGGCCTGTGCTCCGTAGTTGCAAGGATATTGTATAACGGGCCAGGTACTTAGCTCGGCGAGGTAAAACGAGACAAAAATTAGAATATATTGTGCCTGAGCATGAGAATGGAATGGGGAAATATGTAAGGCCTGAAAATGATACATGCTACCGTACATCAGTGTCAAATGAAGTGCCATAGAAAACTAAGCGCACATACATAAGCACAGACATCATTTGCTGCGTTTTTTCGTCCGCTTGTAATGGTGGGGCTCAAAGCTGCAGACATGCGGAAGACTACTGCCTTTTTGCAACCAATTCAAAGAGATGGAAAAGACACATTGTGCTAGGGGATGTTGGCAATGTTCCAAAGGCTGATGAGAAGACACTGGCTCTACTGCATCGGCCAGGCTCCCAATATACGCTGATCCACACGCGCCCACTCTCGAACCCCTGTTGTGTACATCGTGCGCACGTGTTCCTGGAAGACAGTGGCGGGAACATGACCTCCGGGTACTCAGGATGTTCGTGGCGTGGACGTCTGGACGTGTTCCCGTAAGACAGTGGCGGGAACATGGCCTTCCGGGTACTCAGGATGTTCGTGACGTGGACGTCTGGACGCGCAGGTGGAGACTTTAATGCTGCACAATAACCGCGACCATGCATTTCACGTTGATCCAGGCGTGGACCGCGTGACCGTCCCTTCCGGTGTCTGTAGTTGTGCCGGAACCAGCTGAGCGAGGTTAGAGCACCTCGGGGTGACCAGGGGCCGTGGCACGAGCCGCGTCCTATTACGGACCTGTCCTGACGCGTGCTTCCTTTGTATGATGTAGAGAGGAGGACTTCGCTCCCACAGTGTACCGTTTATCCTTTTTTTCGAACATGGGTATGAGCCCAAGCACCGTCTACCGCATACTGAATGATTTGAAGTGCCATGGCAGCGTTAAACGAAAAGTTGGCAGCAGCCGAATTCCCGTGACGATGCCGCTCATAAACGACGAACGCCCCTGCGGTTCTCTCATGCGTTGGTTAGCAAGTTGGAGCTCATACCTGCTGACATTTCTCACAATGACAAGCCTGCCAGCCTTCCGTTTAAGACGTGCTGGAACATGAGACAGACGAAGTCAACTTGGTTCTCGATGGTTGCAGCTGTGTGCGTCATTGCGCCCAGCTGCCTGACGATAAATCAGAGGATCGCGTGATGTAAGTCATATGCTCTTTTATCCATCATATTCCAAAGCAACGTTCGGTGTTTGTTGACTCTGGCGGCAAAAGTTAACATTGGACATGGAGGCAGTCGAAGTCCACATTCGTGTTTACATGCAAGATAGTAACATCTCAATTTCTACCACGCCCATTGCATAAACAGGCAGGCCCTGTCGCCCAGCCAGACCAGGTTACTAAGATCAACATTCTCTAAACATTATGAGAAAACTCACACCACCGAAAGCAGTGCTTGCCACGCTACGAACACCTCGAGACTACGATCATATTTCTCCCGATTGCCATTTACCGGGCCGAAGCTCCCTAATTCGCTTTATCCCCGATGCTCGATTCAACCATACGGCCTAGGTATCGACCGAATTCCGAGCGGCATCCCTCTGTACATCATTATGAGATCGGCTTTTCATGAATTATGCATGGCCACCTGTCACAGCGATGTATTTTGACTCCCGTGTGATTTCCTGTCAGAGTCATGTTTCTGTCCCCGATCTCCTCTGGTTACCAACCTCAGGCGCTTGACTCGATCGGATGGGCAAGTTGTTGCCTACACGTTCATAAATGCCGGGCCATTCTTGTGCCTCACCTGACCACCTGACCTGCTGCAGCTTTGCATACCGCCTCACCTCAGATCACCCATCGCGGTCATGTGACCTGTTTCATTCATGATCACCTGTCCAGCGGCCGTGCATTCCGGCTCATCTGGGATGACCTACTACAGCCACGTGTTTCGGCTGACCTGTGATGACCTGCTACAGTCACGTGTTCCGGCTGACCTGTGATGACCTGCTACAGTCACGTGTTCCGGCTAACCTGTGATGACCTGCTACAGCCACGTGTTCCCGCTGACCTGTGATGACCTGCTACAGTCACGTGTTCCGGCTAACCTGTGCCCGTCCGCCGCAGCGATCTGCCCCGGCCACCCGTGGCAGGAGTGGCAGGGCTCCTGTTACCGGCTCACCTACGACGCCGTACCCTGGCATGGTGTCAGGGGCGATTGCAAGGTCTTCTTCAGGTCCGCCGACGCTGCCAGCGTCACCAGCAAGGACGAAAAACGACTTCATAAAAAGTAAGCTGTTCATCCTCTGACGCATATCAAGTTAATGTGGGGGTGCTTGGTACATGTGATTATGTCTCTTCCAGCAATTTTCAAGTCATTTATAGCAGACCATGCCCGTGCTTTCCTGGCCAACATGTTCTGAAAAGACCATGAAATCAGTCACTTGTTATCGGAGCTTTTGCGCCACGAAAGGACCGCATACGGTCAGTGGATCTCTGAGGCTATCCAGGGATCCATTGTGCTTGAGTGCCGTCCATAAAGCTTTGGCAGGCCCTATCATGCAATATCGAGACGGTCAGTTGAATCTGCTCATCATAAACTGTCATTTGGTGACTAACCACTCACCAGATGCACAACACGCACAAGGATATTGGAAAAAACCGGCTGAGAAGAGTGTTATAATATCAAAAGAATTCGTGACGGAACCAGGGGCGCGGGACTATTGCAAGAATTGGCACTAGCGGCAGAACAAGACACCTTTTAATGCCATTATTTCCCCACATCAATATCAGGCTAAAACATTAACTAAGGTCAAACACTTATGAAAAGCAGACAGCTTTAAGCGCCTCCGAGCCGTTCGGGAGATGCGGTAATAAGAGTGGGTTTTAGATCTGATCCTTTAGGATAGGAGACAATGAAACCGAAGAGACTTCTAAGAAAAAGATGAGCCGTCCAATACCGTGCCATGCACCAAATTTTTAAAACGTCTTCGTTTATTCTACGGGAGCATAAGAGCTGAACACGATTTAGGACCATTACCATGCCTAGCCGTGTTCAAACCAGCCACCAACCGCTTGGCTGCCGTGCGAGCCTGACTCGCTCCCGCACCGCTGACTCATTCGCCCTTGGCCTGACCTCGAACTACGTCGTGTGTACATCCGAGCGCAAGCTGTGAGCTCGTGCTTTGTAGCCTGAGTCCTAGCGGCGCGCTCGTCTTTGTGTCTGTTCTGCAACTGCGTCTGCGCGCAGCCCATTGTTGTTTATTGGTCCTCCCGTGCGCCACGACTGCGCGCGGGCAACCCGCCGGCTTCGCAACGCCTGCAGCAGAAAGTGACGCATCTCTGCATCCCATTCTGTTTGTTCAGCTGCGATGACATTTTAACTGAAGGATTGAGACGCGGCAGTAGCATCACGCTTGGAACAATTGTGCGGACTTCCGTCCTCGCCTGGTGCGGTGGGAATTTACACAACGTTAAACCCCGGCCGTTAACACTGCGGCCGTTAACACTGCGCCCGTTAACACTCCGGTCGTTCACGCTCCGACCGTTAACACTCCGGCCGTTAACACTCCGGCCTTTAAACACTCCGGTCATTAACACTCCGACCGTCGTCAATTGTTCTTGATTCTTCCCCCTGGTATTCAGTTAGCTCAATTGATAGAGCATTGTACTTGCGACTAGATGACCCTGATTTGAATCCCCAGCAACTCCACGAAGAAAAATCGTGCTGTAGTGCGTACATGGCTGAAAATCTAACACCGCCCAGTCCTCAGTACTCAACCACCTGAACGCGGCCGGTGAGTTACAGGTTGAGACGTTGTGCAAATACAAACACACCAGACCAGGACACTAATCCAAACTTCCATCAAAATTTTTCTGCATCGCTAAAAAAACGTTGCAGCAAATTAATCCGTGGCGGCGCCTCTTATCTAGTGAGATGTGTCGCTAATTTCACCTGGGGGAAAACATTTGAGCGCAGCATGATATCAAACGAGACACGAGCTTGGCCCTCTAGTTAACTTTACACCTATACAGTGACCTGGCGCGCCTCCCCAGACAGCGTGGTAACGCATGAACTGTGGCCTCAGATCTGGCAGGCCAGAAGGCGGTCTGGCTGGGCCTGAGGTCGACCAACAACCTGCTGACCTGGACGGACGGCACGGCCGTCAGCTACCGCAACTTCCCCGGCAGCCGTACCCAGACCAAGGGCGCGGAGGATGTTGTCCAGGTCAGCACACCGCCAGTGTGCGGTTTCTATGGCAAGTCACGCGATGGGAATGTGTGTGATTAATCGCAAGAGCATCAGCGTAAAAACATGCGAGACCTCGGCAGTCACGCACCAAGGTGAACATAGAAGGATCGCTAAAGTATTTCAACGCCCAATAACGCTCTCAGCCTGGTAATGCACCTGAGTCAGCTAATTTTACCCGAGTGCCTGTTGTGTTCGGATGTGACTTCCTAACGCGTCATCATTCTGAGGAATATTTTTCCGGCCTGAGAATCTGCGCGTGGTTTGCCCTCTGTGACCTCCGCCGCTCACACGGCCCTTGCACCACTCCCCCCGCCCAACCCCGTCCGGGTCTGAGCCTCAGTCTCCAAGAGGGACCTGTCTCTGGTGTCAGCATCGCCTGGTAGAGGTCCTCTCTCTCGCGTACTCCTGCTCCCCCCCCCCCCTCGTCCCCCTCCAATGTCCAGCCCCTTGACCAACAGTCCCGCAGCGGTCCCACACTCGCCCCTCGCACAGCTCTGCCCGTCGCCAGATGGAGCCGTCGGGCCGGTGGCGGTTCGCCGCCTCGCACACGGCCGGCACACTGCGGGGCGTCTGCAAGATGCCCTCCTGCCGCTGTCCCTCCGGCTGGCGTGAGTGGGACCGCCGCTGCTACCGGGCCGTGACGTCACGCGTCAGCTGGACCGAGGCGCGCCAGCGCTGCCGCAAGATGGCGCCCACCGCCGACCTCGTCAGCATCATCAACGAGCGCGAGAACAACTTCGTGTTCGGTGGGTGAGGCTGATGATGATGATGATGATGATGACGATGACGCGTATTTGAGAAATCCGAATCACTCCGAGCTTTTGCAACCAATTTTCAGCAGATAAATGGACAGCTACTAGATCACGAGGACAAAGTCAATCATCCAAAAACAAACGCCCGAAACACACGCAGATGCACACCAGTCACGACTCCGCTGCACGAACAGGTAATGACATCCACGAATGTCCCACGAAAGTCCTTCAAATGTTTCGGGAAGGTGACGATCGGAAGAAGTCGAGGAAAGTTAGAGAGAGTTCGTTATACATCTTGAGTGCACAAATAGAAAACGCTTACGCGAAGGCTGCAGTGCCGGGTGGGGGGGGGGGGGGGGAGGGCAGAGGGCGGTGGTCGGGTGCCAGCTTGGCTCCGGCCGGTCTGCGGGTCAGGTCACGCTCGGCTGTCGTCTGCCATTCTCCAGCGAGCCGTACCTCAGCGCATGCTTGGGCCGCGAGAGATGACTCAAAAATTTCCGTTGCTGGGTGAGTTCGAAGGGCTGTACCACTGCGATGGTAGCGGTTTGTCCTTAGATGTATGCCAACCATGGGAAGGTGGGCCGCCTTTACGTACGTGCCGATAAGCCACGACACGGCTCCCGCTGCAAAGAACAGCTAAAATAGAACTGACCAGTGCTGGCTGTGCAAAACACCCCCCCCCCCCCTTGGCTTTCATGTCTGTGCATATTCGTCCATGTGTTTAACACCTCGCTCTATCGTTTCCATGCTTGAATAGCATGACTTCCCTAGTGCCAAGGACAGCACATATGCACAGAGCAGCAACCAACTACAGGAAAACAAAGCGGATGGTGAACTTATTGGATTCGGGGAAACAAAACGAACACAGCGATGCCATTCAGCCACACCCTCCATTAGGGTTCAATCACGCATCCTCACGAAAATTACCCCGCACACACGCCGACGGGTACACGCACGAACGCGTGCATGACTTCTGTTGCTGGTTTGTGCTCACTGCATTCGATTGTCGCGCGGGCGCTAGTCATTTTCGTGAGTACCATGCACAGGCGCACGTTGCTCGTGCTCTGTGCATGCTCACATGGGCCATGGACACGAAAGGAATTCCAATCCCGTGATGAGTTGATCATGCGAGGACTCTCTTGATGCTGCATTTCGCGACTCTGCAGTTTGTTTTGGTGTATTGAATTTTAACTTTGTCCCTAAAGTGGAGGGCAGAAGCGTAAGCATCTCTTATCTACGCTAAACCCTGAATCTACTACCCAACCATCCGTGGTATTCAAGGAAGTCTGCTTATCCGATATTCATCACGCCACCGTCAAATTCGATGCCTTATTTGAAAGAACTTAGATGAGAGACCACGTTCTCATTTCCAACAGCTCTCCAGCCTCCCCACGGCCGGTTGACAGAGTCCGTCAGCAGTCCCTGCGGCTAGCCGATAGATCAGGAGCTGGCCGGCTGGCGGACAAGCCGAAGGCCAGCCTTGGGGGACGTCAGGCCGCTTGAAGTTGGGTTTCCGCTTGTGCTGACGCTAACCGACCGATCTGGTGCTGCGCGGCGGCTGGGCAGATCTGCTGAAGGAGTACCCGTTCTGGATCGGGCTGAACGACCGCGAGCGTGAGGGTCAGTTCGTCTGGAGCAGCGGCGAGAAGTACCCGTACACCAACTGGCACCGGCCGTCCGAGCCCAACGGCGTGAAGCACAGCCAGGACTGCGCTGAGATGCTGCAGGTGGGTTATCGGGGTGGAGGCTGACGGGGGCGCCCGCCGCCCGACGAGGGGTGCGCCACCGACGGAGACGCTGCCGTCCGGTGAGGAGTACACCCCCGACAGGGGACGCTGCCGTCTGGTGAGGAGTATACCACCGACGGGGACGCTGTCGCCCGGCGAGGCAGCAGCGCCTGTAGCTCCATGGAGCCGCAGTGGCCCTGTCGACGGTGGAACTTTGATGTTTTGCTTGAATCGCTTGTGGCGCACTGGTGGAGCAGACAAGGTACATATATATCAAAGGAAAAGTTGACGTTCTGCACGTGTGCGAAGGCACCTGTGAACATGAGAGGTAGCTGGTAACCAGACAAGATGTGACTCAACCAAGTTGTCTCAGGCGTGGTTTGCAAAAGCCGATCCGCAATAACGGCGCGTTGTGTTGCAGGACAAGACGTGGGCGGACAATTCGTGCCACGTGCACAACGGCCGCACCGGCCGTTTGTCTGCGAGCTCATCATCTGCGGCCGGCCGAGCAGATCCTGCGCGAGCCAGTCCGCGACGCCCAGATCCGCCTCTGGCAGCCCAACGGTCAGAGAGCTGGTTCCGAGGGTGGCAGGGCCTAACAGTGGTGATCTAACAGTGGTGAGGCGGTCCGAGTAAACCGGCTCCTTTCGGCCTAAGCCCACCACGACCAAAGCTGAATAGGCGTTCAGATTGAGCAGTAGATGGTTGGCGCTGGAACTGCAGTCACTTCCCTCAACGTACAAACAAGATGCGCGCATTTGTTAAAAACAAAACTAGTATCGTCGAGCAGCTTTACTCTGGATCCCACTGTGCACTCCTACTGTACGGTCCTGCCGTTAAGTCCGCTGTGCAGTCCTGCTGTGAGGTACTGCTGTGCGCTCCTACTGTGCAGACCTGCTATGCAATCCTGCTGTGAAGTCCTGCTATGCAGTCATACTGTGTAATCATACTGCGACGCCCTTCTATGCAGTCCTGCTGTGCAGTCCTGCCGCGAAGTCCTGCCGTGCAATCCTACTGTGCAATCCCCGCTGTGAAGTCCTGCTGTGCCTTTACTATTGTACGCTACTACTGTGCGGTCCTGCTGTGCAGTCTTGCTGTGCACACTACTGTGCAGTCCTGCTATACAGTCCTGCTGTGCGGTCCTACGAAACAGTCCTGCTGTGCACTTCTACTGTGCAATCCTCCCGTACAGTCCTGCTGTGCATTTCTGTCGTGCTTTCCTGCTGTGAAGTCCTACTGTGCAGTTCTACTGTCGAGTTCTGCTGTGCACGTTTGCTCTGCGATCTTGCTGTGTTGTCCGCTGACGTAAGACTATCGTGTGCTCCTATGATAAAGCCCTACTATGTCTCTTGCTATGCAGTCCCACTAGTTGGCCGCGCTGCGAAGTCCGGCAGTGCAGTACATTGTTATGCACGTCTGTTGTCAGTCTTGTTGTGTAACGCTACTGTAAGTCTTGCTGTGCAGTCCTGCTGTGAAGTCCTACTATGCGGTGCTGCTGAACACTTCTACTGTGCGGTCCTGCTGTAAAGTCTTGCTGTGCACAACTACTGTGCAGTCCTGCTACAAAGTCCTGCTGTGCGGTCCTGCAGAGCAGTCCTGCTGTGCACCACTGCTGTGCAATCCTCCTGTGTAGTCCTGCTGCGCTGTCCTACTATGAAGCCCTGCAGTGCAGCCCTATTGTCGACTTCTGCTGTGCACGTCTGCCCTGCGATCTTGTGTTGTCCTGTGGCGTAAGACCGTCGTGTACTCCTACAATGTAGCCCTACTGTGTGTTCTTACTGTGCGGTCCCGCCTAGTTGGCCGTGTTGAGGAGTCAGGCAGCGCAGTACCTTGCCACGCACGTCTGTTGTCAGTCCTGTAACGTAATTCTACTGTGCAGTTATGCTGTGCAGTCTTACTGTGTAGTCTGGCTGTTTAAATCTTGTTGAGCAGGCCTGCTATACAGTCATACTGTGTAGTTCCGCTGTGCAGCCTTGCTGCGTAGCCCGCCGCGTGCGTTTACTGCCCACCAGCCCTCCGCTGCGCAGTCCCACTGTACACAGCGCCAGTGACGCCCCCTGACGGCGCCGCAGATGAGCTGCGCTGTCCGGACGGCTGGAGTCGTAGCGGCAGCCGCTGCTACAGCAGCCCCACCGCACCGAACACGTTCGCCCGCGTGCAGGCGCAATGTGCCAGCCGCCACCCGCAGGGCACCGTGGCGCTGCTGCGCTCCGTCGAGGAGAACGACAGGGCCTTCTGTGAGCTCCACTGCTAATATTCATGATATATGGCTCCGTTAATGTAACAATGTCGGCCCGCCGCGCGTGTCCCGCGGCATCGTTGATTGTCGCCCGCTGACCGCGCCGGCCTAAATCGCCGCGCAGTGTTCATAAGAGACCACCGCTGTTCCGAAACAAGAAAAGCCAGAAACACGTTTTTGGTGTCAAAACACACACAAGAATGCCCTATAGGCTATTGAAAATATGATCGCAATAGTACAACATACCGGAGGGGTATCCTGAAAAACTTAGGAGGGGGCCCGCATCGAACCCTCCCCTATCAGGGTCAGGGTTAAAGCGAATGTCTTGCCGCACACTGTCCGTCGTGATGTCTAGGAGCCGCGATGTACGCCTCGTCGCTGTCACCCCTGCACCGTAGACTGTCGCTCCCACGCCGTTGACTGTCGTCCCCGCGCCGTTGACTGTAGCTCCCACGCCGTCGACTGTCGCCCCCGCGCCGTTGACTGCCGCTCCCACGCCGTTGACTGTCGCCCCCGCGCCGTTGACTGCCGCTCCCACGCCGTTGATTGTCGCCCCCCGCGCCGTTGACTGCCGCTCCCACGCCGTCGACTGTCGCCCCCGCGCCGTTGATTGTCGCTCCCGCGTCGCAGTCGCCGCCGGCTCGCTGCCGATGTGGGTCGACTATGGCAAGCCGGTTCGGGGCGTGCCGTGCCGGCCGCCACGGAGCGGCTCAGCCAGCCGACCTCCACCTTCACCTACTGGGAGCCGAACGTGAAGCTGGCCCGCTCGGTCGACAGCGACTGCGCCGGGGTACGCCGCGTCGGCGGTCACGACGGCAGGGACGGGGAGGTCGGGGAGTCGGAGAAGAGGGTGTCAGGGGTCAGGGCGGTGGGAATCTGATGTCGGAGTCAAGACGTCAGAGATCGGGATGTCTGTGGTCAGGGTGTCTGAGATCAGGAAGTCGGGGATCACGACGTTAGAGATTCGGTCTTCAGGGATCCGTGCGTCGGGTCTTCGGTGTCGGAGATCTGGGGGTCGGGGATCAGGATGGCGGTAATTAGGCCGTCAGAGATCAAGGCGTCAGAAACCTGGGCGTCAGGTATGAAAGATGTCAGAGATCAGGCTGCCAGAAATCGGGATACCAGCGATAAAGACGGCAGAGTTCAGAAGCGTTGATGATTCAGGACGTCAAAGATCATGGCATGATATGAGGGTAGGCATAGTCGGAGAGAGGCGGACAATGGAGAGCAGACTCCAATCCTTGAGCCATTCGTCCTAGCTTCTCTACTCATATATTGGTGACTGAGGCCGTAGAGTGCTGAGTGTCTCCGTCCACCGTGAGCCCTCCGAGTCCCAGTGCTGCTTTCACCTGGAATGTGGCACTCACGCCGGTTTTGTTGTACAGGCCCTTCCTTCCAAGCTCCGGGAATTAGTTAAGTTTGCCCACATTCGTGCTCATGTTTAGATCCGTCTTGCATGCGCTCCTCCTTGGCCCGGAACAGGCCCAGTGCCTCGGATAGCGAGCGTCGGTACGCTCCAGGGTGGTCCCTGCCCTAAGGTTTTGCTGTCGTGGCGTTTTGCCGCGTGCTGATTGGCCCGCGCTCGGGCCGGAGCTCGGGCTCGGATTCCAAGCTTGCCTGCGGGGCTGGTGGTTATATAAGCCGCGTCTTCTCTGGTCTGCTGGTCTGGTCTGCACAGGATCTTCTTGATTGTCCGCTGGTAGTCTGCTGATCCCGGTGCGGCAGGGGGGCGAGCGGCGCGAGACGCTCGCGCCCCGTTTCACTCCGATCCGCCCCGCTTGCCCCGTTTCTCAGTTGCCCGCTGCTCTGAACATGCTAATGGCAACTGGGCGTCAGCCACAGTCATCCCTGGTCACCTGCTGTGCTTCAACCGGGGCGTCTCGCCCCTTGATGACCTTGCTGTCAGCGGGGCCCGCAGCTGCCCCTGCCGCAGGCGCGGCCTGTGCACGCGGACGCCTTGTCCGCCCTGCTGACCCGCCGCTGACACTCTGGCTTACGTAGGGCGGCCCGCCTACTAAGCAGAGTAGGAAGGAATTTCAAGGGGATGGGGGCGGAGAGAGAAGATGTGACGGAAACGATGCTAACAAAAGAATATATGAAGTATTATTGGTATTAGTCAAACGTAAGCTCCGTCTTACAAAGCACATCTCTTCACGTCGTGAAACAATTCTCGTCGGCTAGACAATTCTTACAGGAGGATATCCCAGTACTGCGCGATACCATAGCGCAGCCAACCCATGCCAGCCGGTTTTTTCGGCCAGTTGCTAACTGACCGTCAATCAACGAGTGATATCGGTGCGGCAGCTGGGACTCTAACCTACATGTTCGACACACTTTGATAATATTGTTCGACCAGGGGGGTAGTCTCCTTCTCAATTATGTAGGACAAGGGGGTTCCCTAACCTTAGAAAAAAGTGGGGTAGTTCCGGACAGAAATATTCTTTAGCGCGTTTCTGATGTAGGTTTAGTCACTTATTTCCTCCTCAGCCTCAGCCCTCAACTTATTTACAAAACTACACCCTGTGTTCGGCGGTCTTACACCTGAGATGCAGGGACAGTAAACTCCTCGGCGTGATTTGCGCTCAAAAGCGCCATAGCGAATTGAGCGTGATTGATTCGTGGGCACTTGGGTTTGAAGTCACGTTCCAATAGTCGAGCGGCAAAAATGCCGGCCGCTCCCCAACAAAGATGGCGGGCGCCGCGGGTTTCGGCACGCGGCATCACGCTGGTCCCAGAAGGCGATTGAGTTTTTCCCGACCAAAGTGGCAACGACGTCCGTCTCTCGGTAGTCTGTCACGTACAGATCTTGCAGATACTTGCTCTCGCCTCTCAGACACTTCCGTGATTCTGGAAAAGACCCGAGCAGCCGCACTCAGGACGGGGAAGGAGATTCAGCCCTGTTTCGGCTGTAATCCTCGTGCTGACCGGGCTAAGCAACTCAGAGCACAAACTGCGGGCGGAGGAGGAGAACGAAGACAGCATGTTCTGTCCAGCACGCCTCTCTCGTTCTGTGGAGAGGTGTATGGTGTTGTCAATGGCGAGATGTACTCACACCCGCCCCTCCCAGCCCTGCTCGCCGTCACCTGCCGTGAACACGTGCCGCAGATGGAGCAGTCGAGTCAGTGGCGTCCCCACCGGTGCGACGTGGACCGGCTGCCCGGACTCTGCGAGATCCCCGCTTGTGACCGTGAGTGCGGCCGCCTCAGGCCGGGCGCACGTACTCCCGATAAAGCGGCACAGCCACCGACATGTCTCAGGCTGAAGCCGCCCTGGTAAAAATATATCACAAGCCGCTACGCCTAGCTGCAGATAACGGTTGACCTCTGACTTCTGATGACCTCCGCCCCTGCCGGCAGCCACCTGTCCCACCGGGCTGGATCCCGTTCGGGGGGCCACTGCTACCGTCTGGTCGGCCCGAAGCGGACGAGGGCGGACGCCGCCGCTGTCTGCCAGAGAGACGGCGGGCAACTGGCCAGCATCCAGAGTCAGGACGAGAACGACTTCATCACCAGTACGCTCTGGCGGCCTGCAGGCTGAAGTGTGCAATGAGGGACATTTCGTGGTCTAAGATCCCGGCGGATGCGCGTGAACCTGGCTTACATGGACATCATCATAGAGCATTTCTTTTCCACGTTTGCATTACTTGTCAACAATGCCAGTTGTGACACAGTTGAATCCAAATGATGTGCAGATAACCGCATTGGCGCAGGACATAACGAAAACCGAGCTTTATCAGGCGACGAACGGCGCACTCCATATGTCCAAACGCTCAGCGTGGAGTGTGGAGTGTAATGAGCGACGACTTCGGGCACCGTGCGAAGGCCGGTTTTCTTCCTCCGGAGGTCTGCATCAGTCGCGACGCTCCGTCTCACCCACCAGGTTGCCGACACCTCGTGTATTCGCTCAGCAACCCGAGAGGCCCGGCGCACCCCTATCCTGCCGCCGGAAGCAGGGTCTCCTGATCTCTCTCCTGACGGCAGCAGCGCTCCTGACCTCCCTGCCGCCGGAAGCAGGGTCTTCTGATCTCTCTCCTGACGGCAGCAGCGCTCCTGACCTCCCTGCCGCCGGAAGCAGGGTCTCCTGATCTCTCTCCAGACGGCAGCGGCGCCCCTGGCTTCCCCTCCTGCCGGCAGCAGGGCCTCTGACCCCCCTCCTGCCGGCAGCAGCGCCCCTGACCTCCCTCCCGCCGGCAGCAGGGTCCCTGACTTCCCTCCCACCGCAGCAGCGCCCCTGACTTCCCTCCCGCCGGCAGCAGCGCCCCTGACTTCCCTCCCACCACAGCAGCGCCCCTGACTTCCCTCCCGCCGGCAGCAGCGCCCCTGGCTTCCATCCTGCCGGCAGCAAGACCTCTGACCTCCCTCCCGCCGACAGCAGGGCCCCTGACCTCCCTGCTGCCGGCAGCGCTGGCGTTCCGCTCCGGCACCGACTTCAGCGACTGGACGTCCCGCTACGCCTGGATCGGCGCCGGGCGTGCGGACCCGACCGCCGCCTGGGCCTGGGCCGACTGCGACGCCTGGACGATGGCACGCTGGCACGGCGGCGACGCCGACGACAGTTCGCGCACCACCGGCACGTGCGCGGCCCTGCTCTACACGGGCCGCTGGCGGGACGACGTCAACTGCGAGCGTGGCGCCTTCAGGTGAGGTGCGCGGCGGGCGGTGCCGGGGTCGCCCTGGGAGGACCGGGCGGAGGCGCAGAGGCACCCGCGGCCCCATGTGGGACCTGTGTCAATCTCGTCCGGTGGGCGCTGGGAGAGCGGATTTTGGTGAGTGTGTGTGGGGGTATGGGGCGAATCGGGTGTCGTTTGGAGGACACACACACTGCCGGGGAGATTCGCAGTGGACTTGAACGCGGTCCACACAGACGGGTCGAGCGAAGCGTTGCTGGGGGAGATCTATGTCAAGGAGCGGAAAATCCTCAGACAAGTCGATGCGCTGTAAACAGCATGCAGAACATGGCCCCTGACTTATGATGCCAATTATAAAGAATAATCTCACAGCACTTCTCTGCTTTTCAACAATTTGGGTGACTGCTAATTGCCGTGATGAAAGTCAATGCTGTCTGCATGCAGCGCCGTCAGTTTGTCACGTGACCTTACGCTGCTGGGCAGACTGGTCACCATTAGGCGTCGGTGAACGCAGTGCTTAAGTTCCCATCCTCCTTAGAATAACTTCTTTCGCTGACGAATTAGCTCAGTAGCTGCGGCGCCTAATCGTACATCGCCGCCATGATTACAACCGTGATCATCACTTGGTGTCCCTACAGCTCGGTGTGTGAACTGGACCCGTGCCGAAAGCAGTTCGGGCCCGCCGACCGATCCGGCTGCCGCACCGGCAAGGTCACGGAGGTCACCGAGCCGCCGCCGAAAGTCACCAGGCCGCCGCCGAAGGCTACCGAGCCGCCGCCCACGTCAGCACCCGTGAAAAAGGAGCGCTTCATCTGCCCGCCGGACTGGACGCAGCTCGATGACTATTGCTACAAGTAAGTGGCTTGTTGTGGCATTCGAGCGCGAGCGTGCAGGCGCACCGCCGTGCGCATGCGTGTGCGCACGCGCGCATATTTGTTCACATCACGTGTCTATGTTGGCGCCATACCTCAAAACATGACCACCCACACCAGACCGACAGAAGAAAGTGACACACAGGCCTTTGGCACAAACAACAAACAAGACCTCAGTAGCAGGCGCAAAAAGGGATGGCCTGCCACACATGTTTGTCTGCTGGATGAGCTCCTACAAATGCTAGAACTTGATTAGCTTTTTTATTAATAGAACGCCACTCCTCGCAACACACATAAGTTTTGACTCTGGTTGGCGAATAACCTTGTAGTGTTTTGACGAGGGATTTCAGACCCTACCAAAACACACTGTAAATAGGATTCGTTCGTTGCATCAGTTTGTTCCCTCAGTTACACAACGCAGACTGATTATAGTCCTGTCAACCACGCCGTTTGTTCTCTACCACAAACATCACTGCAACCATTTACCGACCATGCATCTCCATGTCGTACCGCTCGCGCCGGCACCCCAGCCCAGCAGCCCTGACCAATGACGCCTCCCGACGGACCGCACAGACGGGGGTGCCGGCCTCCATCACCGCGCGTGCCAACCCCGACCGGCGCCACCGGGCGCTGCCCACGGCCCCCGCTGACGCCGCCGCTCGCCGCAGGGGAGTGATCGAGCCGGACACGTTCATCGGCGCCCTGCAGACGTGCACGGTCACCTTCAGCCCGGCGCACGTGGCCAGCGTGCACTCACCGCGGGAGAACCGGCTGCTGCTCGGTGGGTGGCGGCCGGCCGATGGCTCGCGTCCCTGCCGCGCACTCCCCGTGACCCCTCGCGTGACCCCTCCCCGTGACCCCTCGGTGCCCTACGTGTGTTCAGTTTGTGCAGGTGCAGTGTAGCAGATCTATGCCATGTACCACCAGAACGGGTTCGCGTTCCGCCAGCGGCAAGCAGGTACTGATGCTGCGGTAGGCTGAGGTAATGTCGCGGCGGGCAGATGTCGGGTGATCCTCGCCCGCAGCCACGGAAGTGCCACGCATGCCACGAAACAGCGCGCGGCAACAGCCGGCACCATTGTAACGGCAGAGCCGGCTCAGCCCGCCTGAGAGGTGCGACATCCCAGCCCGCACATCACCTCCCCGCACTGCGCCGGCAGAGCTGACCGGCGGCGGCCCCAGCTGGCTCGGCCTCACCTCGGCCTACGACTTCCCACGCTGGCGCTGGCTGGACGGCTCGCCGGACGGCGACTTCACCGCCTGGGCCGGCCGGCAGCCGGACACCACCGCCGCCAACATGAAGGTCTGCGCCGCCGTCAACCGGCGCGGCCGCTGGGCGGCCCGCGCCTGCACCAGGGGCAGGAGCAGTTACGCCTGCCGCCTGCCGGCAGGTACGGGAAGCTCGGCGCGCCGGCCGACTGCGGCTCCAGCTCCACAGGTCGACACCGGCCTAGCCAGAGTGGTGTTAGTTGCTCAATAAGGGCCGAATGTAGGGAATGGATGTAATAAAAGCATGACCTAAAAGCCCAAAACTGCTGTTGTGACGTCCCAATCACCCATGAAAATGATTTAGTGACCTAATTTCCCTGCGTTATAGGACCCTGACATGGCCAACCGTATTTACTATTTCCTTCGGCGGTGCGTGTGACACCCATTTCGCTCAGCTGATGCGGACACCACTCACCCCGCCTTCCCCCGTGTGGTGCAGTGCGTGTGGTCGCTGAGCCGACCTGCCCAGACCCCACCAACTGGCGGGAGGAGGCCGGCTCCTGCTACGCCTTCCACCGGGACGGCCAGAACTACCTGAAGGCGCGCGTCGCCTGCGCCCGCATGGCCGGCAGCGACTTCGGCGTCCGGCTGCCCGTGGTGGAGAACGCGCTGGAGGACACAGCGCTGCAGAGTGAGCGCCGGCGCCGACGTGTGCCGCCATCCGCGGCGGGGAGGAGGGGAGGAGGGGGATGGCGTAACGAACGTGGCTGGTAATAGTTAGGGGCAGGTGACGAAGACCTTACGCCGAGCCGTCTAAGGGGTTGATGATGATGTCTACGACGCTGGTACGCTACGCCTCGACGGACGCTGGTTGGCGCGCCCGTGCGCTGCTGTTTGACCCGGAATCTCTGGGATGTTTCGTTTGGTCTGTTGAGTAATGTACTCGAAGGTCGTGCTTCGTCGATGGTTGCCGTCCATGTTTTGCGAGTTGGGAAAAGCATCGGCAGCGTTGTATGAACGCCTCCTTGCACCAAAATCCCATAATCCCCACGCCCCCACCCCATCCCCACGCCCCCACCAAAACAACCACAACCGCATCGCCACTGACAGCGCCGCTGCAGCAGGCGGGCACCAATCACCAGGCTTCTAAGCCCCCACGCGGCCCCCAATGACCAGCGCGTGTCCCCGTCGCCCTAGGGCTGGCTAACGGTCACGTGATCCGACTGGGCTTGACGAACGACTGGTCGGACGGCGTCTGGCGCTGGGAGGACGGCACGGCGCTGGGCTACACCAACTGGCTTCGGCCACCGATTGACGGCCAGGGCCCACTGTGCGCCACCTTGGACGGTCGCCAGGGCGGCTGGCTGGCCCAGAGCTGCGACGACGCCGTGTCCTTCTACTGCGAGGTGGCATCGGCATCAGGTGGGCGCTGCGGCGGGGCGGGGCAGAGCGGGGCGGGGTGGTGGCGGTGACGCTGCGTCTTAGACGGGACGGAACGGGCAGCGCTGCGTCATCAACGGGACGGGACGGCAACGCTGCGTCAATGACGGACGGGGACGGCAGTGCTGCGTCTCGTCCCGTCGAATGACGGGTTGGCAGCGCCCGGTCTCAGACGGAACAGAACGGCATTGCTGCGTCTCCGACGGGACGGGACGGCAGCGCTACGTCTGCCGACGGGAACGGGACGGCAAGTGCTGCGTCTCCGACGGGACGGGACGGCAGCGCGTACGTCTCCGAACGGGAAAGGGACGGCAGTTGCTGCTCCTCCGACGGGACGGACTGAGCAGCGCTACGTCTCCGACGGGACGGGACGGCAGTGCTGCGTCTCCGACGGGACGGGACGGCAGTGCTGCGTCTCCGACGGGACGGGACGGCAGCGCTACGTCTCCGACGGGAAGGGACGGCAGTGCTGCGTCTCCGACGGGACGGGACGGCAGCGCTCGGGAATGACAATGGGGGGGGGGGGGGGGGGGACTGCGGCAGAGGAGGCTCCACTAGGGTTTGCGCCAGCGCTCGTGGTTCAACCGGTGCTCAGCTGTTACAGGTGATGCCCGGGAGGACGGGAGCAAGGCTGATTTTGTAGTGCGAGCCATTCAAATATGGAAGCAGTGAATGGAGTGACCACTTTCCACGCGTGATCGACCCAGATGCGCTGGACATGGGCGGAATCGAGCGTTCGGGAGACCATAAGGATCGAGTTTCATCTCCACACGAAGACATTTGCCATTTGTTTAAGTGGTCCTCAGAGTGCGTGTGACGCAGCTCGCGCTTCACCGAACTTCCGATTTCTACCGTGCTTACGTGGGGATCGCAAGCACTATATCTACGGTATGGGTTGTGTGTTACAGATATGTGCCTTTCCGGTCGACGGTTGTGGCGTCCTTCTGATAACAATGTTTGTTTCAGGCTCGGAAGCCAGCTACGATTACGATTACTACAGTGATTACGAGTAGGTGGTGAGTGCTGAAGATGCTACGTCCTGGACTAGAAGTGAGTTGTGTGTTCGTTTGCGCGTTGATGGATGGCTGAAGTTCTCATGTTGGTGCCGACGCTCGCGCTGGATATGATAAATACATTCTCGTCTCGATTGAGAGCTCGACCTGCATTCGTGGCCTGTTTTCAGCTAAGCCATCGTTTTACGTGACGACTTTTCAGACAATGCGGTGGCCTCGACCACTTTCTTATTTTGAGTCAATGGGCTCCGGTGTGATGTTCAAGACACGATAGCTATTTGACTCACCGCCAGATGCAAGAACCATCTGAGTCAACACAGTATGGCAAGTCTCATTAGATGGGGGCAAAGAAGGAAGCCAAGGCAGAAGGATAGCAACGTTTTCTTTGTGATGGAACAACATGTTATCAACATTTCACGCAACATCGATTCAGTACCTAACCAGTAAAACAAGCCGCTTCTGAGGCTATGTCCGGCTACATTGCCCTCTTCAGCGTTTGAAGAGACATTGATGCAATGTTTTTTTCCGATATTGCATCAGTCCTGTTCTCTTATATAGATTAAGAGCATAAGTAGAGACGAGAGAGACTCCCGGGGAGCACTTCGACACGTCAGAGCTGTCAGCCTGATGGCTAGAATGCAGTATCTAGACCTGTATGTCTCCGTGATCTTTCAAGCACACTCGACTCGAATGGTCGCACGCTTTGACAGTAACTAGTGTGAAGAGGGAATCCAAACGTGATTTATCTCCTATTTGCCGGAATATATATCATCAACTGCCCCTTTCTTTTCTCCTTTTCCTCAGACCGCGTCCAGGCACTGGGTGTGCCACATTGTCGAAAGGTTCGGGATAGTATCCCATGCCCTTGTCCGTATCGGGTTTTCCGCTGAGCTGTACGCTATCAATATCTATATTACGTTATACGCTAAACGTGCGATTTGATCTATCCATATTAGGTCTTGACTGCATCTCGCACCTGGAGCTTCGATGCTCTACCATATTTCCTGACACTCTCCCAGCTCAGTTCTATCTCTCCAGAACCCCGCTGATTCAGCTGACCTAGCGAACCTAGTTAAACCCCGCTGAACCTCGCTGGGCCCCGCCGACCCAGCTGATCTAGTTGAACCGCGCTGAGCCCCGCCGACCCAGCTGATCTAGTTGATCCGGGAGCTTATCAGGTCTCTGAAAGCAAACGGGCACCAGGCCACCCTAGTCGGGATGCCCAGCCACGCTGGCCTGACCGGTAATAAGTCTGTTGACCAGGCGGCGAAGGCCGCAGCAGCGCTGCCTCCCCCGACGAGAACACTGAGTTCCCCTCCAGCGAGCTGCACGCTGTGACGGCGTTATATCCGGGCTGAGTGGCAGAAGCTGTGGGGTTAGGAAAGCGGTAGAAGCAGGTTGAAAGTCATCAGGCCTAAGACAGGAAACTGGTAGTAGTCTTTCCGGAGGGTCAGGGAAGATGAAGTCATTCTGACCCTCCTCCGCATTAGGCACACGTGCAGCGCCCGTAAATTTCGACCGAACGACGCAGCGAATGTTCCCATGTGCGAATGATGCAACCACCTGTTGACCACAAAACAAGCACCTGCAGACTGTACGTTAATCGGCCTTGAAAGGCAGAGATTCTTAGGATGTCACACGACTCCGATGTCAACTGATAAGTGAAATTCCTGAGTTTGAATTCTTTACAATTACAAGCTCTAAGCTGCGGTTAGGCTTAACATGATGTGCTGTCCTGACAGGCGTTAGATTAAAAGATATTGACTACATGGTGGTGGCTGTCGTCGCGTTCGGGCCTTCGGGCTTCTGGCGATCTCTTGACAGTGCTTTTTTACTGTTGACACTTTTCCGTTGACACAACAGCACAGCGCGAAGTGACCACAGCAGCCGAGGCACTGTTAAAAACCCGCATTACCACCATCTGACCACGTCAGACACCCAACTCCAGAGAGAGGAGGCGCTTAGGGAAGCAGCGGCCGACCACTGCGTGCCGGAAGGCCGATTCTGTCCTCGCTGAGTGGGTTGGTATGAAAATGCCCGCTACGTTTTTCACGGATTCTAAGGTAAATAGTACGGTGAAAAGGAAGTCATGGTTAAGTAAATTGTGAATACACTTGCGAGGAACGTTACGCACATAGATAAGACGGCCGTAATAGCCTTACTCCTCGTAGAGAGTCCCGGAGAACTGAGATATGGATGCGTTGATAGTTGGGCAACATGCCTTATCGAAACCGTAGTAGAGGCCAAGTTCGACGAAGGCGTGTTGCATGGTTACGGTCAAGAGCCCGTGCGCGGCGACAGGCAACCCTATGTAGTCAATGTATTTTAAGCAAGGTATCCTGTCAGGACAGTACATAATGTTAAGCCCGATCACATTTAAAAACTTGCAATGGCAGATAGTTCAAATTCAGGAAAATTCACTCAGTGATATCGGCATAAAGGCATGTTGTTCGATAAAGGCATGCAGCTCCATTCTCCTGGTTTTTCTAGGAGGAATAAGGCTATTAATGCTGTCTTAAGAAGTCATGGTTATTTTGAAGCAAAGATATTCATGCTCAAAACAAATCGATTTGGAAAGCTTCAAAATTCAATTCATATATATATATATATATATATATATATATATATATATATATATACTATATATATATAGCTGTACATATGACTCAAAATTTCCTAGAACATTGGTACGTAAAATGCAGCCGTGTTTACGGTCTATTGCCTCGTTGTTTGAGCTTGGGCCTTTGGCAAATTCTTTTTGGATACAATCGTCACAAAACTGTCTTGCCCCAAAAGATGAAAAATGAAAAATATCTCAAACATCAAAACGTGACCCCAGTCTTTTTTATTTTTTTCAAAATTGCGTTCAGAGCTAAACGAAACACTATAGACACAATTTCATTGAAGTTCCAAATAGTCGGGCTTCAAAAATGGACCTAACATTGGTTGAGTTGGCATGGGATGACCCGTCATTTCATATCAAATTCAAGTTATGGAACTTGACGTTGCTGTATAGCGTACTAAGCAGATCTTCAAGTTGGTACGATGTCCAAGGAATGGCCTTATATCAAAAAAGAAGTTGAAGATTTAGCACAACGTCCTGCACCGCTGCGAAAATAGGATCGTGCTTGAAACAAAACAGGTAAACATGAGGAGTGCTCCAACGTCCCAGTGTCGCTTTTTTAAATCAGTTGTGGGAGCTCAGCCGACAGAGTTGGCCTAACCCACTCCAAAGCCTGATTTATCCCGGATTTCAATAAATTTGCGGTTGCGAATCGCGGTACCCAGGACGTTTTTAATCGGCGGATAAAAAGTGATTTGCGGAAGAATTGATTAACATTTCAAGCCCATTTAAAACTGCAGCTTTATAAGAAGCTTACATTTGGGAGCAATTCGCAGAACATACCTCAGTAAGATGGTCCGATATGATAACGGACATGGTCTGCTTTTTCGTCGATGAGAGCTGGTTCGATGCGCAACAAGACAGCTGTATGCAACATATCACAGACTGACACATACAGACTAGAGACGAATGTTCGCACGATACGCTTTCCGCGGAGAGGACACGGAAAATGCACATGCGCAATGCCAGGAAGTACCTACATCTTAACGTTCAACTGACCTTGTCGGACCTAAACCATCATGCCGATAACTGAAGTGACAGAACAGGTAGAGGGAGGTGACCGGATGGGGCACCCGAATGGCCGTCTTAATTAACAGCGTGACAAGCGTTTCGACTTGAATTTAAAGGTGCTGCAAGCGAGGAAGACCTTACGCTAGTGATGTCTCGACATGATGCGTTGGGAGCTCGCTGGAGTAATGGTCCGTCAGTTCACGAGTAGGTGACGTGATCAAGCAAGCAATAAGTATATCAAGAATAATCAACATTTCAAAGCTATGCTCATGACACGATTTTTCACAAAACCTAACCCAACCCAACCTAACCTAACCTAACCTAACCAAGTACACCCCGGGCATCCCTCCCGTCCCCCCCCCCCCCACCAAATCTATGGCGTGTATTGGAATATACGCGACTAAACATTGATATCTGCGCGATTCCACGCTGACGTTAAAAAATGGAAAGATCGAGAACACGCGATATTTTTGACAACGCGCAAGAAAATGTGCGCGCCTCTGGCGCGTTTAGCTTGGTTTTCAAAACCGTGCCCTACAACCGTAAAATTCTGCAGTACGCTTGTGGTCAACAATAAATCAGCCACACAATGAGGTAGACAGGTGAAACAAACACTAGTACTAGAGTACTAGTGGTACTTTAGCTTAACAACGCGTGCTAGTTTGAATAGTTTGCATAATTACGTCTATTAGAAAGGATCAATCAACCTCAAAGTAAGTTTGGAGTGCGATATGTGATAAGTTACCGGACTTTCCTCGCGCATACGCTCACTTACTTCTTCCAAAGGTATCTTTTCATTGCACTGAGATTGTGTGCATAGCTTTTGCTCTACCACTGGCCTACTGAGTGACAAGTACATCCTGGTAGCACTTCCACTTCGACAGTGTTTTAGCCCATAACGATATGACCGATGGCATAGTATAGAAGTCGCAATATTCCAAGCGTTCCATATTTGTCCGGGTAAAACAGGGTCCAGAGCTGTCATTCTCTTTCGGGTGCGGCTACACGCTTCTCATTTCCTTACCGCTCAAGAGCATTTTTAATTTATTTTCAAGACAGCATTAAAAATACCAACACAAGAACTTGATTTTTTCCAGTTCTTGCGCATTATTTACATAATTTATTGACAACACGGATAAAACCATGCATTGAAAACCATGAAGCAGACACGGGGTGGCGACGGCTCGCCAGCCGAGACGTACGCAGACGCCAGGGCACTCCGAGTCGAGCTGCACCTGCAGCGTATTGAGGTGGTCGCGCAGCAGGCACTGGCCAACACCTCGTAGGTCCATCGGCCGCCGCACACCAAGTGCGGGGCAAGAGCGGCGGCAGCAGTCTAAAACCGCTGCACCGCCACCCAGGCGACGGACAGCAGCCGGTCGAGCAGGTGGCCGCGGCGGCGGGGGCAGCAGCCAGCTGGCGTCTGTGGGGCGCACCAGCTACCACAGCTCAGTGGGCCCACCGCGCGCTGGCTGAGCGCATTGGTGAAACAGGACGGATTCAGCGCACAGCTGGTGGTCATGCTCCTGCGACCACACGTAAGCCGATCGCTGAAAGTTCACGAGATCACAAACTGCCCCATACCTTACTATGGATTTCTAAGCATGCACGCTCTTTTTCAATTCACTTGCGAAACAGCTGGTTCATTGCCAATGCAGTGTGTCAGTGGGTATTTGCATACGTACAGAGCAGGGAAAAACCCACACAGCAGGGAGGTTCAACAGTTTTAGAATAGCTGGTTCATTGCCTCATTTCCATGCAGTGACCAGGAGCGCACAATGGATTTTTGTGAGGAGCGGTGCGACCTGAAGCCCTTCACATGTTTGCTATCTTTTCTTGATGCCCTGCTTTTGTGCCATAATGGCTGATGTGAAATGTGCTATTCCCTGGCATCATTCATTCTTTACCCATTGCAGTGGGCAAACAGGGCTTGAAATACAGATGCCATGCGAAGGCCTTAAACATGTGATATTAAAATCATAGAAGGCATCATATATCAAGGGGGTTTCCTTTAGTTGAAAGTCGCAGGGTGGAATGATCGGCAGCTGCCAAGATCTGATCAAAATTAACATCACATCAATTACAGCACCTAGCTGCAACAGCACAAAGAATTATAACATATGCACAGAGCAGAGACAAAACAATTGTAAAATTACATGTTTTTTAAAAGATTAGGCCACTATATTATATATATATATATATATATATATGTATATATATATATATATATATATATATATATATATATATATATATATATATATATATATATATATATATATATATATATATATATATATATATGAAAGATATGACCACTATATTATATATGACGAACATGCATCCGTGACTAACTTGCTGCAGCAAAAATGACAGGTTAAAATTGGATGTCCCCATTCCATCCCATCAATAGTTACACAAATGGCAACAGAGATCTTATTTCCACAAAATCACTGCCACAGTGAGATTGACTCAGACCACTTAACAAACCAGACTGAAAATTCGAAGCACAGTTTGGACAGCAGTTCCTAAATAACTCTATCCGTGGCGCAAGTGTAATCATCTTCTGATAATACAAAGACTCCGCTATTACTTTAATAGTAATAGATAATTTAATAGTTTCATAGAACTATTTACAGTAGTTCATCACAACGAACTATTCACAACAGTTCATGCCCACCTGACTATATCGTTAGTCGTTACGGTCATTGGTGAACGTTCCAGCAACCTGGCTATGACAAGAATGCGAGGACTTCATACACATTCTCCTCAAGTACGCCAATACGCTGTTTACGCCTAGTATCGCTGGAAAACCGTTAATAGTGCGCCAGATTTCAGCCATGGTCAAATGCTCCCAGTGATATCATTTGTTAAGTCCAGAGGACATTGAAAGTCTCTAGCCGCACCCTTCTCTTTCGCTCTTCCTGCAAAAAAAAAACTGATAAAAAACGAAGCAAGTGGCAATTGTGTACTCACATGAGCCAAGATTATTATTGTGTCTGGTACATTAACGGGTGTGGGAACTATCGCGTTAGCGAAATATGCTTTGAGGGGACCGAGCCCTCCAACATTGAAGAAAATTACCACTAGGCTTGCAGCGATGCATGACAGAATCAACCCGAGTCCCACTAATCCTGGAAAAACTCACTCACTTCTGGGTAAAATCTCTCCAAACGAGCACCAGAAACACCTGAATAACTAATTTGGTGCCAATTGGAGTCGTGTTGTTTTATACATACGCAAACATGCATCTTACACGCAGGGATATCTGGAGAAAGGCGCTGGTATCACTCTATTTCTCCAGTCACTACATCGATAGGTAAAGAAATGGACAGTAAATTGAGAACACTTTAATTCCTAGCATCTCCACCAATATACAAGCATACACGCACGCACAATACACACACACACACACACACACACACACACACACACACACACACACACACACACACACACACACACACACACACACCACACACACACACACACACACACACATATATATATATATATATATATATATATATATATATATATATATATATACATATATGCATATATTTATATACATATATGCACATATGATTTGTGCTTAACATCAGCCCATGTGGCATGTGGCATCATATATTATCAAATCATTACACAACATATCAATTGGTGATGCATGTTTGTTACGTATGTTCACAAAGAGCAAAATGGCGTCTGTCGTGCGACCTCTCAAGCTAAGACGGTGCAGCTCTCTTAAAACCTAAGGCGTGAGCAAGAAAATGTGTAGGCAAGCTCCACTTTGCAGCATCTTTATAACAACTGCAGGTCCAAATTCTCCCCTTTAGGTTTCGGCAGTGTTTCCCGCGACGAGCACGGCGCCTTTGGGGGTGCTTGCCCTCCGACGACTTGAACTGCATCATCACGATGACGTAGGTGATGATGGTGGACGACACACTGAGCAGGGTGGACCGCTGCAGTCGGGAACAGTCCCACGTGCCCCAGGCTGTCCAGGTCGCGTTGGACCATTCCTCGGACCAGGAACACCTCTTCGCCGAGTTCCGGCCTCTCCCAATGGATCTGTAGCAGCAGGTCGTTGCTCTCTCCGACCAGATTCAGCATGCGCTGGTTGGTTTCGCACGGCCCCACCAGCGCGATGGCGGCATAGAACAGGTGCACGGAAAATAGGCCGAGCATTTCGGTAGTCGCGCCCTCACTTATCATGAGTATAAGGCTCAGAATAAGTGTTATTTCGGAGACGATACCTTGCATCATATTTATGATCAGCTCGGCGCTCATGCAGTCTACAAGACCGTGCAAATTTTGAGAGAGACGCGCGCGAAGGGCAGCAATGCGCCGCAGCTGGGCGCAATTCGCCTGGTAACTACCAGCGGCTATGGCTTTGAGTTCGGCATTCACGGCTTTCAAGCCAGTGGCCATCAGATCGCCGGAAAACATGAATTTAAGGGGAACCAGCAGGGCGCCACAGTTGTGTAGGGCAAAGGCGACTATCAGTGCTACCAGATCGATGCAGGGCATGGGTCCCGTGGGGCAGACTTGGACAGCGCCGGTGGCGGCGGCGATAGCAGCCAGTGAGCCGACGGCCACCAAACCGTCTACAAGCCAAAGCACGACTGCCCGGCGGTTTCGCCCACGGGCGTGCGTGCTAAGCCATGGGAACGTGCCCACTTCATCCAGAAGTCGAACTTATCTGCGCAAGAAGGTCTGCGAAGCGTCGCCGACCCCACACAATGGCGACGGCCAACGACATCCACTGGAGAGCGATGGCTATTCCGAAACCGTTGGTTTGACCATTACTGTAACAAATGACGCGCCGTCACGCAGGCTTGTTGAGCCCACCTGTGCCTTGATTATGACGAACGTGATCCAAGTCATCAGACTGCAAACGAGGGTGGCGTACAACAGCGGCATCCAGCCTGGTCCTCCGGACAAGCCGGCTACCTCTAGGAGGCGGACGAAGGCTCGCGCGGCTCCAGCCACCGAGCGCTGGCGTCGGGTCACCTCCCCGTCGCCGGCGGGGGTCCCCCGGCCGGACCGCAGGTGCGGCGGCTGGCTTCCACGCGGACCGGACCGTGGCGGTGGTCTTCTCCGGGCCGACGACACACGGGGCGGAACCGACCCTGAACGTCGCCGTGTCGGCTCCGGCTGCTTCCCGTCCCGGCGGTCGCAACACGCAGCGGACGCTCCGCCGCAGCCGGCCTCGGACGTCAGCTGCCTCGACTTGAGGGTCACGGAGTCAGCCTGCAAGCGACCTGAGTTTGTGGTCGTCAGCTGTCCGACCTGAGGTCACGGTCGTCCGCTGCCTCGACCAGATGTCACGGAGTCAGCTACCTCGACCTAAGGTCACGGAGTCAGCTTCATCCACCTAGGGTCCCGGACATCCGCTGTCTTGACCTGATGTCGCGTCCCACACCGCGCGGCGTCCGTGCCCCGGGGGGTGCGGCCCGGCGATGAAGCCCTGCCCGTCCCGCCAGATAGTGCGGCCAGACGCCAAACCCTGCCCGTCCCGCCAGATGGTGCGGCCAGGCGCCAAAACCCCTGCCCGTTCTGCCAGACGGTGCGACTGATACCGGCAGCCGCGCGACGCGACGCTCGGTGGAGCGATAACGCTGCTTGCAATCATCGCATCACATCGCGAGCGGTCAACACAACTGGCGTCGAAGCGAGCGAATGGTGTGTGTGCTGGGTCCACTCGGCGGCGTCCCGCCCACCTTTAGATGTTTGGCAGTCATTGCGGCCGTCGCTGAGCGCGGCCGATGAACAAACAGGCTGCGAATCGACACGGTGGCTTCTTTCACTCCGAGTGGACCGGTGTCATTTATGAAAGCGCATTGGGGTCGAATGGATGTGTACTCTTTTCAGCACATAACACTTGAGGCAGCTTCAGACCACAGCCCGGTATCCGTGTTGCCACCTCACTGCCATGGTTGGCTGTAGACATTTCCGCTTCTTTCCATTTGCTATTGCTGTATGACTAGAACGCTACCCCCCCCCCCCCCCCCTCCCCTCACACAGTGGTGTAATGTGTCCTTGTTTGCGCAGTGTTTTTTGACGCAAGAATGCGACAGATCCGTTTGCGAACGCTATCACACTAATTCCTTAGCCACCTGGCAAACCTCATATCGAGCAATGTTCTTTGGCTGCCGACATTGCTTTTCATTAAAAAAATACTTTTATCATTTGTGACCAAATATTTGTATAAAATGGATTTCTAAGAGCGTAGCCCGCGCCAGAACTTGCTTGCTGTGTGCATGGATGTAAGAACAGGCGGGCCAGGGGGGTCATGGCCCCCACTTTTCAAGGTGGGGTGGGGGGGGGGGAGGTGGGGGCAGCAATGTTAGCTGCCGCCCCCCCCCCCCACACTTTTCAGATTAAGGTTGTGTTCAGCCTACTTTTGCGCTAAACTCAGCACGCATGTCGATTTACCTAGCTTAACAGCCATCCTCCTCAAGATGCGTCATATTTTTCGTTTTCTCATTGGCCATCGCATAGCATCACAACTGCAGCACCGACGCCGCGCGGCCTCTGGAAACTACAACGCCGGGCGTCGAGGCTGCCGTTGCCTTGCTTTGTGACCATGCATGTTCAAAACCATGTTACATAGTTTTTATCAGTCATGGAATTCCGACCGAATGTTGGTCACTTTAAGACGAACATAGATTAGCCATGTTAATACAAATTTGGGACCCCATTTCATCTACAATCTACGTTCAGGGAGCCCACAAAATATCTTACGAACACAGATAAATATGGAACCGGAGTCTATGTGACCTTTATTGAACCACCTGCAGCGATAAAGGATGTTGTTACGTCAATAAGGGTTCCTGTGCTGACCCGGGGGCGCCTGCGCTGGTCAGAAGGCCTCCGGTGCCAGGACGGGAAACGATGATATTTGATGTATCCCTCTAAGCGCCTCCGGATCGACCAGGGGATCCGGCCGTGTCGCCAGAATGACAGTCGGAAGGCACTCCAGTCCACTCCACTCCACAGTCCACTCCACCGTGGAACAGCACGGTGCTACTCTAGTGCTCTACTACTCTAGTCTTCTATTAGCTGCTGGGACGACGCTGCTCGGCCTACACTGCAACGCCTGGCATTAAGGTGTTTGTTACTAAGATTTGCGAGTGCGCATGCTCTAAACTACGTCACATAATTTGCATCACTAACATAAGTGTTTAAAGGAAATCATTTTAGAAGCGTCATCATTTTCGTCCAGATGTGTATCACGATTAAAAATTAGCCACGGAGTTACCGCTCCGCGGATTATGGAGAGTGCAATGCCTGGTGTCGAGGTTTTCGCTGCTAAGATTTACGAGCGCGCATGCTAAAAAACCACGTTGCATAACTGGTATCACTGATCGATTCTGACTGAATGTCGAACATTTTCAGGCAAACATGGCTTGGTCATGTTAATACACATCGTTGACCAGTCGATCTGCAATTAAATTTTCATCTTCAAATTTCGATAAAACATTTCGATCCACAATCTACCTTCGAGATGTCCTTAACGTCTGCAGAGCCCAGATAAAAAGTTCCGAAAATGCTTCTGAATTTTATCGATTTAGAGTCCTATGAACCATTATAGATTAAGGGCGCCGGTGATTTTTTCCATGCGGTCGTTCAATGTCTGATTTCTGCAGTTTATAGGCTTCAAAATACAAACAAAACTGATCGTACTTTAGCTTCTGGTTGCTCTCCTGGTTGCAAGGTAAAATTAACAATGAAACGAAGAAAACCGTGTCCTGTGTTGACAAGTAAGCTATATTCAAAGATTTTTTTTGGGGGGAGGGGGGTCACCATAAGACGGGCTTTTGTCAATCCTGCGTGCCCCGTTGGCAAGGCTCTGGCTACGCCCCTGCCAACACACAAAAACAGATCAAGTCGGCCACGCTAAATGATGAGCAATTAAATGTCCATCGAACCAATGCATAGCTAAGGCGGGCTGCTTCACCGGGGCCTTTTTCTGTGGTGGTATGGTGTAAGGGAAGCTAATTCGGAAAAAGACACCATTGCAAGTGTCCAACATATGTTAAACACACCAGTTAGTAGTAACGCTGATCCAGAAATATACGACAAAGCAAGCCATACTATCAGTTTGCAGTCAGTCATGCAGGAGACAGCCGGGCCAGGGCAGTAGCCGCCCACGGCAGACAGGAGCAGGCCCAGATAAGGAATATATGAAAGGAGGGCCTTCATTCAGTGGCTTGGTTTTTAAACAAGTATCCCAGCTTATGGCTTTTGTCACATTGTTTTTGACACTTTCAAACTTCGAAATTTGTTTCCGCCTAAAATGCTTCAAGTGTCTCACCTCTTGAAAAACAGCCAGCGAAATGAAGGCGTGTGCAAAATCTATCGCACGGTAAGCCAACGGTTTACTTTCAAAATTCTCACCAGTCTATGTCTTTGTATTATTATATTATGTAATTCTCACCAGTCCAGATCGTATCTTGGCATCTGCCCTGTGAACGCAGATGCCTTCTCAATGACCCAAAATGCCTACCCGTTCGTGGAATTTGGCGTCCCCAGGAAGGGGCAGTGTTGAAATGGACGACTTATCATGGAAGGTGGATAGCCTCATTTCCCGAATGACATAGATGAGTCGAATAGGCAAGATTGCGCACCAGTGAGAAAGAGCTCTGGATACACATGGATGCACATGTAGCATAGCAGCCATGACATTTGAATAAAGAGGCGATAACAACCTCCATCTCTACTCCCTCCCCCCTCCCTCCATCAGGCCTGCTTTCAAGAAAAGTTTCTTAAGTACGCCCTGAGCTTGGTCCCCCCCTTTTTGAAATTTTCCTACGCCTGTGGTTGTAGGTGCTCTGATCCCACCATACGATCGTTAAGTTCTAGTTTTATGGCAGAGCGTGTGGAACGTACGGCGATAGTGTTCGGAGTGATTTATCATTGACGCATTGCCGAAGTTCATTTGCGAGTGTTTTGAAAGCAAACAAAACAAACAACTGCAATCTCCTGCTCACATGGTGTGCTGGGTTTTTGAGCGGTTTTTGTCCCTCAGTGTGATGTATTATATCAAACCGGTGGCACAAAATGATGTGCAATGTCCTTTATTTGCTACAAAATAACGTTAAGAAGTTTGCGCGTCGCAAACAAACAGCTCCGTGTCAGATAACAAAGTTCGTCATCGCCGGCTCCAGTTTTTCGGAAGAACTCATGCTAATACCGAAATTAACTGACCTGTAATGCAGAGTGAGCTGCAATACATTTTAAGTTTTCCACCAAATTTACATCGAGAACCGTAAGCATTGCAAGTAAAATGCTACGCGCCGAGTAAAAATCCGTCTTTCTTGACCTCAATTTTCGGTAAATACTTGTACTAGTCACGCAATTACTGATTCACCGGAATGAACGCTTTCTACCCAAAAATTTCGATGAAGAGCTATGCACGTCGCAAATAAATCGCTGCTGCGTTTCCAACTCGCAAGGTCCGTCTCTTTAGCCCTATTCTCACGTCAAGGCCGGGCAGGTTACGAAATTAACTAATTCGGGTCATCATGGTGTGGATATATGCTTGCTTACGACTCATTTGCACCACGCTCACTCGTCGCTTGTGAAGGCGAGGAGATATAAAGGCGTGGAGATATTTGGCGAACAAAGAGCCACAAGGGCCCATCGAGGTTGGCCGACCTCAGGCTCCGCACACATCCTCGAAAGCAATCCCACCACCTGATCTGCCTGAAGTTAGCTTTCAAGGAGATCTTCAGACCGATGGAAGTTGTCCAAACAAGGCCCAGGAGCGATGGAAACGGAACGCAGACTGCACTTCCTCAGCCATTTGCCCCACTTCCTTCACTCACGTGTAAGTGGCTTTGGCCATCGAGTGCAGCCCCCGCCCACTGAGAGGGCCCGAGTGGGGTGCCACTTCTCCTACCTTCCTCGAGAGCGCCCGAGTCAGCGTGCCGCTGCCCCTGAGTGACAGCCGCTTCTCCTCGCAGGTTTCGCTCCTGGGTTCTGTTTGCTTCCATCCGAGCCCACTTGCAGCTCCGTTTTGCGTGCGCTATTGCCTGGTCCGTCAGGAGCACAGGGCCTCGGACGGCGAGCATCTGGGACGCCCTGGGGTGATGCCTGGCCTAGATTTTTCCTCTCATGGCGGTTCGCTCCGCACTGATTGGCTCGGCCTCGGGCTCGGACTCCGAACCTGTCCGCGCAGCTGGTGGCTGCTGTTCTGGTTTGCTTCTCTGGTCTGCAGGGGCCTTTCTTGGCCGCCCTGTGGCGCAAGGGTGAAAAAACTTCTGATTTGCGAATATGACCGCCGACAAAAACCGACGCCTTTGCGAGCCCATTAGCGACAGAGTTGTAAAAATGGAAACAAACTACAACAGAACAGACCATATTATTACAGACCATCCCAGCTAGACGAAACTCATCTTGGTGCGTGGCTTAGTATTGGCCGATGCTCGCTAACGCTTGTAGCTGAGTATGTGTGAGCACATGACAACGCGTTGATGTTTCCCTGAATGAGAAAGATGAGTCATACGGTGCTGCCAAACATAGTAGCTTTAGTCGGTAAGTCTTAGCAGGTGTCAAAATAATAATACAAACTGTACTTTATCAGCGCTGACGTCACAGATCAGCGGTAACACTGTTGTTCCAATGCCCCAGGTCAGTGCTTTTCACATATTTTTTTTCAGCCAAGATTCGCTTCACATACTTAACAGTATAAAAGACAAGTAACTGGGTTTTTTATTGGTCGTAAGAACAGTGGCTGGCCACAGCATCTTGCGACGGACGCGATCAGCTTATTGCGCAGCGTTTTAAAGCGTAGTGCCATTTGAGACAGATGGGCTCGAATGCGCGCCTCGCATTAATGGATCGGGTTCAGTCCAAGGTTGTAGGCTGCCGTTGATTATGCTCAGGTCGTGAGAATCTGACCGGCCTAAAAAACGCAGCCAATCGTCAGTTTCTGTACGGCGCTGTGCGACTTTTCTGAGGGTGCACCATGGGGCGTCTCTGGTAATGGCGTTAAAAAGCCTTGCCGATGTAGGAGGCTTGTTGTTTATAAAAATCCGGCCTATAACGTCAGAGGTCAATGGGGGACGTTGCAAGCGACGCATGTCAAAGATTCCTCCGGTCTTTCTGCTGTTGAGAGGAACAGCAGCTTTGAGGTAGGATGCCGAGCATCGCTAGTGTAGGTCTCTCACATTGCCCGTCGCGCCGCAGATTAAGCGTTCTGAACGGTGGGCAGGCGTGAGATAAAACGTTGTTGATTATCATGATATTGTATGTGGAGCCAAATGAACGTGCTAGAGGTGTTCCAAAATGTCATTTGTATCTGTTGATACCAATATTGCAGGGGTTTCCACGCAAATTACTTGAGATTATGTCAGGAAATGCAAGATCTACACCTGTAATGATGATACAAAGATACTCGGTGGGTCGCCAATGCTCACAGCTGATTGTACGATGATGTCACAAAACCAAAAGTGACCTTGTTTCAGGTGCTTGTAGAAACGTGCTATCGGTAAATGTAAGTGTACAGGAATGCAGATCTAGCAAAATACGTAGGGGTGACTCTACTCCGAAATGCACTTAAAGCAGCGATCTCTTCCCAGATTTTACGCAACTTTTCTTTTCAGAGCTCGAGTAGGAGTGTAGTTTCTCAAGATAACGTTTTTGGGGGCTACACTCCAGGAATTTTGATTAATGAAAAATGACGGATAAAAGTGATAAAAATAGGAAACTTCGTCCCTGGCACAAACCCCTCTCCAACAAAATAGGAATCTACACGCCTCTAGGCTGGTTATGTTGGGTTTGCCTTTATCTGACAACTTTGCTGAATTGATCTCGGCTATTCATGCTGTGCGTGATGGCCAGCAAATGATACTTTGGTGCAAATAAACTCGCGAAATAAAAATGTGTGATGGGTATGGCCCGTTGCACTTGACATGTCTTTGTTTTGATGGTTTATTGCATTTAGTGATCATGCAACAGTTTCTGAAAATTTGACTCCAGCTGACAGTTTAGACGTTTCCAAATTTCGTCGGTGACAGCAAGGCATTTTCTTCACCCCCATTCTGGTGGTCCTTTCCCCGTGCGGCGGGAAACGTGAACGGCGTGGGACGCTGCTTCGCTTGATGCCGTGCTTCTAGATTTTCTTGTCGCTGATGGTCTACGATAAACTTTTCTGTGACTTCCTATTGCAGCATTTCTCGTCAGGATGGCGGAGCCAGGGACACGTTCGTCAGAAGGGTTGACAACTGAGTCTACGAGTCAGTTGCTAGATTGGTTCTCGAGTGAAAGAAAGGTGCTATCATCACACGATATGTTGATGACAGTGAAGTCACATGATGCAAGGTAAACCCATAGCAACTGTTACCAGCAATAAGAAGCCAATAGTCCGCATCAGTTAATACAAGCGTGAGAGGTCAGTAGCCTAAACAGCGGTGAAGCGATTCCGAGCGGCGAGCGCCACGGAAATTCAACACGCGTGATCGAAACAAGTGAGAAAGTATTCACCGCTTTAGTGGCTTCAAGACAGCCTGAACCACCCGACAAAATCGTAACATAGGTTGGTGAATACCGTGGCTGGTTTTAACCGCCCTAGTCTTATACACGTCCTTGGATAAACGCATGCGTAACGAGGCACGCGAGCCTACACACAAGAAAGATCCTTGCAGAAACATGCACGACACGTGACACACGACTGACGCATTTTCGACGCATCACATCGCGACACTGACGCATCTTCCCGAACTGGTGCAACATTGGCATGCAACACTTATCCTGCTAAGGCAGGCTCAATTTGTACGGGCACATACTGTCAGATACGACTTAGATCAGTTCTAAAAGCAAATGCCAACTATTCTACTGCGTGTGCATCTAAACTAAATAGAATGACGAAATTAACCGTACAGAGACCGCCAACGACGAAGATAATCGCCTCATGAAACAACAGACATGAGACTGCCTTTTAAGACCGACAACCAAAGACAAATGGTAAAGAAAAGTGAAAAAACGGAGACGGAGGTGGTCTCATGAAATGAGAGACGGAGACGGCAGAGCAAAACCAACACACGGGAACCGCATAGTAAAGTAGATATATACCCCACTGTCTAGATAAGAGCATCACGCACCGGACTCGCCCCAGTATGCCCACGCACCTGCTTCTCACAAGCTCAGTCCACACGCATACAAGGATAGATACAACGGCAATATCCACCGTGACCAACGCTCCTTTTCAATGGTGAAATGGCTTGTCCAAAGGTTAGGAACGGGTGCAAGTTGACCGGTGAAAAAGTGAATGGATGACACGAGCATTAATAAATAGCTGTCCCAAATGACGTCAAAGGGTTAAACCGGCATGCTAGGCGAATGATAACGGCTTAGTTCAAGGGGTCAGACCGACAGGTTTAAAAGGGGTGAAACCGGTAAACTAAAACGGATAAAACCATCATGGATGAATGAGTACCCCGCCCAGCTAGCACAAGTCTGGCGGGGCGCGGGCTCACATGCTTCGGCGGCTACGGAGCTTTCTGACACGACCGGCAGCCAGCTGCTCTGAATCAAGACTCACTATCGACTTCGAGGAGGCTCTCTTACATGGAAAGCCGTGATTTCCACAACGTGTCACAATTGTAATGAAATATTCTAATTCACGAGAACGGTCTCGGCCGGCCCCACGCCGCTCCAACTTCGAGCCAACGATCTCGCCTGTCGCCCCGCCGCAGGCTCACGATCGATACAATTAGCGACTGCAGCCAATTGGTGTCGAAATGACTGGCGGCGCGGCAGGTTTTCAGCGTGGCGGGCGTGGTCCATGGTCCCGGGGGGGGGCGGGGGGAGGGGGCGGGGGGCGAACGCCTGCCTCGCGCGCCCCCCCCGGTCCTGTAGGTGGCGACCACCAGCCAGTTGGATGATACCGGCTCCAGCTGCGGCGAAAGATCGATGCAATCGTGGCTTCCAATTGATGGGGCGATTAAGCATTTTGGCAGGACGGAGGCTTTGAGGGCGGCGAGCGGTGTCCGGTGGCCCGCGGTGGTGGGCGGCCGGCACATGACGAACGCGCTATGTACCATGACCGTGTGTTTTCAATCGATAAAGTTTTTCGATTGATGAAGTCCCACCGTGTTAGTCAGCTTCTCTTCTTTGCCTGGGATATAACGACAGCACTGGCGCGGATCATGTAAGAGCAAGGCACGTATGAGTTGGGGCGAAATGCGATACAGGGTCTTATTTTGCAACCTCATGCATCGTTTACATGAACGGGGTTTCCCGTTCCCTTAGGTTCATGACCACTTACATCTCGGGGATATTTACAGATTGTGGTCCTATCTCGACAACAGCGTAGGAGTGCTCCTTCAAACATTCCAGTGGCTTTCCATGGATCGATGACGATGGAGGAAGGAAGATCTCATTGATCAAATCGAACCCGGCCATGTCCAGGGCATTTTATGTCCGAACCTGCGTACGTGTAGTTGTTTTGCGCTGGTCCCATTTAATTTTTCAATACGAGACAATCGGAGACGTGGGTGAGAGGTCAGTAGCGTTGTCTAATGCTGTGTCTACTATCCGGTTGCTCAGGGTATAGACGCGTCGTCGCTAAATCTGTGTGCCAAAGCTTGAAGGTCATAATAATGCGCGTTGGTAGTCGTAAACCCCCAACCAAAATCATCTCTTAGAGTAGTAAGTAGTAAGGTATTTGTGTTATCTGGGCGTGTACAGAGATGTTAGTATCCAGCGAGAGTAGATTCAAATAGGCTAACAATTGGA
>NW_023596545.1:36423379-36462571 GCF_011947565.3 Pollicipes pollicipes | reverse complement strand
CGCCCAGCCAGACCAGGTTACTAAGATCAACATTCTCTAAACATTATGAGAAAACTCACACCACCGAAAGCAGTGCTTGCCACGCTACGAACACCTCGAGACTACGATCATATTTCTCCCGATTGCCATTTACCGGGCCGAAGCTCCCTAATTCGCTTTATCCCCGATGCTCGATTCAACCATACGGCCTAGGTATCGACCAATTCCGAGCGGCATCCCTCTGTACATCATTATGAGATCGAATTTTCATGAATTATGCATGGCCACCTGTCACAGCGATGCATTTTGACTCCCGTGTGATTTCCTGTCAGAGTCATGTTTCTGTCCCCGATCTCCTCTTGTTACCAACCTCAGGCACTTGACTCGAATCGGATGGGCAAATTGTTGCCTACACGTTCATAAATGCCGGGTCATTCCTGTGCCTCACCTGACCGCCTGACCTGCTGCAGCTTTGCATACCGCCCCACCTCAGATCACCCATCGCGGTCATGTGACCTGTTTCATTCATGATCACCTGTCGGCAGCAGTGCATTCCGGCTCATCTGGGATGACCTGCTACATCCACGTGTTTCGGCTGACCTGTGATGACCTGCTACAGCCACGTGTTTCGGCTGACCTGTGATGACCTGCTACAGCCACGTGTTTCGGCTGACCTGTGATGACCTGCTACAGCCACGTGTTCCGACTGACCTGTGATGACCTGCTACAGCCACGTGTTTCGGCTGACCTGTGGTGACCTGCTACAGTCACGTGTTCCGGCTGACCTGTGATGACCTGCTACAGGCCACGTGTTCCCGCTGACCTGTGATGACCCGCTACAGTCACGTGTTCCGGCTAACCTGTGATGACCTGCTACAGTCACGTGTTCCCGCTGACCTGTGATGACCTGCTACAGTCACGTGTTCCGGCTGCCCTGTGATGAACTGCTACAGTCACGTGTTCCGGGCGGACCTGTGATGACCTGCTACAGTCACGTGTTCCCGGCTAACCTGTGAGGACCTGCTACAAGCCACGTGTTCCCGCTGACCTGTGATGACCTGCTACAGTCACGTGTTCCGGCTAACCTGAGATGACCTGCTACAGTCACGTGTTCCGGCTGACCTGTGATGACCTGCTACAGCCACGTGTTCCGGCTAACCTGTGATGACGTACCACAGTCACGTGTTCCCGCTGACCTGTGATGACCTGCTACAGCCACGTGTTCCCGCTGACCTGTGATGACCTGCTACAGTCACGTGTTCCGGCTAACCTGTGCCCGTCCGCCGCAGCGATCTGCCCCGGCCACCCGTGGCAGGAGTGGCAGGGCTCCTGTTACCGGCTCACCTACGACACCGCACCCTGGCATGGTGTCAGGGGCGATTGCAAGGTCTTCTTCAGGTCCGCCGACGCTGCCAGCGTCACCAGCAAGGACGAAAACGACTTCATAAAAAGTAAGCTGTTCATCCTCTGACGCATATCAAGTTAATGTGGGGTGCTTGGTACATGTGATTATGTCTCTTCCAGCAATTTTCAAGTCATTTATAGCAGACCATGCCCGTGCTTTTCTGGCCAACATGTTCTGAAAAGACCATGAAATCAATTTCTTGTTATCGGAGCTTTTGCGCCACGAAAGGACCGCATACGGTCAGTGGATCCATGGGGCTATCCAGGGATCCATTGTGCTTGAGTGCCGTCCATAAAGCTTTGGCAGGCCCTGTCATGCAATATCGAGACGTCAGTTGAATCCGCTCATCATAAACTGTCATTTGGTGACTAACCACTCACCAGATGCACAACGCGCACAAGGATATTGGAAAAAAACGGATGAGAAGAATGTTAAAATATCAAGAGAATTCGTGACGGAACCAGGGGCGCGGGACTGTTGCAGGAATTGGCATTAGCGGCAAAACAAGACACCTTTTAATGCCATTTTTCCCCACATCACTATCAGGCTAAAAATATTAGCTAAGGTCAAACACTTATGAAAAGCAGGACGGCTTTAAGCGCCTCCGAGCCGTTCGGGAGATGCAGTAATAAGAGTGGGTTTTGGATCTGACCCTTCAGGATAGGAGACAATGAAACAGAAGGGACTTCTAAGAAAAAGATGAGCCGTCCAATACCGTGCCATGCACCAAATTTTTTAAAACGTCTTCGTTTATTCTCCGGGAACATAAGAGCTGAACACGGTTTAGGGCCATAACCATGCCTAGCCGTGTTCAACCGGCCACCAACCGCTTGGCTGCCGTGCGAGCCTGACTCGCTCCCGCACCGCTGACTCATTCGCCCTTGGCCTGACCTCGAACTACGTCGTGTGTACATCCGAGCGCAAGCTGTGAGCTCGTCGTGCTTTGTAGCCTGAAGTCCTAGCGGCGCGCTCGTCTTTGTGTCTGTTCTGCAACTGCGTTTGCGCGCAGCCCATTGTTGTTTATTGGTCCTCCCGTGCGCCACGACTACGCGCGGGCAACCCGCCGGCTTCGCAACGCCTGCAGCAGAAGGTGACGCATCTCTGCATCTCATTCTGTTTGTTCAGCTGCGATGACATTTTAACTGAAGGATTGAGACGAGGCAGTAGCATCACACGCGGAATAATTGTGCGGACTTCCATCCTCGCCTGGTGCGGTAACATTTACACAACGTTAAACCCCGGCCGTTAACACTGCGGCCGTTAACACTGCGCCCGTTAACACTCCGGTCGTTCACGCTCCGACCGTTAACACTCCGGCCGTTAACACTCCGGCCTTTAACACTCCGGCCATTAACACTCCGACCGTCGTCAATTGTTCTTGATTCTTCCCCCTGGTATTCAGTTAGCTCAATTGATAGAGCATTGTACTTGCGACTAGATGACCCTGATTTGAATCCCCAGCAACTCCACGAAGAAAAATCGTGCTGTAGTGCGTACATGGCTGAAAATCTAACACCGCCCAGTCCTCAGTACTCAACCACCTGAACGCGGCCGGGGAATTAGCAGGTTGCAACGTTGTGCAAATACAAACACACCAGACCAGGACACTAATCCAAACTTTCATCAGCAATTTTTTTGCATCGTTAAAAAAACGTTGCAGCAAATTATCCGTGGCGGTGCCTCGTATCTAATGAGATGTGTCACTAATTTCACCTGGGGGATAACATTTGAGCGCAGCATGATATCAAACGAGACACGAGCTTGGCCCTCTAGTTAACTTTACACCTATACAGTGACCTGGCGCGCCTCTCCAGACAGCGTGGTAACGCATGAACTGTGGCCTCAGATCTGGCAGGCCAGAAAGCTGTCTGGCTGGGCCTGAGGTCGACCAACAACCTGCTGACCTGGACGGACGGCACGGCCGTCAGCTACCGCAACTTCCCCGGCAGCCGTACCCAGACCAAGGGCGCGGAGGATGTTGTCCAGGTCAGCACACCGCCAGTGTGCGGTTTCTATGGCAAGTCACGCGATGGGAATGTGTGTGATTAATCGCAAGAACATCAGCGTAAAAACATGCGAGACCTTGGCAGTCACGCACCAAGGTGAACATGGAAGGATCGCTAACATATTTCGACGCCCAATAACGCTCTCAGCCTGGTAATGCACCCTAGTCAGCTAATTTTACCCGAGCGCCTGTTGTGTTTGGACGTGACCTTCCTAACGCGTCATCATTCTGAGGAATATTTTTCCGGCCCGAGAATCTGCACGTGGTTTGTCCTCTGTGACCTCCGCAGTCAACACGCCCTTGCACCACTCCCCCAGCCCAACCCCGTCCGGGTCTGGGTCTCAGTCTCCGAGAGGGACCCGTCTCTGGTGTCGGCATCGCCTGGTGGCGGTCCTCTCGCGTACTCCTGCCCCCCCCCCCTCGTTCTCCCCCGCCAATGTCCAGCCCTTGACCAATAGGCCCGCGGCGGTCCCACACTCGCCCCTCGCACAGCTCTGCCCGTCGCCAGATGGAGCCGTCGGGCCGGTGGCGGTTCGCCGCCTCGCACACGGCCGGCGCGCTGCGGGGCGTCTGCAAGATGCCCTCCTGCCGCTGCCCCTCCGGCTGGCGTGAGTGGGACCGCCGCTGCTACCGGGCCGTGACGTCACGCGTCAGCTGGACCGAGGCGCGCCAGCGCTGCCGCAAGATGGCGCCCACCGCCGACCTCGTCAGCATCATCAACGAGCGCGAGAACAACTTCGTGTTCGGTGGGTGAGGCTGATGATGATGATGATGATGACGATGACGCGTATTTGGGAAATCCGAATCACTCCGAGCTTTTGCAACCAATTTTCAGCAGATAAATGGACAGCTACTAGATCACGAGGACAAAGTCAATCATCCAAAAACAAACGCCCGAAACACACGCAGATGCACACCAGTCACGACTCCGCTGCACGAACAGGTAATGACATCCACGAATGTCCCACGAAAAGTCCTTCAAATGTTTCGGGAAGGTGACAATCGGAAGAAGTCGAGGAAAGTTAGAGAGAGTTCGTTATACATCTTGAGTGCACAAATAGAAAAACGCTTACGCGAAGGCTGCAGTGCCGGGCGGGGGGGGGGGGGGGGGGGGGGAGGGCAGAGGGCGGTGGTCGGGTGCCAGCTTGGCTCCGGCCGGTCTGCGGGTCAGGTCACGCTCGGCTGTCGTCTGCCA
The DNA here is from genome assembly GCF_011947565.3 of Pollicipes pollicipes. NCBI lineage: Eukaryota > Metazoa > Arthropoda > Thecostraca > Pollicipedomorpha > Pollicipedidae > Pollicipes > Pollicipes pollicipes. The sequence continues at coordinate 36,457,987 of NW_023596545.1, read as the reverse complement.
TTCTCCAGCGAGCCGTACCTCAGCGCATGCTTGGGCCGCGAGAGATGACTCAAAATTTCCGTTGCTGGGTGAGTTCGAAGGGCTGTACCACTGCGCTGGTAGCGGTTTGTCCTTAGATGTATGCCAACCATGGGAAGGTGGGCCGCCTTTACGTACGTGCCGATAAGCCACGACACGGCTCCCGCTGCAAAGAACAGCTAAAAATAGAACTGACCAGTGCTGGCTGTGCAAAACACCCCCCCCCCCTTGGCTTTCATGTCTGTGCATATTCGTCCATGTGTTTAACACCTCGCTCTATCGTTTCCATGCTTGAATAGCATGACTTCCCTAGTGCCAAGGACAGCACGTATGCACAGAGCAGCAACCAACTACAGGAAAACAAAGCGGATGGTGAACTTATTGGATTCGGGGAAACAAAACGAACACAGCGATGCCATTCAGCCACACCCTCCATTAGGGTTCAATCACGCATCCGCACGAAAATTACCCCGCACACACGCCGACGGGTACACGCACGAACGCGTGCATGACTTCTGTTGCTGGTTTGTGCTCACTGCATTCGATGTCGCGCGGGCGCTAGTCATTTCGTGAGTACCATGCATAGGCGCACGTTGCTCGTGAACTGTGCATGCTCACATGGCCATGGACACAAACGGAATTCCAATCACGTGATGAGTTGATTATGCGAAAACTCTCTTGATGCTGCATTTCGCGACTCTGCAATTTGTTTTGGTGTATTGAATTTTAACTTTGTTCCTAAAGCGGAGGGCAAAGGCGTAAGCAATTTTTTATCTACGCTAAACCCTGAATCTACTATTCAACCATCCGCGTTATTCAAGGAATTCTCTGCTTATCCGATATTCACCACGCCACCGTCAAGTTTGATGCCTTATTTGAAGGAACTTAGATGAGAGACCACGTTTTCATTTCCAACAGCTGTCCAGCCTCCCCACGGCCTGTTGACAGAGTCCGTCAGCACTCCCTGCGGCTAGTCAATAGATCAGGAGCTGGCCGGCTGGCGGACAAGCCGAAGGCCAGCTTTGGAAGACATCAGGCCGCTTGAAGTTGGGTTTCCACTTGTGCTGACGCTAACCGACCGATCTGGTGCCGCGCGGCGGCTGGGCAGATCTGCTGAAGGAGTACCCGTTCTGGATCGGGCTGAACGACCGCGAGCGTGAGGGTCAGTTCGTCTGGAGCAGCGGCGAGAAGTACCCGTACACCAACTGGCACCGGCCGTCCGAGCCCAACGGCGTGAAGCACAGCCAGGACTGCGCTGAGATGCTGCAGGTGGGCTGTCGGGGTGAAGACCGACGGGGGCGCTGCCGCCCGACGAGGGGTGCGCCACCGACGGAGACGCTGCCGTCCGGTGAGGAGTACACCACCGACGGGGGCGCTGCCGCCCGGTGAGGAGTACACCACCGACGGGGGCGCTGCCGTCCGGTGAGGAATACACCACCGACGGGGACGCTGCCATCCGGTGAGGAGTACACCACCGACGGGGGCGCTGCCGTCCGGTGAGGAGTACACCACCGACGGGGACGCTGCCGTCCGGTGAGGAGTACACCACCGACGAGGGCGCTGCCGCCCGACGAGGCAGCAGCGCCTGTAGCTCCATGGATCCGCAGCGGCTCTGCCGACGGCGGAACTTGGATGTTTTGCTTGAATCGCTTGTGGCGCGCTGGTGGAGCAGGCAAGGTAAATATATATAAAAGGAAAGGTTGACGTACTGCACGTGTGCGAAGGCACCTGTGAACATGAGAGGAAGCTGGTAACCAGACAAGATGTGACTCAACCAAGCTGTCTCAGACGTGGTTTGCAAAAGCCGATCCGCTATAACCGCGTGTCGTGTTGCAGGACAAGACGTGGGCGGACAACTCGTGCCACGTGCACAACGGCCGCACCCGGCCGTTTGTCTGCGAGCTCATCATCTGCGGCCGGGCCGAGCAGATCCTGCGCGAGCCAGTCCGCGACGCCCAGATCCGCCTCTGGCAGCCCAACGGTCAGAGGGCTGGTTCAGAGGGTGGCAAGCCTAACAGTGGTGACCTAACAGTGGTGGGGCGGTCTGAGCAAACCGGCTCATTTCAGCCCAATCCACCACGACCAAGACATAGCTACGCGTTCAGATTGAGCAGTAGATGGTTGGCACTGCACTGCAGCCACTTCCCTCAACGTACAAACAAGATGCGCGCATTTGTTAAAAACAAAACTAGTATCGTCGAGCAGCTTTACTCTGGATCCCACAGTGCACTCGTACTGTACGGTCCTGCCGTTAAGTCTTGCTGTGCAGTCCTGCTGTTCAGTCTTGCTGTGCATAACTGCTGTGCAATCCTGCTATAAAGTCCTGCTATGCGATCCTGCAGAGCAGTCCTGCTGTGCACCAATGCTGTGCAATCCTCCTATGTAGTCCTGCTGCGCTGTCCTACTATGAAGCCCTGCAGTGCAGTCATATTGTCGAGTTCTGCTGTGCACGTCTGCTCTGCGATCTTGCTGTGTTGTCCTGTGGCGTAAGACCGTCGTGTACTCCTACAATGTAGCCCTACTGTGTATTCTTGCTGTGCAGTCCCGCTAGTTGGCCATGTTGAGGAGTCAGGCAGCGCAGTATCTTGCCATGAACGTCTGTTGTCAGTCCTGTAACGTAATTCTACTGTGCAGTCATGCTGTGCAGTCTTACTGTGTAGTCTGGCTGTTAAGTCTTGTTGAGCAGGCCTGCTGTACAGTCATGCTGTGTAGTTCCGCTGTGCAGTCTTGCTGCGTAGCCCGCCGCGTGCGTTTACTGCCTACCAGAGCTCCGCTGTGCAGTCCCACTGTACACAGCGCCAGTGACGCCCTGACGGCGCCGCAGATGAGCTGCGCTGTCCGGACGGCTGGAGTCGTAGCGGCAGCCGCTGCTACAGCAGCCCCACCGCGCCGAACACGTTCGCCCGCGTGCAGGCGCAGTGTGCCAGCCGCCACCCGCAGGGCACCGTGGCGCTGCTGCGCTCCGTCGAGGAGAACGACAGAGCCTTCTGTGAGCTCCACTGCTAATATTCATGATATATGGCTCCGTTAATGTAACAATGTCGGCCCGCCGCGCGTATCCCGCGGCATCGTTGATTGTCGCCCGCTGACCACGCCGGCCGTAAATCGCCGCGCAGGGTTCATAAAAACCGCCGCTACTCCGAAACGAGAAAGGCTAGAAACACGTTTTTGGTGTCAAAACACATGCAAGAGTGCCTTATAGGCCACTGAATATGTGATCGCAATAGTACAACATACCGGAGGGGTATCCTGAAAAACTTAGGAGGGGGCCCGCATCGACCCCTCCCCCTATCAGGGTCAGGGTTAAAGCGAACGTCTTGCCGCACACTGCCATCGTGATGCCTAGGAGCCGCGATGTTCGCCTCGTCGCTGTCACCTCTGCAACGCAGACTGTCGCTCCCACGCCGTTGGCTGTCGCCCGCGCGCCGTTGACTGTAGCTCCCACGCCGTCGACTGTCGCCCCCGCGCCGTTGATTGTCGCCCCCGCGCCGTTGACTGCCGCGCCCACGCCGTCGACTGTCGCCCCCGCGCCGTTGATTGTCGCTTCCGCGTCGCAGTCGCCGCCGGCTCGCTGCCGATGTGGATCGACTACGGCAGCCGGTCGGGGCGTGCCGTGCCGGCCGCCACGGAGCGGCTCAGCCAGCCGACCTCCACCTTCACCTACTGGGAGCCGAACGTGAAGCTGGCCCGCTCGGTCGACAGCGACTGCGCCGGGGTACGCCGCGTCGGCGGTCACGACGGCAGGGACGGGGAGGGCGGGGAGTCGGAGAAGAGGGTGTCAGGGGTCAGGGCGGTGGGGATCTGATGTCGGAGTCAGGACGTCAGAGATCGGGATGTCCGTGGTCAGGGTGTCTGAGATCAGAAAGTCGGGGATCACGACGTTAGAGATCCGGTCTTCAGGGATCCGTACGTCGGGGTTTGCGGTGTCGGAGATCTGGGGGTCGGGGATCAAGATGGCGGGAATTAGGACGCCAGAAATCAAGGCGTCAGAAACCTGGGCGTCGAGTATGTTGTCAGAGATCAGGATGTCAGAGATCAGGCTGCCAGAGATCGGGATACCAGAAATTAAGGCGGCAGAGTTGAGAAGCGTTGATGATCCAGGACGTCAAAGATCATGGCATGATATAAGGGTAGGCATAGTCGGAGAGAGGCGGACAATGGGGAGCAGACTCCAATCCTTGAGCCATTCATCCTAGTTTCTCTACTCATATATTGGTGGCTGGGGCCGTAGAGTGCTGAGTGTCTCCGTCCACCGCGAGCCCTCCGAGTTCCAGTGCTGCTTTCACCTGGAATGTAACACTCACGCCGGTTTTGTTGTACAGGCCCTTCCTTCCAAGCTCCGGGAATTAGTTAAGTTTGCCCACATTCGTGCTCTTGTTCAGATCCGTCTTGCATGCACTCCTCCTTGGCCCGGAACAGGCCCAGTGCCTCGGATAGCGAGCGTCGGTATGCCCCAGGGTGGTCCCTGCCCTAAGGTTTTGCTGTCGTGGCGTTTTGCCTCGTGCTGATTGGTCCGCGCTCGGGCCGGAGCTCGGGCTCGGATCCCAAGCTTGCCTGCGGGGCTGGTGATTATATAAGCTGCGTCTTCTCTGGTCTGCTGGTCTGGTCTGCACAGGATCTTCTTGGTCGTCCGCTGGTAGTCTGCTGACCCCGGTGCGGCGGGAGCGCGAGCGGCGTGAGACGCTACCCCGCAAGATGCTCCATTTCTCGGTTGCCCCTTGCTCTGAACATGTTAATGACAATTGGGCGTCAGCCGCAGTCATCCCTGGTCATCTGCTGTGCTTCAACCGGGACGTCTCGCCCCTTGATGACCTTGCTGTCGGCGGGGCCCGCAGCTGCCCTTCCGGCACGGCCTGTGCGCGCGGACGCCTTGCCCGGCCTGCTGACCTGTCGCTGACACTCTGGCTTACGTAGGGCGACCCGCCTACTAAGCAGAGTAGGAAGGAATTTCAGGGGGATGGGGGGGGGGGGGGGGGGGAGGGAAGACATGACAGAGACGATGCTAACAAAAGAATATATGCAATTATTATTGGTATTAGTCAAACGTAAGCTACGCCTTACAAAGCACATCTCTTCACGTCGTGAAGAAATTCTCGTCGGTTAGACAATTCTTACAGGAGGATATCTCAGCACTGCGCGATGCCATAGCGCAGCCACCCCATCCCAGCCGGTTTTTTTCGGCCTGTTGCTAGCTGACCGTCAATCGACGAGGGATATCGGCGCGGCAACTGGAACTCTAACCTGCATGTTCAACACACTTTGATAATATTGTTCGACCAGGGGGGGGGGGGGGGGGTAGTCTCCCTCTCAATTATGTAGGACAAGGGGGGGGGGGGTCCTTAACCTTAGAAAAAAGTGGGGTAGCTCCAGATAGAAATATTCTTTAGCGCGTTTCTGATGTAAGTTAAGTCACTTATTTCCCCTCAGCCTCAGCCCTCAACTTATTTGCAGAACTACACCCTGTGTTCGGCGGTCTTACACCTGAGATGCAGGGACAGCAAGCTCCTTGGCGTGATTTGCGCTCAAAAGCACCATAGCGGATGGCACGTGATTGATTCGTGGGGACTTGGGTTTGAAGTCACGTTCCAATAGTCGAGCGGCAAAAATGCCGGCCGCTCCCCAACAAAGATGGCGGGCGCCGCGGGTTCGGCACGCGGCATCACGCTGGTCCCAGAAGGCGATTGAGTTTTCCCGACCAAAGTGGCAACGACGTCCGTCTCTCGGCAGTCTGTCACGTACGGATCTTGCAGATACTTGCTCTCGCCTCTCAGACACTTCCGTGATTCTGCAAAAGACCCGAGCAGCCGCACTCAGGACGGGGAAGGAGATTCAGCCCTGTTTCGGCTGTAATCCTCGTGCTGAACGGGCTAAGCAACTCAGAGCACAAACTGCGGGCGGAGGAGAGAACGAAGACAGCATGTTCTGTCCAGCACGCCTCTCTCGTTCTGTGGAGAGGTGTATGGCGGTGTCAATGGCGAGATGTACTCACACCCGCCCCTCCCAGCCCTGCTCGCCGTCACCTGCCGTGAACACGTGCCGCAGATGGAGCAGTCGAGTCAGTGGCGTCCCCACCGGTGCGACGTGGACCGGCTGCCCGGACTCTGCGAGATCCCCGCTTGTGACCGTGAGTGCGGCCGCCTCAGGTCGGGGGCGTGCGTACTCCCGATAAAGCGGCACAGCCACCGACATGTCTCAGGCTGAAGCCGCCCTGGTAAAAATATATCACAAGCCGCTACGCCTAGCTGCAGATAACGGTTGACTTCTGACCTCTGATGACCTCCGCTCCTGCCGGCAGCCACCTGTCCACCGGGCTGGATCCCGTTCGGGGGCCACTGCTACCGTCTGGTCGGCCCGAAGCGGACGAGGGCGGACGCCGCCGCTGTCTGCCAGAGAGACGGCGGGCAACTGGCCAGCATCCAGAGTCAGGACGAGAACGACTTCATCACCAGTACGCTCTGGCGGCCTGCAGGCTGAAGTGTGCAATGAGGGACATTTCGTGGTCTAAGATCCCGGCGGATGCGCGTGAACCTGGCTTACATGGACATCATCATAGAGCATTTCTTTTCCACGTTTGCATTACTTGTCAACAATGCCAGTTGTGACACAGTTGAATCCAAATGATGTGCAGATAACCGCATTGGCGCAGGACATAACGAAAACCGAGCTTTATCAGGCGACGAACGGCGTCCATGTGTCCAAACGCTCAGCGTGGAGTGTGGAGTGTAATGAGCGAAGACTTCGGGCACCGTGCGAAGGCCGGTTTCTTCCTCCGGAGGTCTGCATCAGTCGCGACGCTCCGTCTCACCCACCAGGTGCCGACACCTCGTGCATTCGCTCGGCAACCCGAGAGGCCCGGCGCGCCTCTATCCTGCCGCCGGAAGCAGGGCCTCCTGATCTCTCTCCTGACGGCAGCGGCGCCCCTGGCTTCCCTCCTGCCGGCAGCAGGGCCTCTGAACTCCCTCCTGCCGGCAGCAGCGCCCCTGACCTCCCTCCTGCCGGCAGCAGGGCCTCTGACCTCCCTCCCGCCGGCAGCAGGGCCTCCGACCTCCCTCCTGCCGGCAGCAGCGCTCCTAACCTCCCTCCTGCCGGCAGCAGCGCTCCTGACCTCCCTGCCGCCGGAAGCAGGGTCTCCTGACCTCTCTCCAGACGGCAGCGGCGCCCCTGGCTTCCCTCCTGCCGGCAGCAGGGCCTCTGACCTCCCTGCCGCCGGCAGCAGGGCCTCCGACCTCCCTCCTGCCGGCAGCAGCGCTCCTAACCTCCCTCCTGCCGGCAGCAGCGCTCCTGACCTCCCTGCCGCCGGAAGCAGGGTCTCCTGATCTCTCTCCAGACGGCAGCGGCGCCCCTGGCTTCCCTCCTGCCGGCAGCAGGGCCTCTGACCTCCCTCCCGCCGGCAGCAGGGCCTCTGAACTCCCTCCTGTCGGCAGCAGCGCCCCTGACCTCCCTCCTGCCGGCAGCAGGGCCTCTGACCTCCCTCCCGCCGGCAGCAGGGCCCCTGGCCCCCCTCTCGCTGGCAGCAGGGCCCCTGACCTCCCTGCTACCGGCAGCAGGGCCTCTGACCTCCCTCCTGCCGGCAGCAGGGTTCCTGGCCTCCCTCCTGCTGGCAGCTTGGCCCCTGACCTCCCTCCCGCCGACAGCAGGGCCCCTGACCTCCCTGCCGCCGGCAGCGCTGGCGTTCCGCTCCGGCACCGACTTCAGCGACTGGACGTCCCGCTACGCCTGGATCGGCGCCGGGCGTGCGGACCCGACCGCCGCCTGGGCCTGGGCCGACTGCGACGCCTGGACGATGGCGCGCTGGCACGGCGGCGACGGCGACGACAGTTCGCGCACCACCGGCACGTGCGCGGCCCTGCTCTACACGGGCCGCTGGCGGGACGACGTCAACTGCGAGCGTGGCGCGTTCAGGTGAGGTCCGCGGCGGGTGGTGCCGGGGTCGCCCAGGGCGACCGGGGGAGGCGCAGAGGCAGGCCGCGGTCCCGTGTGGGGACCTGTGTCGATCTCGTCCGGTGGGCGCTGGGAGAGTGGATTTGGGTGAGTGTGTGTGTGTGTGTGCGTATGGAGCGAATTGAGCGCCGTTTGGAGGACACACATACACTGCCGGGGAGATTCGCAGTGGACTTGAACGTGGTCCACGCAGACAGGTCGAGCGAAGCGTTGCTGGGGGAGATCTAGTTCAAGGAGCGGAAAATCCTCAGACAAGTCGATGCGCTGTAAACAGTATGCAGAACATGGCCCTGACTTATGATGCCAAGTTTGCTTTTCTGCAAAAATTATGATGCTTTTTAACAATTTGGGTGACTGCTAATCGCCGTAATGAAAGTCAATACTGTGTGCATGCAGCGCCGTCAGTTGTCACGTGACTTTACGCTGCTGGGAAGACTGGTCGCCATTAGCCGTCGGTGAACGCAGTGCTTAAGTTTTCATCCTCCTTAGAATAACTTCTTTCGCTGACAAATTAGCTGAGTATCCACGGCGCCTAATCGTACATTGCCGCCATAATAACGACCATGATCATCACGCGGTGTCCCTACAGCTCGGTATGTGAACTGGACCCGTGCCGAAAGCAGTTCGGGCCCGCCGACCGGTCCGGCTGCCGCACCGGCAAGGTCACGGAGGTCACCGAGCCGCCGCCGAAGGTCACCAAGCTGCCGCCGAAGGCTACCGAGCCGCCGCCCACGTCAGCACCCGTGAAAAAGGAGCGCTTCATCTGCCCGCCGGACTGGACGCAGCTCGATGACTATTGCTACAAGTAAGTGGCTTGCGGCATGTGAGCGCGAGTGTGCAGGCGCACCGCCGTGCGCATACGTGTGCGCATGCACGCGTATTTGTTAACATCACGTGTTTTGTTGGCGCCAGACCTCAAAACATGACCACCACACCAGACTGACAGAAGGAGGGGACACACAGGAATTTGGTACGAACAACAAACAAGACCTCAACAGCAAGTGCAGAAAGGGACGGCCTGCCACACGGGTTTGTCTGCTGGGTGAGCTCCCACAACAAGCTAGAACTTGATCAGTGTTTCATTGATAGAACGCCATTCCCCGCACACACATAAAGTTTGGCGCTGGTTGGCGAATAACCTTGCAGTGTTTTGACAAGGGGTTTCAGACGCTGCTGAAAAACACTGTAAATATGATTCGTTCGTTGCATCAGTTTCTTTCCTCAGTTACACAACGCAGACTGATTATAGTCCTGTCAACCACACCGTTTGTTCTCTACCACGAACATCACTGTAACCATCTACCGACCATCCATCTCTATGGTGTACCGCTCGCGCCGGCGCCCCAGCCCAGCAGCCCTGACCAATGACGCCTCCCGACGGACCGCACAGACGGGGTGTCGGCCTCCGTCACCGCGCGTGCCAACCCCGACCGGCGCCACCGGGCGCTGCCCACGGCCCCCGCTGACGCCGCCGCTCGCCGCAGGGGAGTGATCGAGCCGGACACGTTCATCGGCGCCCTGCAGACGTGCACGGTCACCTTCAGCCCAGCGCACGTGGCCAGTGTGCACTCACCGCGGGAGAACCGGCTGCTGCTCGGTGGGTGGCGGCCGGCCGATGGCTCGCGTCCCTGCCGCGCACTCCCCGTGACCCCTCGCGTGACCCCTCCCCGTGACCCCTCGGTGCCCTACGTGTGTTCAGTTTGTGCAGGTGCGGTGTAGCAGATCTATGCCTTGTACCACCAGAACGGGTTCGCGTTCCGCCAGCGGCAAGCAGGCACCAATGCTGCGGTAGGCTAAGGTAATGTCGCGGCGGGCAGATGTCGGGTGATCCTCGCCCGCAACCACGGAAGTGCCACGCATGCCACGAAACAGCGCGCGGCAACAGCCAGCACCGCTATAACGGCAGAGCCGGCTCAGCCCGCCTCAGAGGTGCGACATCCCAGCCCGCACATCACCTCCCCGCGTGGCGCCGGCAGAGCTGACCGGCGGCGGCCCCAGCTGGCTCGGCCTCACCTCGGCCTACGACTTCCCACGCTGGCGCTGGCTGGACGGCTCGCCGGACGGCGACTTCACCGCCTGGGCCGGCCGGCAGCCGGACACCACCACCGCCAACATGAAGGTCTGCGCCGCCGTGAACCGGCGCGGCCGCTGGGCGGCCCGCGCCTGCACCAGGGGCAGGAACAGCTACGCCTGCCGCCTGCCGGCAGGTACGGGAAGCTCGGCGCGCCGGCCGACTGCGGCTCCAGCTCCACAGGTCGACACCGGCCTGGCCAGAGTGGTGTTAGTTGCTCAATGAGGGCCGGATGTAGGGAGTGGATGTAATAAAAGCACGACTTAAAAGCCCAAAACTGCTGTTGTGACGTCCCAATCACCCATGAAAGTGATTTAGTGACCTCATTTCCCTGCGTTATATGATCCTGACACGGCCAACCGTATTTACTATTTCCTTCGGCTGTGCGTGACACCCATTTCGCTCAGCTGATGCGGACACCACTCACCCCGCCCTCCCCCGTGTGGTGCAGTGCGTGTGGTCGCGGAGCCGACCTGTCCAGACCCCACCAACTGGCGGGAAGAGGCCGGCTCCTGCTACGCCTTCCACCGGGACGGCCAGAACTACCTGAAGGCGCGCGTCGCCTGCGCCCGCATGGCCGGCAGCGACTTCGGCGTCCGGCTGCCTGTGGTGGAGAACGCGCTGGAGGACGCAGCGCTGCAGAGTGAGCGCCAGCACCGACGTGTGCCGCCATCCGCGGCGGGGAGGAGGGAGGAGGGGATGGCGTAACGAACGTCGCTGGTAATGGTAAGGGGCTGGTGATGAAGACCTTACGCCGAGCCGCCTAAGGGGTTGGTGATGATGTCTACGACGCTGGTACGCTACGCCTCGACGGACGCTGGTTGGCGCGCCCGTGCGCTGCTACTTGATCATGAGTATCTGGGATGTTTCGTTTGGACTGTTGAGTAATGTACTCGAAGGTCGTGCTTTCGTCGATGGTTGCCGTCCATGTTTCGCGAGTTGGGAAACGCATCGGCAGCGTTGTATGAACGCCTCCTTGCACCGAAATCCCGTAATCCCCACGTCCCCACCCCATCCCCCCACCCCCACTAAAACAACCACACCGCATCGCCACTGACAGCGCCGCTGCAGCAGGCGGGCACCAATCACCAGGCTCCTAAGCCCCACACGGCCCCCAATGACCAGCGCGTGTCCCCGTCGCCCCAGGGCTGGCTAACGGTCACGTAATCCGACTGGGCCTGACGAACGACTGGTCGGACGGCGTCTGGCGCTGGGAGGACGGCACGGCGCTGGGCTACACCAACTGGCTTCGGCCACCGATTGACGGCCAGGGCCCACTGTGCGCCACCTTGGACGGTCGGCAGGGCGGCTGGCTAGCCCAGAGCTGCGACGACGCCGTGTCCTTCTACTGCGAGGTGGCATCGGCATCAGGTGGGCGCTGCGGCGGGCGGGGCAGAGCGGCAGCGCTGGGCGGGCGGGGTGGTGGCGGTGGCGCTGCGTCTTAGACGGGACGGAACGGCAGCGCTGCGTCATCAACGGGACGGGACGGCAACGCTGCGTCAATGACGGGACGGGACGGCAGTGCTGCGTCTCGTCCCGTCGAATGGACGGGTCGGCGACGCTCGGTCTCAGACGGAACAGAACGGCAGTGCTGCGTCTCCGACGGGACGGGACGGCAGCGCTACGTCTCCGACGGGACGGGACGGCAGTGCTGCGTCTCCGACGGGACGGGACGGCAGCGCTCGGGAATGACAATGGGGGGGGGGGGGGGGGGGGGGGGGGGGACTGCGGCAGAGGAGGCTCCACTAGGGTTTGCGCCAGCGCTCGGGGTTCAACCGGTGCTCAGCTGTTACAGGTGATGCCCGGGAGGACGGGAGCAAGGCTGATTTTGTAGTGCGAGCCATTCAAATATGGAAGCAGTGAATGGAGCGACCACTTTCCACGCGTGATCGGCCCAGATGCGCGGGACATGGGCGGAATCGAGAGTTCGGGAGACCATAAGGATCGAGTTTCATCTCCACACGAAGACATTCGCCATTTGTTTAAGTGGTCCTCAGAGTGCGTGTGACGCAGCTCGCGCTTCACCGAACTTCCGATTTCTACCGTGCTTACGTGGGATCGCAAGCACTATATCTACGGTATGGGTTGTGTGTTAGAGATATGTGCCTTTCCGGTCGACGGTTGTGGCGTCCTTCTGATAGCAATGTTTGTTTCAGGCTCGGAAGCCAGCTACGATTACGATTACTACAGTGATTACGAGTAGGTGGTGAGTGCTGAAGATGCTACGTCCTGGACTAGAAGTGAGTTGTGTGTTCGTTGCGTGTTGATGGATGGTTGAAGTTCTCATGTTGGTGCCGACGCTCGCGCTGGATATGATAAATACATTCTCGTCTCGATTGAGATCTCGACCTGCATTCGTGGCCTGTTTTCAGCTAAGCCGTCGTTTTTACGTGACGACTTTTCAGACAATGCGGTGGCCTCGACCACTTTCTTATTTTGAGTCAATGGGCTCCGGTGTGATATTCAAGACACGATAGCTATTTGACTCACCGCCAGATGCAAGAACCATCTGAGTCAACACAGTGTGGCAAGTCTCATTAGATGGGGGCAAAGAAGGAAGCCAAGGCAGAAGGATAACAACGTTTTGTTTGTGATGGAACAACATGTTATCAACATTTCACGCAACATCGATTCAGTACCTAACCAGTGAAACAAGCCGCTTCTGAGGCTATGTCCGGCTACATTGCCCTCTTCAGCGTTTGAAGAGACATTGATGCAATGTTTTTCCGATATTGCATCAGTCCTGTTCTCTTATATAGATTAAGAGCATAAGTAGAGACGAGAGAGACTCCCGGGGAGCACTTCGACACATCAGAGCTGTCAGCCTGATGGCGAGAATGCAGTATCTAGCCCTGTATGTCTCCGTGATCTTTCAAGCACACTCGACTCGAATGGTCGCACGCTTTGAAAGTAACTAGTGTGAAGAGGGAATCCAAACGTGATTTATCTCCTATTTGCCGGAATATATATCAGCAACTGCCCCTTTCTTTTCTCCTTTTCCTCAGACTGCGTCCGGGCGCTGGGTGTGCCACATTGTCGAAAGGTTCTGGATAGTATCCCATGCCCTTGTCCGTATCGGGTTTTCCGCTGAACTGTACGCTATCAATATCTATATTACGTTATACGCTAAACGTGCGATTTTATCTATCCATATTAGGTCTTGACTGCATCTCGCACCTGGAGCTTCGATGCTCTACCATATTTCCTGACACTCTCCCAGCTCAGTTCCATCTCTCCAGAACCCCGCTGATTCAGGTGACCTAGCAAACCTAGTTAAACCCCGCTGAACCTCGCTGGGCCCCGCCGACCCAGCTGATCTAGTTGAACCGCGCTGAGCCCCGCCGACCCAGCTGATCTAGTTGATCCGGGAGCTTATCAGGTCTCTGAAAGCAAACGGGCACCAGGCCATCCTAGTCGGGATGCCCGGCCACGCTGGCCTGACCGGTAATAAGTCTGTTGACCAGGCGGCGAAGGCCGCAGCGCTGCCTCCCCCAACGGGAACACTGAGTTCCCCTCCAGCGAGCTGCACGCTGTGACGGCGTTATATCCGGGCTGAGTGGCAGAAGCTGTGGGGTCAGGAAAGCGGTAGAAGCAGGTTGAAAGTCATCAGGCCTAAGATAGGAAACTGGTAGTAGTCTTTCCGGAGGGTCAGGGAAGATGAAGTCATTCTGACCCTCCTCCGCATTAGGCACACGTGCAGCGCCCGTAAATTTCGACCGAACGACGCAGCGAATGTTCCCATGTGCGAATGATGCAACCACCTGTTGACCGCAAAACAAGCACCTGCAGACTGTACGTTAATCGGCCTTGAAAGGCAGAGATTCTTAGGATGTCACACGACTCCGATGTCAACTGATAGTGAAATTCCTGAGTTTGAATTCTTTACAATTACAAGCTCTAAGCTGCGGTTAGGCTTAACATGATGTGCTGTCCTGACAGGCGTTAGATTAAAAGATATTGACTACATGGTGGTGGCTGCCATCGCATTCGGGCCTTCGGGCTTCTGGCGATCTCTTGACAGTGCTTTTTTACTGTTGACACTTTTCCGTTGACACAACAGCACAGCGCGAAGTGACCACAGCAGGCGAGGCACTGTAAAAAACCCGCATTACCACCATCTGACCACGTCAGACACCCAACTCCAGAGAGAGGAGGCGCTTAGGGAAGCAGCGGCCGACCACTGCGTGCCGGAAGGCCGATTCTGTCCTCGCTGAGTGGGTTGGTATGAAAATGCCCGCTACGTTTTTCACGGATTCTAAGGTAAATAGCACGGTGAAAAGGAAGTCATGGTTAAGTAAATTGTGAAACACACTTGCGAGGAACGTTACGCACATAGATAAGACGGCCGTAATAGCCTTACTCCTCGTAGAGAGTCCCGGAGAACTGAGATATGGATGCGTTGATAGTTGGGCAACATGCCTTTATCGAAACCGTAGTAGAGGCCAAGTTCGACGAAGGCGTGTTGCATGGTTACGGTCAAGAGCCCGTGCGCGGCGACAGGCAACCCTATGTAGTCAATGTATTTTAAGCAAGGTATCCTGTCAGGACAGTACATAATGTTAAGCCCGATCACATTTATAAACTTGCAATGGCAGATATTTCAAATTCAGGAAAATTCACTCAGTGATATCGGCATAAAGGCATGTTGTTCGATAAAGGCATGCAGCTCCATTCTCCTGGTTTTTCTAGGAGGAATAAGGCTATTAATGCTGTCTTAAGAAGTCATGGTTATTTTGAAGCAAAGATATTCATGCTCAAAACAAATCGATTTGGAAAACTTCAACATTAAATTCATATATATATATATATATATATATATATATATATATATATATATATATATAGCTGTACATATGACTCAAAATTTCTTAGAACATTGGTACGTAAAATGCAGCCGTGTTTACGGTCTATTGCCTCGTTGTTTGAGCTTGGGCCTTTGGCAAATTCTTTTTGGATACAATCGTCATAAAACTGTCTTGCCCCAAAAGATGAAAAATGAAAAACATCTCAAACATCAAAACGTGACCCCAGTCTTCTTTATTTTTTTCAAAATTGCGTTCAGAGCTAAACGAAACACTATAGACACAATTTCATTGAAGTTCCAAATAGTCGGGCTTCAAAAATGGACCTAACATTGGCTGAGTTGGCATGGGATGACCCGTCATTTCATACCAAATTCAAGTTATGGAACTTGGCGTTGCTGTATGACGTACTAAACAGATCTTCAAGTTGGTACGATGTCCAAGGAATGGCCTTATATCAAAAAAGAAGTTGAAGATTTAGCACAACGTCCTGCACTGCTGCGAAAATAGGATCGTGCTTGAGAACAAAGCAGGTAAACATGAGGAGTGCTCCAACGTCCCAGTGTCGCTTTTTTAAATCAGTTGTGGGAGCTCAGCCGACAGAGTTGGCCTAACCCACTCCAAAACCTGATTTATCCCGGATTTCAATCAATTTGCGGTTGCGAATCGCGGTACCCAGGACGTTTTTAATCGGCGGATAAAAAGTGATTTGCGGAAGAATTGATTAACATTTCAAGCCCATTTAAAACTGCAGCTTTATAAGAAGCTTACATTTGGGAGCAATTCGCAGAACATACCTCAGTAAGATGGTCCGATATGATCACGGACATGGTCTGCTTTTTCGTCGATGAGAGCTGGTTCGATGCGCAACAAGACAGCTGTATGCAACATATCGCAGACTGACACATACAGACTAGAGACGAATGTTCGCACGATACGCTTTCCGCGGAGAGGATACGGAAAATGCACATGCGCAATGCCAGGAAGTACCTACATCTTAACGTTCAACTGACCTTGTCGGACCTAAACCATCATGCCGATAACTGAAGTGACAGAACAGGTAGAGGGAGGTGACCGGATGGGGCACCCGAATGGCCGTCTTAATTAACAGCGTGACAAGCGTTTCGACTTGAATTTAAAGGTGCTGCAAGCGAGGAAGACCTTACGCTAGTGATGTCTCGACATGATGCGTTGAGAGCTCGCTGGAGTAATGGTCCGTCAGTTCACGAGTAGGTGACGTGATCAAGCAAGCAATAAGTATATCAAGAATAATCAACATTTCAAAGCTATGCCCATGACACGATTTTTCACAAAACCTAACCCAACCCAACCTAACCTAACCTAACCTAACCAAGTACACCCCGGGCATCCCTCCCGTCCCCCCCCCCCCCCACCAAATCTATGGCGTGTATTGAAATATGCGCGACTAAACATTGATATCTGCGCGATTCCACGCTGACGTTAAAAAATGGAAAGATCGAGAACACGCGATATTTTTTGACAACGCGCAAGAAAATGTGCGCGCCTCTGGCGCGTTTAGCTCGGTTTTCAAAACCGTGCCCTACAACCGTAAAATTCTGCGTACGCTTGTGGTCAACAATAAATCAGCCACACAATGAGGTAGACAGGTGAAACAAACACTAGTACTAGAGTACTAGTGGTACTTTAGCTTAACAGCGCGTGCTGGTTTGAATAGTTTGCATAATTACGTCTATTAGAAAGGATCAATCAACCTCAAAGTAAGTTTGGAGTGCGGTATGTGATAAGTTACCGGACTTTCCTCGCGCATACGCTCACTTCCTTCTTCCAAAGGTATCTTTTCATTGCACTGAGATTGTGTGCATAGCTTTTGCTCTACCACTGGCCTACTGAGTGACAAGTACATCCTGGTAGCACTTCCACTTCGACAGTGTTTTAGCCCATAACGATATGACCGATGGCATAGTATAGAAGTCGCAATATTCCAAGCGTTCCATATTTGTCCGGGTAAAACAGGGTCCAGAGCTGTCATTCTCTTTCGGGTGCGGCTACACGCTTCTCATTTCCTTACCGCTCAAGAGCATTTTTAATTTCTTTTCAAGACAGCATTAAAAATACCAACACAAGAACTTGATTTTTTCCAGTTCTTGCGCATTATTTACATAATTTATTGACAACACGGATACAACCATGCGTTGAAAACCATGAAGAAGACACGGGGTGGCGACGGCTCGCCAGCCGAGACGTACGCAGACGCCAGGGCACTCCGAGTCGAGCTGCACCTGCAGCGTATTGAGATGGTCGCGCAGCAGGCGCTGGCCAACACCTCGTAGGTCCATCGGCCGCCGCACACCAAGTGCGGGGCAAGAACGGCAGCAGCAGTCTAAAACCGCTGCACCGCCACCGAGGCGACGGGCAGCAGCCGGCCGGGCAGGTGGCCGCGGCGGCGGGGGCAGCAGCCAGCTGGCGTCTGTGGGGCGCACCAGCTACCACAGCTCAGTGGGCCCACCGCGCGCTGGCTGAGCGCATTGGTGAAACAGGACGGATTCAGCGCACAGCTGGTGGTCATGCTCCTGCGACCACACGTAAGCCGATCGTTGAAAGTTCACGAGATCACAAACTGCCCCATACCTTAGTATGGATTTCTAAGCATGCACGCTCTTTTTCAATTCACTTGCGAAACAGCTGGTTCATTGCCAATGCAGTGTGTCAGTGGGTATTTGCATACGTACAGAGCAGGGAAAAACCCACACAGCAGGGAGGTTCAACAGTTTTAGAATAGCTGGTTCATTGCCTCATTTCCATGCAGTGACCAGGCGCGCACAATGGATTTTTGTGAGGAGCGGTGCGACCTGAAGCCCTTCACATGTTTGGTATCTTTTCTTGATGCCCTGTTTTTGTGCCATAATGGCTGATGTGAAATGTGCTATTCCCTGGCATCATTCATTCTTTACCCATTGCAGTGGGCAAACAGGGCTTGAAATACAGATGCCATGCGAAGGCCTTAAACATGTGATATTAAAATCATAGAAGGCATCATATATCAAGGGGGTTTCCTTTAGTTGAAAATCGCAGGGTGGAATGATCGGCAGCTGCCAAGATCTGATCAAAATTAACATCACATCAATTACAGCACCTAGCTGCAACAGCACAAAGAATTATAACATATGCACAGAGCAGAGACAAAACAATTGTAAAATTACATGTTTTTTAAAAGATTAGGCCACTATATTATATATATATATATATATATATATATATATATATATATATATATATATATATATATATGAAAGATATGACCACTATATTATATATGACGAACATGCATCCGTGACTAACTTGCTGCAGCAAAAATGACAGGTTAAAATTGGATGTCCCCATTCCATCCCATCAATAGTTACACAAATGGCAACAGAGATCTTATTTCCACAAAATCACTGCCACAGTGAGATTGACTCAGACCACTTAACAAACCAGACTGAAAATTCGAAGCACAGTTTGGACAGCAGTTCCTAAATAACTCTATCCATGGCGCAAGTGTAATCATCTTCTGATAATACAAATACTCCGCTATTACTTTAATAGTAATATATAATTTAATAGTTTCATAGAACTATTTACAGTAGTTCATCACAACGAACTATTCACAACAGTTCATACCCACCTGACTATATCGTTAGTCGCTACGGTCATTGGTGAACGTTCCAGCAACCTGGCTATGACAAGAATGCGAGGACTTCATACACATTCTCCGCAAGTACGCCAATACGCTGTTTACGCCTAGTATCGCTGGAAAACCGTTAATAGTGCGCCAGATTTCAGCCATGGTCAAATGCTCCCAGTGATATCATTTGTTAAGTCCAGAGGACATTGAAAGTCTCTAGCCGC
Source organism: Pollicipes pollicipes (assembly GCF_011947565.3). Classification (NCBI taxonomy): domain Eukaryota; kingdom Metazoa; phylum Arthropoda; class Thecostraca; order Pollicipedomorpha; family Pollicipedidae; genus Pollicipes; species Pollicipes pollicipes. The sequence continues at coordinate 36,439,285 of NW_023596545.1, read as the reverse complement.
ACCCTTCTCTTTCTCTCTTCCTGCAAAAAAAAAACTGATAAAAAACGAAGCAATGGCAATTGTGTACTCACATGAGCCAAGATTATTATTGTGTCTGGTACATTAACGGGTGTGGGAACTATCGCGTTACGAAATATGCTTTGAGGGGACCGAGCCCTCCAACATTTGAGGAAAATTACCACTAGGCTTGCAGCGATGCATGGATAGAATCAACCCGAGTCCCACCAATCCTGGAAAAACTCACTCGCTTCTGGGTAAAATCTCTCCAAACGAGCACCAGAAACACCTGAATAACTAATTTGGTGCCAATTGGAGTCGTGTTGTTTTATACATACGCAAACATGCATCTTACACGCAGGGATATCTGGAGAAAGGCGCTGGTATCACTCTATTTCTCCAGTCACTACATCGATAGGTAAAGAAATGGACAGTAAATTGAGAACACTTTAATTCCTAGCATCTCCACCAATATACAAGCATACACGCACGCACAAATACACACACACACACACACACACACACACACACACACACACACACACACACACACACACACACACACACACACACACACACACACATATATATATATATATATATATATATATATATATATATATATATATATATATATATGCATATATTTAGATACATATTTGCACATATGATTTGTGCTTAACATCAGCCCATGTGGCATGTGGCATCATATATTATCAAATCATTACACAACATATCAATTGGTGATGCATGTTTGTTACGTATGTTCACAAAGAGCAAAATGGCGTCTGTCGTGCGACCTCTCAAGCTAAGACGGTGCAGCTCTCTTAAAACCTAAGGCGTGAGCAAGAAAATGTGTAGGCAAGCTCCACTTTGCAGCATCTTTATAACAACTGCAGGTCCAAATCTCCCCTTTAGGTTTCGGCAGTGTTTCCCGCGACGAGCACGGCGCCTTTGGGGGTGCTTGCCTCCGACGACTTGAACTGCATCATCACGATGATGTAAGTCAGGATAGTGGACGACACACTGAGCAGGGTGGACCGCTGCAGTCGGAACAGTCCCACGTGCCCCAGGCTGTCCAGGTCGCGTTGGACCATTCCTCGGACCAGGAACACCTCTTCGCCGAGTTCCGGTCTCTCCCAATGGATCTGTAGCAGCAGGTCGTTGCTCTCTCCGACCAGATTCAGCATGCGCTGGTTGGTTTCGCACGGCCCCACCAGCGCGATGGCGGCATAGAACAGGTGCACGGAAAAAAGGCCGAGCATTTCGGTAGTCGCGCCCTCACTCATCATGAGTATAAGGCTCAGAATAAGTGTTATTTCGGAGACGATACCTTGCATCATATTTATGATCAGCTCGGCGCTCATGCAGTCTACAAGACCGTGCAAATTTTGAGAGAGACGCGCGCGAAGGGCAGCAATGCGCCGCAGCTGGGCGCAATTCGCCTGGTAACTACCAGCGGCTATGGCTTTGAGTTCGGCATTCACGACTTTCAAGCCAGTGGCCATCAGATCGCCGGAAAACATGAATTTAAGGGGAACCAGCAGGGCGCCACAGTTGTGTAGGGCAAAGGCGACAATCAGTGCTACCAGATCGATGCAGGGCATGGGTCCCGTGGGGCAGACTTGGACAGCGCCGGTGGCGGCGGCGATAGCAGCCAGTGAGCCGACGGCCACCAAACCGTCTACAAGCCAAAGCACGACTGCCCGGCGGTTTCGCCCACGGGCGTGCGTGCTAAGCCATGGGAACGTGCCCACTTCATCCAGAGTCGAACTTATCTGCGCAAGAAGGTCTGCGAAGCGTCGCCGACCCCACACAATGGCGACGGCCAACGACATCCACTGGAGAGCGATGGCTATTCCGAAACCGTTGGTTTTGACCATTACTGTAACAAATGACGCGCCGTCACGCAGGCTTGTTGAGCCCACCTGTGCCTTGATTATGACGAACGTGATCCAAGTCATCAGACTGCAAACGAGGGTGGCGTACAACAGCGGCATCCAGCCTGGTCCTCCGGACAAGCCGGCTACCTCTAGGAGGCGGACGAAGGCTCGCGCGGCTCCAGCCACCGAGCGCTGGCGTCGGGTCACCTCCCCGTCGCCGGCGGGGTCCCCCGGCCGGACCGCAGGTGCGGCGGCTGGCTTCCACGCGGACCGGACCATGGCGGTGGTCTTCTCCGGCCGACGACACGCGGGGCGGAACCGACCCTGAACGTCGCCGCGTCGGCTCCGGCTGCTTCCCGTCCCGGCGGTCGCAACACGCAGCGGACGCTCCGCCGCAGCCGGCCTCGGACGTCAGCTGCCTCGACTTGGGGTCACGGATTCAGCCGCAGCGACCTGAGTTTGTGGTCGTCAGCTGCCCGACCTGAGGTCACGGTCGTCCGCTGCCTCGACCAGATGTCACGGAGTCAGCTACCTCGACCTAAGGTCACGGAGTCAGCTTCATCCACCTAGGGTCCCGGACATCCGCTGTCTTGACCTGATGTCGCGTCCCACACCGCGCGGCGTCCGTGCCCCGGGGGGGTGCGGCCCGGCGCTGAACCCTGCCCGTCCCGCCAGATGGTGCGGCCAGACGCCAAACCCTGCCCGTCCCGCCAGATGGTGCGGCCAGGCGCCAAACCCTGCCCGTTCTGCCAGACGGTGCGACTGATACCGGCAGCCGCGCGACGCGACGCTCGGTGGAGCGATAACGCTGCTTGCAATCATCGCATCACATCGCGAGCGGTCAACACAACTGGCGTCGAAGCGAGCGAATGGTGTGTGTGCTGGGTCCACTCGGCGGCGTCCCGCCCACCTTTAGATGTTTGGAGTCATTGCGCCGTCGCTGAGCGCGGCCGATGAACAAACAGGCTGCGAATCGACACGGTGGCTTCTTTCACTCCGAATGGACCGGTGTCATTTATGAAAGCGCATTGGGGTCGAATGGATGTGTACTCTTTTCAGCACATAACACTTGAGGCAGCTTCAGACCACAGCCCGGTATCCGTGTTGCCACCTCACTGCTATGGTTGGCTGTAGACATTTCCGCTTCTTTCCATTTGCTATTGCTGTATGACTAGAACGCTACCCCCCCCCCCCCCCTCCCCTCACACAGTGGTGTAATGTGTCCTTGTTTGCGCAGTGTTTTTTGACGCAAGAATGCGACAGATCCGTTTGCGAACGCTATCACACTAATTCCTTAGCCACCTGGCAAACCTCATATCGAGCAATGTTCTTTGGCTGCCGACATTGCTTTTCATTAAAAAAAAATACTTTTATCATTTGCGACCAAATATTTGTATAAAATGGATTTCTAAGAGCGTAGCCCGCGCCAGAACTTGCTTGCTGTGTGCATGGATGTAAGAACAGGCGGGCCAGGGGGGTCATGGCCCCCACTTTTCAAGGTGGGGTGGGGGGGAGGTGGGGGCCGCAATGTTAGCCGCCGCCCCCCCCCCCCCACTTTTCAGATTAAGGTTGTGTTCAGCCTACTTTTGCGCTAAACTCAGCACGCATGTCGATTTACCTAGCTTAACAGCCATCCTCCTCAAGATGCGTCATATTTTTCGTTTTCTCATTGGCCATCGCATAGCATCACAACTGCAGCACCGACGCCGCGCGGCCTCTGGAAACTACAACGCCGGGCGTCGAGGCTGCCGTTGCCTTGCTTTGTGACCGTGCATGTTCAAAACCATGTTACATAGTTTTTGTCAGTCATCGAATTCCGACCGAATGTTGGTCACTTTAAGACGAACATAGATTAGTCATGTTAATACAAATTTGGGACCCCATTTCATCTACAATCTACGTTCAGGGAGCCCACAAAATATCTTACGAACACAGATAAATATGGAACCGGAGTCTATGTGACCTTTATTGAACCACCTGCAGCGATCAAGGATGTTGTTACGTCAATAAGGGTTCCTGTGCTGACCCGGGGGCGCCTGCGCTGGTCAGAAGGCCTCCGGTGCCAGGACGGGAAACGATGATATTTGATGTATCCCTCTAAGCGCCTCCGGATCGACCAGGGGATCCCGGCCGTGTCGCCAGAATGACAGTCGGAAGGCACTCCAGTCCACTCCACTCCACAGTCCACTCCACCGTGGAACAGCACGGTGCTACTCTAGTGCTCTACTACTCTAGTCTTTTATTAGCTGCTGGGACGACGCTGCTCGGCCTACACTGCAACGCCTGGCATCAAGGTGTTTGTTACTAAGATTTGCGAGTGCGCATGCTCTAAACTACGTCACATAATTTGCATCACTAACATAAGTGTTTAAAGGAAATCATTTTAGAAGCGTCATCATTTTCGTCCAGAGGTGTATCACGATTAAAAATTAGCCACGGAGTTACCGCTCCGCGGATTATGGAGAGTGCAATGCCTGGTGTCGAGGTTTTCGCTGCTAAGATTTACGAGCGCGCATGCTAAAAAACCACGTTGCATAACTGGTATCACTGATCGATTCTGACTGAATGTCGAACATTTTCAGGCAAACATGGCTTGGTCATGTTAATACACATCGTTGACCAGTCGATCTGCAATTAAATTTTCATCTTCAAATTTCGATAAAACATTTCGATCCACAATCTACCTTCGAGATGTCCTTAACGTCTGCAGAGCCCAGATAAAAAGTTCCGAAAATGCTTCTGAATTTTATCGATTTAGAGTCCTATGAACCATTATAGATTAAGGGCGCCGGTGATTTTTTCCATGCGGTCGTTCAATGTCTGATTTCTGCAGTTTATAGGCTTCAAAATACAAACAAAACTGCTCTTACTTTAGCTTCTGGTTGCTCTCCTGGTTGCAAGGTAAAAGTAACAATTAAACGAAGAAAACCGTGTCCTGTGTTGACAAGTAAGCTATATTCAAAGATTTTTTTTGGGGGGAGGGGGTCACCATAAGACGGGCTTTTGTCAATCCTGCGTGCCCCGTTGGCAAGGCTCTGGCTACGCCCCTGCCAACACACAAAAACAGATCAAGTCGGCCACGCTAAATGATGAGCAATTAAATGTCCATCGAACCAATGCATAGCTAAGGCGGGCTGCTTCACCGGGGCCTTTTTCTGTGGTGGTATGGTGTAAGGGAAGCTAATTCGGAAAAAGACACCATTGCAAGTGTCCAACATATGTTAAACACACCAGTTAGTAGTAACGCTGATCCAGAAATATACGACAAAGCAACCATACTATCAGTTTGCAGTCAGTCATGCAGGAGACAGCCGGGCCAGGGCAGTAGCCGCCCACGGCAGACGGGAGCAGGGCCCAGATAAGGAATATATGAAAGAAGGGCCTTCATTCAGTGGCTTGGTTTTTAAACAAGTATCTCCAGCTTTATGGCTTTTGTCACATTGTCTTTGACACTTTCAAACTTCGAAATTTGTTTCCGCCTGAAATGCTACGACAAGTGTCTCACCTCTTGAACAGCAGCCAGCGAAGTGAAGGCGTATGCAAAATCTATCGCACGGTAAGCCAACGATTTACTTTCAAAATTCTCACCAGTCTATGTCCAGGTCGTATCTTGACATCTGCCCTGTGGACGCGGATGCCTTCTCAATGACCCAAAATGCCTACCCGTTCGTGGAATTTGGCGTCCCCAGGAAGGGCAATGTTCAAATGGACGACTTATCATGGAAGCTGGATAGCCTCATTTCCCGAATGACATAGATGAGTCGAATAGGCAAGATTGCGCACCAGTGAGAAAGAGCTCTGGATACACATGGATGCACATGTAGCATAGCAGCCATGACATTTGAATAAAGAGCGATAACAACCTCCATCTCTACTCCCTCCCCCCTCCCTCCATCAGGCCTGCCTTCAAGAAAAGTTTCTTAAGTACGCCCTGAGCTTGGTCCCCCACTTTTTGAAATTTTCCTACGCCTGTGGTTGTAGGTGCTCTGATCCCACCAAACGATCGTAAAGTTCTAGTTTTATGGCAGAGCGTGCGGAACGTACGGCGATAGTGTTCGGAGTGATTTATCATTGACGCATTGCCGAAGTTCATTTGCGAGTGTTTTGAAAGCAAACGAAACAAACAACTTCAATCTCCTCCCCACATGTTTTGATGGGTTTTTGAACGGTTTTGTTCCTCAGTGCGATGTATTATATCAAACCGGTGGCACAGAATGATGCGCGATGCCCTTTATTTCCTACAAGATTACGTTAAGAAGTTTGCGCGTCACAAACAAACAGCTCCGTGTCGGATAACAAAGTTCATCATCGCCGGCTCCAGTTTTTCGTAAGAACTCGTGGTAATACCGAAATTTAGTGGCCTGTAATGCAAAACGGGCTGCAAGACACGCTAAGTTTTCCACCAAAGTTACATCAAGAACTGTAAACATTGCAAGTAAAATGCTACACGCCGAGTAAAAATCCGTCTTTCTCGACCCCAATTTTCGGTGAAAACTTGTACTAGTCACGCAATTACTTATTGATCGGAATGAACGCTTTCTACCCAAAAATTTCGATGAAGAGCTGTGCGCGTCGCAAATAAATCGCTGCTGCGTTTCCAACGCGCAAGGTCCGTGTCTTTAATCCTATTCTCACGTCAAGGCCGGGCAGGTTACGAAATTAACTGATTCGGGTCGTCAGGGTGTGAATATATGCTTGCTTGCAACTTATTTGCACCACGCTCACTCGTCGCTTGCGAAGGCGAGGAGATATAAAGACATGGAGATATCCGGCGAACAAAGAGCCACAAGGGCCCGTCGAGGTTGGCCGACCTCAGGTTCCGCACACATCCTCGAAAGCAATCCCACCACCTGATCTGCCTGAAGTTAGCTTTCAAGGAGATCCTTAGACCGATAGAACTTGTCCAAACAAGGCCCAGGAGCGATGGAAACGGAACGCAGACTGCACTTCCTCAGCCATTTATTCCACTTCCTTCACTCACGTGTAAGTGGCTTTGGCCATCGAGTGCAGCCCCCGTCCACTGAGAGGGCCCGAGTGGGGTGCCACTTCTCCTACCTTCCTCGAGAGCGCCCGACTCAGCGTGCCGCTGCCCCTGAGTGACAGCCGCTTCTCCTCGCAGGTTTCGGTCCTGGGTTCTGTTCGCTTCCATCCGAGCCCACTTGCAGCTCCGTTTTGCGTGCGCTATTGCCTGGTCCGTCAGGAGCACAGGGCCTCGGACGGCGAGCATCTGGGACGCCCTGGGGTGATGCCTGGCCTAGATTTTTCCTCTCATGGCGGTTCGCTCCGCACTGATTGGCTCGGCCTCGGGCTCGGGCTCCGAACCTGTCCGCGCAGCTGGTGGCTGCTGCTCTGGTTTGCTTCTCTGGTCTGCAGGGGCCTTTCTTGGCCGCCCTGTGGCGCAAGGGTGAAAAAACTTCTGATTTGCGAATATGACCGCCGACAAAAACCGACGCCTTTGCGAGCCCATTAGCGACAGAGTTGTAAAAATGGAAACAAATTACAACAGAACAGACCATATTATTACAGACCATCCCAGCTAGGCGAAACTCATCTTGGTGCGTGGCTTAGTATTGGCCGATGCTCGCTAACGCTTGTAGCTGAGTATGTGTGAGCACATGACAACGCGTTGATGTTTCCCTGAATGAGAAAGACGAGTCATACGGTGCTGCCAAACATAGTAGCTTTAGTCGGTAAGTCTTAGCAGGTGTCAGAATAATAATACAAACTGCACTTTATCAGTGCTGACGTCACAGATCAGCGGTAACACTGTTGTTCCAATGCCCCAAGTCAATGCTTTTCACATATTTTTTCAGCCAAGATTCGCTTCACATACTTAACAGTATAAAAGACAAGTAACTGGGTTTTTTATTGGTCGTAAGAACAGTGGCTGGCCACAGCATCTTGCGACGGACGCGATCAGCTTATTGCGCAGCGTTTTAAAGCGTAGTGCCATCTGAGACAGATGGGCTCGAATGCGCGCCTCGCGTTAATGAATCGGGTTCAGTCCAAGGTTGTGGGCTGCCGTTGGTTGTGCTCAGGTCGTGAGAATCTGACTGGCCTAAAAAACGCAGCCAATCGTCAGTTTCTGTACGGCTCTGTGCGGCTTTTCTGAGGGTGCACCATGGGGGCGTCTCTGGTAATGGCGTTAAAAAGCCTTGCCGATGTAGGAGGCTTGTTGTTTATAAAAATCCGGCCTATAACGTCAGAGGTCAATGGGGGACGTTGCAGCGACGCATGTCAAAGATTCCTCCGGGGCTTTCTTCTGTTGAGAGGAACAGCGTCTTTGAGGTAAGATGCCGAGCATCGCTGGTGTGTGTCTCTGACATCGCCCGTCGCGCCTCAGACTTAACGTTCTGACCTGTGGACAGCCGCGAGATAAAACGTTGTTGATTATCATGATATTGTATATGGAGCCAAATGAACGTGCTAGAGGTGTTCCAAAATGTCATTTGTATCTGTTGATGCCAATATTGCAGGGGTTTCACGCAAATTATTTGAGATTATGTCAGGAAATGCAAGATCTACACCTGTAATGATGATACAAAGATGCCGGTGGTCGCCAATGCTCACAGCTGATTGTACGATGATGTCACAAAACCAAAAGTGACCTTGTTTCAGGTGCTTGTAGAAACGTGCTATCGGTAAATGTAAGTGTACAGGAATGCAGATCTAGCAAAATACGTAGGCGTGACTCTGACTCCGAAATGCACTTAAAGCAGCGATCTTCCCAGATTTTACGCACTTTCTTTTCAGAGCTCGAGTAGGAGCGTAGTTTCTCAAGATAACCGTTTTTGGGGGCTAAGCTCCAGGAATTTTGATTAATGAAAAATAACGGATAAAAGTGATAAAAATAGGAAACTTCGTCCCTGGCACAAACCCTCTCCAACAAAATAGGAATCTACACGCCTCTAGACTGGTTATGTTGGGTTTGCCTTTATCTGACAACTTTGCTGAATTGATCTCGGCTATTCATGCTGTGCGTGATAGCCAGCAAATGATACTTTGGTGCAAATAAACTCGCGAAATAAAAATGTGTGATGGGTATGGCCCGTTGCACTTGGCATGTCTTTGTTTTGATGGTTTATTGCATTTAGTGATCATGCAACAGTTTCTGAAAATTTGGCTCCAGCTGACAGTTTAGACTTTTCCAAATTTCGTCGGTGACAGCATGACATTTTCTTCACCCCCATTCTGGTGGTCCTTTCCCCGTGCGGCGGGAAACGTGAACGACATGGGACGCTGCTTCGCTTGATGCCGTGCTTCTAGGTTTTCTTGTCGCTGATGGTCTACGATAAACTTTTCTGTGACTTCCTATTGCAGCTTTTCTCGTCAGGATGGCGGAGCCAGGGACACGTTCGTCAGAAGGGTTGACAACTGAGTCTACAAGTCAGTTGCTAGATTGGTTCTCGAGTGAAAGAAAGGTGCTATCATCACACGATATGTTGATGACAGTGAAGTCACATGATGCAAGGTAAACCCATAGCAATTGTTACCAGCAATAAGAAGCCAATAGTCCAATTAATACAAGCGTGAGAGGTCAGTAGCCTAAACAGCGGTGAAGCGATTCCAAACGGCGAGCGCTACGGAAATTCAACACGCGTGATCGGAACAAGCGAGAAAGTATTCACCGCTTTAGTGGCTTCAAGACAGCCTGGACCACCCGACAAAATCGTAACATAGGTTGGTGAATACCGTGGCTGGTTTTAACCGCCCTAGTCTTATAGACGTCCTTGGATAAACGCATGCGTAACGAGGCACGCGAGCCTACACACAAGAAAGATCTTTGCAGAAACATGCACGACACGTGACACAAGACTGACGCATTTTCGACGCATCACATCGCGACACTGACGCATCTTCCCGAACTGGTGCAACATTGGCATGCAACACTTATCCTGCTAAGGCAGGCTCAATTTGTACGGGCACATACTGTCAGATACGACTTAGATCAGTTCTAAAAGCAAATGCCAACTATTCTACTGCGTGTGCATCTAAACTAAATAGAATGACGAAATTAACCGCACAGAGACCGCCAACGACGAAGACAATCGCCTCATGAAACAACAGACATGAGACTGCCTTTTAAGACCGACAACCAAAGACAAATGGTAAAGAAAAGTGAAAAAAAAAACGGAGACGGAGGTGGTCTCATGGAATGAGAGACGGAGACGGCAGAGCAAAACCAACACACGGGAACCGCATAGTAAAGTAGATATATACCCCACTGTCTAGATAAGAGCATCACACACCGGACTCGCCCCAGTATACCCACGCACCTGCTTCTCACAAGCTCAGTCCACACGCATACGAGGATAAATACAACGGCAATGTCCACCGTGACCAATGCTCCTTTTCAACGGTGAAATGGCCTGTCCAAAGGTTGGGAACGGGTGCAAGTTGACCGGTGAAAAAGTGAATGGATGACACGAGCATTAATAAATAGCTGTCCCAAATGACGTCAAAGGGTTAAACCGGCATGCTAGGCGAATGATAACGGCTTAGTTCAAGGGGTCAGACCGACAGGCTTAAAATGGGTGAAACCGGCAAACTAAAACGGATAAAACCATCATGGATGAATGAGTACCCCGCCCAGCTAGCACAAATCTGGCGGGGCGCGGGCTCACATGCTTCGACGGCTACGGAGCTTTCTGACACGACCGGCAGCCAGCTGCTCTGAATCAAGACTCACTATCGACTTCGAGGAGGCTCTCTTACATGGAAAGCCGTGATTTCCACAACGTGTCACAATTGTAATGAAATATTCTAATTCACGAGAACGGTCTCGGCCGGCCCCACGCCGCTCCAACTTCGAGCAACGGTCTCGGCCGGACCCACGCCGCTCCAACTTCGAGCAACGGTCTCGGCCGGACCCACGCCGCTCCAACTTCGAGCAACGGTCTCGGCCGGACCCACGCCGCTCCAACTTCGAGCAACGGTCTCGGCCGGACCCACGCCGCTCCAACTTCGAGCAACGGTCTCGGCCGGACCCACGCCGCTCCAATTTCGAGCAACGGTCTCGGCCGGACCCACGCCGCTCCAACTTCGAGCAACGGTCTCGGCCGGCCCCACGCCGCTCCAACTTCGAGCAACGATCTCGCCTCGCCCGCCGCGACTCACGATCGATACCAATTAGCGACATGCAGCCAATTGTGTCGATAAATGACTGGGCGGCGCGGCAGGTTTTCAGCGTGGCGGGCGTGGTCCATGGTCCCGGGGGGGGGGGGGGGGGGGCGAACGCCTGCCTCGCGCGGCCCCCCGGTCCTGTAGGTGGCGACACACGCCAGTGGATGATACCGGCTCCAGCTGCGGTGACCGATCGATAGCAATCGTGGCTTCCAATTGAGGCGATTAAGCATTTTGGCAGGACGGAGGCTTTTGAGGGCGGCGAGCGGTGTCCGGTGGCCCGCGGTGGTGGCGGCCGGCACATGAGAACGCGCCTCATGTACCATGACCGTGTGTTTTCAATCGATAAAGTTTTTCGATTGATGAAGTCCCACCTGTGTTATGTCAGCTTCTCTTCTTTGCCTGTGGGATTATACGACAGCACTGGCGCGGATCATGTAAGGGCAAGGCACGTATGGGTTGGGGCGAAATGCGATACAGGGTCTTATTTTGCAACCTTCTGCATCGTTTACATGAACGGGGTTTCCCGTTCCCTTAGGTTCACTGACCACTTACATCTTGGGGATATTTACAGTATTGTGGTCCATATCTCGACACAGCGTAGTAGTGCTCCTTCAAACATTCCAATGGTTTTCCATGGATCGATGACGATGGAGGAAGGAAGATCTCATTGATCAAATCGAACCCGGCCATGTCCAGGGCATTTTATGTCCGAATCTGGCGTAGTTGTTTTTGCGCTGGTCCCATTTAATTTTTCAATACGAGACAATCGGAGACGTGGGTGAGAGGTCAGTAGCTGTTGTCTAATGCTGTGTTCTACTATCCGGTTGCTCAGGGTAGAACGCGTCAGTCAGCTAAATCTGTGTGCTCAAAGCTGAAGGTCATAATAATGCGCTGTTGGTAGTCGTAAACCCCCAACCAAAATAATCATCTTTAGAAGTAGTAAGGTATTTGTGTTATCTGGGCTGTACAGAGATGTTAAGGATCCAGCGAGAGTAGATTCAAATAGGCTAACAATTGGAATCAACATAGCGATGCCATGTTTATCTGTAAATGTTCAACATTCGGTTAGAATTAACAAAGTGTACAAATTATTTAACGGAGTTTTGAACATTGGCACCGGCAAATTTTACCACATAAGCCTTGATGCCAGGCGTTGCAGTCTCCTTAGGCCGCGTAGCGTATGCCCCGTGACTAACACTACGCCTAGGCCAACGGGTGGACGAAAATGATCGACACTTCTGAAACCCTTGAATGTTTTAAGACGTCAAATCGTGCATTTAGAGGGTACTTCGGACGTATATTTCATCAGTGACTTTTAGATGGATGATAAGCACAGATCGGCCCTTACAGGCACGCGAAATGGTGCTGGAATCTAGTGATGGAACTGGAGGAGTAAAGGCATAATATCTATTTTTCGTGTCATTGCAACCGTTAATCTGTCCAGAGTAGGACCTCAAGGCTGTAAAAGAGATGCGTGCTTGTCTAGGGGTATGATTCATAATTCAGCTACAAAATGCGCAACAACACCCAGCACTTGCTCAGGACGGATTAAACCCCCGACCTCAACCGGCCGTGCCTACCTCCAGCCTGCGGCCGCCCCGGTCCGCAGACGCGAACTCGGCCAGGTCACGTGGACAATGGCCCGGAGGCATAAACACAGCCGGCCGCACCGGCTAACCGCCGACCAGGCCGGCTGAAAGCCGCCCTGGAACCCGTTGTCAACAGGCCTACTACACATGGCTCCACTAATGTAACAAATGTTGGCCCGCCGTGCCTCGGTGCGGCCGCGCGACACAATGTGTCCAGTCTCATCCCGGAAAGGGTCGAATTAATTTTGAGAGGCATTCGGAACCATTATTTTACAGCGGTCGTTCTGGCGCGCACGGCGCCCGCCGCCTAGTGTTCCTTGCAGCGGCCAACGCCGTTCGGTTTTACGGGTACTGCAGCCCAGGCCATCGCTGTCCCTGCTGCCGAAATTGCGGGCACGTGGACTCAAACGTTTTGATGTAATTTGTTTCGCTAGTCGATTCTAAAAAAAACGTCCTCAGACAAAGAAGGGATGGCCTTGTCCGTTTTTCGAGCTCATTTCGATCCACTCAATGCAACACTTATCAGACTCCATATTTCTTTCCGGGAAAGGGATCCCTTGATTAGAACACTGCGGGGCAAATAAGTGCTCCCGATTAAGGGTTGAAGGGTCATTCCGTTCCGCTGCGGGGTGTCTTTCCGCTGCCATTCTGGCGACATGGAACAGGATTCTTTGGCCAATTCGGAGGCCCTTAGAGGGATGCAACATATCACATTGGTCCCCTCCCTGAAGCAGGAGGCCTTCTGACCCGCAAAGTTGACCCCGGATCGAGGTAGGAAGCCTACTTGACGCAACAACATCCTTATTTGCCGTTAGTGGTCCAATAATTGGCACATAAAGTCAAGTTCGGCGTAACGGCGCAATCCTGGAAATAGGTTCGACGGCCCACCACTCGGCACTGAGGGCCCTGACTGGCACATGACCTTCCATTGCCTCAATGTGAAAGATCATCATAAGTTCTCATGTTTCCTGCCATTGTCGTAAGGCTCCAACCAACGCAAGAGGCCCCTTTCGTTCGGAATCCCGTCCCCGTCCCTGCTAAACATATCCTGTTGTGACCGACTGGAGGCCCCTTGTTGACATACATCATTCTATTAGGCACTGTTGGCCCCTGAACGATACAGAAGCCCCTCGTTGTGTCAGGGACTCCGAACATCGCAAATCGCGGGCCCCGACCTCGTTCCTGCTTGGGAAGTGGATCTCAAGGGCTCAGACGGGCATGGGACCGACTGTTTGGCTCTGTGTCAAGACGTTATATGATAGGGATAGAGAAGCCTGATAATTGGGCCCTAAAAGATGCAATCTGACATTTCAGTTCGCGGGACTACGGGCAGACAGCCGGGCCCAGGCCCAATCAGGCCCTTAATCTCTGGTTCCGATGGGCCCTCCGGCCCCTCTTCGGACCTCCTGAAACACAAAGCCCGTGACCAACTAGGGGACACTAGCCGTGTTATGCACTGTCTGCACCCCTTGACCGACACAGGGGCTCCGGCAGCTGTGTCAGGGGCCCAGACCAATGCAAATTGTGGTCACGGCCTTGCTCCTGCTTAGGAAATGGGCCCCCAGGGTTCAGACTGGCAGGGGGCCAACTGTTCAGTGTACTCGGTCTCTGGCCGACTCAGACAGCCGTATTGTCTGAGAGGTCCTCAAACGGTGCAAGGGGACCTCTGACTGATATACGAGGTTCACGACCCTACGAGCTGCAATTATATATGTGACCTACAGCCAGTCCTTCGAGCCCCTATACCCTCCAACCGGGCCTTTGATAGTCTGCTGCACAGGGCCACCCGGGCCTTTCTTCAGGCCTCCCCGAATAATGCCCTTGGTCGGCTCGGGGCCCCTTGCGATCACAGGGCCCTCTGTTAGGCGCTGTGTGTCCCTGACATATACAGGGGGCCGACCAATGTAAACCACTGGTCCCGGCTTTGTAGCTTACTGGAAAGTGAGTCCCCAGGCCCATACTGACACGGAACCGACAGTGCGGTACTCTTGGTGTCCTACAGACATATAGGCCCGTATCGACTGAGGAGATCACTGACTGTCGCAAAGGGCTCTTTGATTGTCATTTGAGGCCCCGTTCTCGCAGGTCGGGCCGCTGAATAAGGCACCAACCAGCCCATCGTGCCCGGAGACCCTCCAATTGAGCCCCTGATATTTGAACCCGGTGAACCATCCAAGCTCTTCAGGCTTCCACGAGCACTGCTTCTGGCCGGCTCGGAGCCCCTTGCCAACACAGAGCCCCGCTGGTGGCTGTGGGGCCCCGACCGACGCTGGGCCCTGGCCAGTGTAAATTGCTGGTTCCAGCTTTGTACCCGCTTGGTAAATGGGCCCTCAGGCCCATGCCACCACGGCGCCAGCTATGTGTTACTGGTGGTGTCTGCCATATAGGCCCTTATCGATTCAGGGGCCCATGATCAGCACGCAGGGCCCTCTGGCTAGCATTTCATTTCCGACCCTGTGGGCCGGGTCTCTTGAATACAATCTACGGTCGTCCTTTTGGACTATTAATGGGAATGTTTCACATTTGAAGATATTGAAGCAAACAAACATCATACACGATAAAACAAATTTGAATATGACTATTTAAATACTTTTAAGTAAAAAATGTTGCCCCCGACGACGCAGGTTTTCTGTCTAGCAAATATGCTCCTCCATGCGTTATTGTTTGATTACGTCATCATACCATGCACAACATTGATCGAGAACCGATCAACGGTCGTGATCAGCGCGCCGACGGTCATGATCATGGGTCAATTTTTGTAGATGACTTAGGGGGGGGGGGGGCAGGCCCAGAACTCGGCAAGCTATCTCCTCGTCACTTATTCCCGACGGATTTAGCCCATTTGGTGTTGACAAAAAGCAGGTGATATGATAAATTTCATGTTATTTAACTGGAGGCACGTGCTCATTCTGATCGGAAAGTAAAGGCGCCTTTCTAGAGGTCACCGTAGTGTGCCATAGACCTTCTTCTATGGCGGCCATGGGTGGCGGCACATAATTTTTGTGTGGGAGGACGGGGAATGGGCTAGTTAACACGCGCCCAGATGGCCGGCTGGATACCCTTCGCTCGGGTAGGGTGGGGGTGGGGGTCAATTTGACCCACCGAGATCTCAAGAACTTCAAGAGCTAGAGACACTAAATTCGCAGGGTATGTTGACTTGTGCGTGAACTCACTTAGGTCAAAGTTTGCGGTTTCTAAGTCATGACCTTCGCGTAAAATAAGGTCAAACAAGGTCAAATTTCAGGTTGGTCTCCAAAGTGCCCCCAGAACCTAGATAACTGTTTCTAAGCAAAAAGTCGCACGCTCATTTA
>NW_023596545.1:36390879-36418379 GCF_011947565.3 Pollicipes pollicipes | reverse complement strand
GCGAAGATAGATTGTAAATAGAAGGGCATAAAACATGGGTATTAATATGGCCAAGCCATGTTTGTCTGGAAATGTTCAACATTCAGTCAAAGTCGATTGGCGATACAAATTACGTGACGTAGTTTTGAACATGCGCGCTCGCAAATCTTAGCAACAATAGCCTAGACACTAGGCGTTGCAGTCTCCGCAGACCTTTCAACGTTGGCCCAGCTGTCCACCCGTTAGCTGATGCTGATCCGTGGCTAACGGGTGGATAATAACGATCACGTTTCTGAAAGAAGACCTTTAAACACTTACCTTCAGACAGCTTTACCATACCTCATGGCCGTATAGCACAGCTGTTACGCGATCTCAGAGCACATAACGCCTGCGGTCCCGACGGGCTCAGTGCCCGGATTCTCAGGGAATGTGCTGAGGAGCTAGTTGTTCCATTAGAAATAATATGCAAGCTTTCTCTAAGCGCTGGCCTATTTCCCGCAACTTGGAAGCAAGCAAATGTGATGCCGGTGCACAAGAAGAGGTCCAAAAAGCGGTATAGAAATTACAGACCTGTGTCTTTGCTTCATATCCGCTCAAAAATATTGGAGACAGTTGTGAGCGAAAGCCTATTACAGGTTTGTCTGCCCGCCCTTCCCTCATCCCAGCAAGGATTCCTTCCAAAGCACTCTTGCATCACAAACCTTTCATATTTTCTTGAATACTGCTGGACGTCTATCTCAAAAGATAAACAAACGGATACAACTTTCACCGACAACTCTTCAGCATTCACCAGCGTCAATCACCTTTTTCTACTACACAAGCTTCGCTATTCTTTTTGCATCACTGGCCGCGCGTACAGCTGGCTGGAGTCGCTCTTGAGCAATCGTTCACAACGCGTAGTGCTGCACGGCAAACAGTCTGACTGGATTCCAGTGCGATCTGGTCTCCTAGAAGGCAGCATCCTGGGACTGTTCCTGTTCGCCTGCTTTCTGGCAGATGTTCCTGACCAAGTTGAGGTTGAGTGCCTCATGGACGCTGATGATGTGAAATTTTTTCACCGAATCGACAACGCAGCAGATTGCCTTACACTTCAGGTGGATTTGGATCACTCCTGCGAATTTTCCAAAAACTGGAGACTGAAAGTAAACCCAGCTAAGTGCAATACCATCTCATTCACCCTTCACACGTCACCTGTTCACTTCTCATGCGTAGTAGACGGTCACGACTTGGATAGCTGACAGCAGATTCGCTATCTTGGGGTCCTCCTGGACACCAAACTCACCTTTGCCAATTACAAAGATTCAACTGTCTCAAAGGAAACAGGACGCTGGGCCTTCCCATGCAAAGCGTGCACATGCCGTCATGCGCCCGTCAAGCGCCGTTCAATCACAAGACTTTGTTTTGTGCCTTCAACGCTCACGTGAGATCATTGATAGAATACGGTAGCGTTATTTGGGGCGGTTCAGTCGTTTCCTATCTCGCCCGGTTAGAAAGACCACAACACTGGTTTCTCATGTGGTTGGGCTCGAGTAGCCAGTCCCGGTGTCCTCAACTGGATTATGAGCACCTTCCCGCTTGCTTCAAAACAGCATCTGTCAAAGCACACTTTGCTCAGTCGACATCTTATTTCAATACAACGTATATCATCACAGGCCTGACTGTGCTCACCTGACATCACTGTTCAGTCTGGCTACACCTGTCTACACCGCGTTATCGCACGTACCGGCCTTTCCACGAGCCATTTGCAAGGGTCAACAGTATACAAATGGATTGGTCGCGCGAATACCCGCTGTCTGCGATTACTTTTGCAGCATTCTCCCTCAACTGGCTTTTTTATTCCACACAATCATTCCGATCAGATTTTTGTAGGTTCGCCGACACAAGTGGAACATTCTCTTGATGACAGCTTTGTCTGAGTTTGTAAGGTGTATGTACTGCTGCGTATAATGTGTGTGTGTGTGTGTGTGTGTGTGTGTGTGTGTGTGTGTGTGTGTGTGTGTGTGTGTGTGTGTGTGTGTGTGTGTGTGTGTGTGTGTGTGTGTGTGTGTGTGTGTGTGTGTGTGTGTGTGTGTGTGTGTGTGTGTGTGTGTGTGTGTGTGTGTGTGTGTGTGTGTGTGTGTGTGTGTGCGTGTGTGTGTGTGTGTGTGTTCGCGTACGTTGGTGTTTGGTTAGGTTTTTTGCTTGCGCATGTATCGTTAATTTATTTATTTTTAAACTGGACTGCTTCCATAATTGGGATTTTGCCTGTGCTATGTTTATGTTCTAAAGAAGCATATAAACAAATAGACAAGCAAGGTTAAAATGATTAGTCATGCAAAATATGTAACGTAATTTTGGGCATTTGCGCTCGTAAATCTTAACTGCCAAAACTTCGACGCCAGGCGTTGCAGCCTCCATAGGCCACACAGCGTCGGTCTAGCGGTTAACATTGAGTTGCAACCAAAGGGAAGTCCAAAATGATGCGTCTGAAAGAAGCACCTTTGTACACTTCAGGACATCATATCTTGCGTTCAGAAGGTGGCCTGGGAGTATATTTCACCTGTGTGATTTTTAAGCTGATGATAATATCGCATTGGATCTCACAGCACCACGAAGTGATGCTGACATCTAGCGGTGAAACCGAAAGAGTAAAGGTATCATTTCTATTTTTCGAGTTGCTGTACCTGCTAATCGGACAGATTAGCCACGGCACCCGGTCTCATGGTGTCACTTGCAGTGGGCAACGCCGTTCGGTTTACGGAAGCTGCACCCCAAGCCATCGCAGTCCTTGCTCCCGAGATTGCGGGCGTGCATGTTTAAACCATTGGATGTAATTCGCTTCACTAATCGATTCTGCAAAGACATGAACGTTCTTTGGCTAACATGGGATGGCTTTGTTTATTTTGTAACTCATTTCAACCCACCTCTTTCAACAACGAGACAATAATTCCACAACACTGATTCCTTTCGGGCAAGGGGCCCCTTGAGTAGAACACTAGCGGCATATTACTGCTCCCGATCAGGGGCTGAAGGGCCATTCCGTCCCACTGCGGGGTGCCTTCCGACTGCCATCCTGGTGACACCGGGCGGGATGCGCTGGTCGACACGGAGGCTCTTTGGGGGATACATCACATTACCTTGTTCTCTTCCTTAACTCGAGAGGCCTTCTGACCCACGCAGTTGGCCCAGGACCAACACAGGAACACATAACGATGCAAGAACATCTCTGATCGCCGCAGGTGGTCCGATGATCGCCACATAGACTCCAATTCCATATTTTTCCCCTATTCTTCGGAGATATTGAGGACCCCTGAGCCTAGATTGTAGATCGAAATGTGGCTCCAAATTTGTATCGACATGGCTAACCCATGTTCGCTTTAAAATTTCTCACATTCAGCCAGAATTAATCACTGAGAAAAATTATATAACATGGGTTTGAACGTGCGTGCTCGCAAATCTTCACAACAGCCTCGACGCCCAGCATTGCAGTCTCCGCAGGCCGTGCGGTGTCGGCCCTGCGACTGTGACACTAATCGATGGCCAATGAGCAAATAAAAAAGATGAACCATCTTCAGGAAGATGGTTGGTGAACTGGTTAAATTGGCATGTATGTTTATGATAGAACAAAAGCAAGTTAAACGCAACTTAAATCGGCGAGGTAGTTGAGGTCAGTAACATTGCTGGCTCCCCCCACCTTGAAAAGTGTGTGTGTGTGGAGGGGGGGGGGAGGGACACTGGCCCACTACCCCCTGTTTCTACACCCATGGTTGCTTCAGACTCGGGGCTCGGTAACAAGTCGGTTGCCTCCCCTTCGTGACGGCCTCGGTCGCGGCGCGGCAGCCAAAGTAGGTCACAGCGTCCTCAGAGGCTTCCTGGCGCGCCCAAACGCCCAAACATATAGCGTATAATGCGCTATAGGGTACCTCCATCGATTCGGTGGGCCCGCTCTCCGAGGCGAGTTATTCTCACATTTGCAATATGCAGCAGTTTTGTCAAGTTCCGTTAGAGGGATTTGGCTGTGAACTGGGTAAATAGGCATACATGTTTTAGGTAATTTCGCAGTAAGCTAAACGAAATTTGAATCTGAGAAAGTTAAGGGGTGCGGTGGGGCAGTTACAGTCAGCATTGCTTCCCCCCAGAAATGTGATTTCTGTTCCTGACATTCTCAAGTACTTTTCACCCTACATGACCACCACTACCTTCGAATGAAACGGCGAAATGGCGCAACAGAGGCGATCTGCGCCAAAATAATCGTACACTGAGCGGCGCGGAACCGACCGTAAACACAAACGACCTGGGGCGGCAGAGGGCGGTGAGTGGTTGCGTGCCGTGTTTTGTGATTTTCTACAAGAAACTGTGACCTGTTGCGTCATACGTATGTTGGGAACTGTGACATAAGAATTGGAAACCCATAGGTAAGTTCTAGCTTGCTGGCCATGATGTTGTTTTGCGCTTTTGGAGGCAGGAACACAGAGAGTTACCTGAAAATGGGATGGCTGAACCTTTTGAAATCATTGCATAGACATCACCATACAGACAGCATTATAATTCATAAAAGGTGGCTGGGAAAAACTTCAGGCTGTGGGCTCGCACTCCAGCACTATGCCATTCAATCTCTGGACTATACTCATCAAGTTTTCAAAAGACTATCTCTAAGCATTGAGCCTTTTACTTTCCTTTCTTTTACTTTACTAGATGTGAGGAAATTTCTGGCAAGGAAATTTTCCAGAAACTGCTTTTTTTAGAAAAATGGCAGGCAAAGGCAAAGATGTATGACACCACCATGTTTCAAATAGCTTCACCCGGAGTATGCACATTACAACTAGGAATGTTGTGTACCACATTAAACTATGCCCACATGTATCAGCAGGCATGGTGTGGTTGACAATATCGAGGACACAAGCAAATGAAGCATTGATTTTGGCTGATCAATGCTGGCATGCTCTCAGAAGAGCTGAGTGGTTGGTTGCCAATGACTCGCCTGGTTTACCTCAATTTGTCCAGTTTGCCTGCAAGTCTATGCTATTTTACACCTGATGCCCCTCTTTCTATTTGCACATGTCTGCTAGTAGTCTAACATAGGTGTTGTGGATTGAGTGGCATTACATATTTCTGGGAAAACCAATCATCTTATTCAAATGTTTTACCCAATGCAGTTTTCAATGATAAATAAACTGGAGGAGAAAATTTACATCAACTTTGCATGTCTGTGCAGACACACTGGTATACCAGTCTTACATGCACAAGCCCTAGAAGCCCTAGTACTTAATGCAATCTTAGGGGAGTGTTTACCAACAGGAGTTATGCCATTTGAACACCTCATTTGCCTGGTGATGAACCTTGTACCATAGAGTGATGTGAAAACATGTTTTCTTTTTCAGAGATCAGGGTTTGTGCATCCCTGGCTATTTAAAGTGTTGTAGCGTGGATGTTCTATGTGTGAATTTCACTGTGGGCCAATGTGATATCATTAAGGTCATGGTCTATAAGCTCAGTTCTTGCTAATGTGAAACACTTAAGTTCCTGGCTGAGCAAGATACACACAAACAAATCTGTAAAAGCAAAAGGCATTCATAGTTGCTCATAGAGATGTGTAGGATATATCTATAACTGGGGCTTCCTTGGCTGAAATTTTGGTGAACATTTTTGACACATAGAAGCCAGAGGTACTAGGTTCTATTTCCTGTGGTGCCCACCCTTCCAGAGACAGGTAATGCCATGTAACCTCGGAAGCTGGGGGTTTTGAAGCACAATGGCACGCTATGTTGGGCACATGAACAAAAGTTTCCTTTTTCCAAGATATGAACTGATACATGTAATTCTGCTTCAATGATGCTGTAATGGAACACACTTAGATGCAGCACTGTGTGCTAGTCACATCTTTAAATTCATAAGACTATTGTGTTCAAATCTCTCCAAATGGACATGTGTTTGACTGCGGAACCTGTTAATACACATTTTTTTCATTGACATTCATGCATCAACATATATATTAGCCATTCAATCCTGCATAAGATAGTTGGTGCATGAATGCTTTAGAAATTAAACCTGTATTTGTTTGTTGAGTAAACTGAATATTGATGGTGTCTCTGCACTAGTTTATGACTGATCTGCATTATTGTAATGACTGTATTATTTCAGACTGCAGTCATTCCACAAGGCTTTGCTTATGTCTGATGATAGCAGATCTTGCCTCTTATCTTGGGAAACTCACCTAAGTGCTGGAAAATATTTTACTGTGTAGTTGAAGCATGTGCATACTCATAATGCATCAAAGGATGCATTTGCCTATTCAATCTTTCCAAACATCTCCAGACCCCAAGCCTACTTGCCTTCTTTGATGGTTATGGGGAGCCTTTTTGTAATAACCTGCACAAAATAAGACATCATTGCCAGCATGTATAGCACTTTCCCTACATTTTCTTTTGGGACGTCAATCTTCTCGCTCACCAACAATTGCAATTCCTACATTTGCATCAATTATCACAAAATCATTGATCGGGAGGAATTTCTTGTGGCTAAGTAGCTGGCCTTGATGCAGAGACAAGGTCAAGGTCAGGTCAAGATCAAGGTCAAGGTTAAGGTGATGAAAGCATGATTCAGTACCTGCTAAGGGGCATATCATGAGTTGGCATTAAGCATATAACTTGCTAAGCTTGTCGGAATGAATCTGAGGGGAAATGGCTGATTTTGCCCACTGCTGTCTGTGCTCCTGCAAGAGCTAGAGTCGCGAAATTTTTGGAAACTTATGTCTGATGGACGACACCCTGTACATTATGTCGTGGTAGCCACAGGACCAGCAATTCATGGCAAATGCTGTCATGAGTAAAACAAATAATGCTATTGGGAAATCATAAACAAAAACGTTGGTTATCACAGAGCAAAAACTAGGAAAAAAAACAAAACGGCGAGCTTGCAAAAACAAGGAAAATGGTCATGCGCAATTGCCTGGCGGCTGGCTGGCAAACACCTTTACTCATGCAAGCCATCAACATTTAATGTCACGATGCATGGAACACACGCATGGTTGCATTATTGTTACAAGACTTCTGATATTAGGGACCACAAGAAGGTCAGATTGTGCCCTGGTCAGGGGTGCTAAATGTGCGGCAAATCGGGCAATGTGGCGGTGCCGGTTTCCCGGCGCAGCTCATGCTGATGCGGAATGAAGTTTGCCAGGTAAAACCGCGTAAAACCTCCGGCAGTATTCCTGTCTCGCCACCAAGCACTTCCGGTTAAAGCGCTGAAATATCACAATATTCTCTGTCAATCTGACGTTTAAAAAATGGTCGCGCTCCATGCCAGGGACGGCTGTGGGTTTGCTTTATCGGATGCATACGGGGACAAATATCGGTCTTTTATGCGTAAACTGGTAACTTATTTCCTTCTTTTGAAAGCCCATGACTACCGAAACACATATTCATGTCATCAAATCTATCACAATAACACTTAACGACGTATATTGATTGTTGATGATAATGATGATGATGCGGACACATGCGGACAAAACAACATCATTACATCATTAATAAACCAACACTAGGCTTTTCGAGAATGCTTATCGCGAATGCTACGTTACAGCCTGAATCCCGCCTTGCGGCGACCTGAGGAAGATTTCCGTGGCAGCCTTGAATAGTCGCACACTTTAATTTTCTTTCTTCCGAAGGCATACACGTCCAACAACGTCTAAAGCCGCATAACACCTACCCGACGTCGATTATGGAAACCTGTTTTTGACCATCAAGGCCGAACAAAATCATAATGATGCCGAGACATCTCAACATCTCCCGCCGAGATAGAGCGATGAAACAAATTTGCATTGGTGTGTAGCTTCCTATTAAGCTGGGCGAGACTCTAGCTCCCAGGCTGACCAGAAAGGAAGTCAAATCCGGGAGGAAGCCTGTTTCATTTAGTGTATTTTAGGGACAGTTTTGGCCATGTTCCCCGTTCAGCGCCCCTAAACCTGTTTTGCAGAAGTGCACCCCTGTGGTGGAGGCTTTATGACCTTCGCACGCGACGGATTCGCCACCACAGGACCTAATCGCCGAGCCACGGCACTGCTCCAAAGTGAAGAGCGTTTGAGCCAAGAGCCAGGTAGATCAAAATCGCTGTAAGGCGTTAGGCGTTAGGCGGCTGCACCAACCATGTGACGGCACCGCGGTTTTCAAGGATTTTGACTGAATTGAAGACAAATTGAAAACCAAATTGGGTTCTCGCACTGAGAGACTAAGCATGACACGGAATGAGATGTGTAACCAAGTGCGAACGTCGCCTTTTGTTTTGTAGCACTTTCCAGTACCACATGCTTTTATTTACCATTCATTTTCAGGATCCGCCATCTGCTGTCGGCTGAGATTCAGCTTGCTAATATAGTTTCCGCCTTCCGCCGCCACAAAAGCGAAGTGCAAAACAAAATGCATTAAGCGAGGTTTTGAACCTGTCCGTTGACCGAGTGAGAAGTTCAAATTTACTTCGCTTCGCTCGCGCCTCACTTTGGCGCTTGCCTTTTTATTTTAAAGAGTCGGTTGGTTTGGATCGCAGCTTATTTTGAGGCTTCACTCGTCAAAATAGATAGGGCGGATTCCGAGACCCAGAGGACCCAAATGGACCTTTGCACCAAAAGCAACGGAAATGAGTCATGTGCAAGTAGGATTACAATGCGGGATGTATTTCTGTCAGGCTCCTGCCAGGTTCAGCTTCAGACCACAAGGAACGCAACCTCGGTGTGCCAAACCGTGATGTAAACGGGCGCGTTTGGTCTGTCAAATGGAGACAGTCGGGACGTGACAGTTCGATACCCCGTGACAGATGAGTTTAATGGTTGCATGGCAATACTATAGTCTTGATTTAAGACGAGATGGGTGTGTGTTTCTGTCCAGAAACTAATTTGCGTTGAAGTGAATTTGGACAGTTTGAAGGCCTGAAAACCCGGATTTAGCAGCCCTTCAAACCGGTACTAACCCGAGGAGTCAAACCGATCACCCTGTCGGATATTCGTGATGATTTAACACGCTTCGAGACATCGCTGCAAACTTTTCAGTTGCGGCCGATGATGAGGTTAATAGATGAAGCTTAACTAATACATGAAAAATGTGTCGCAGATACAACTATGAAGGGTGCACGTACCAAGTTTCAAGCAGTTAACTGTAATAATGACTGAGATATGGCTTGAAATGCATCGCAGCGCACATTGTACGTGCTGCGGTGCCCGGCGCGGGGCGGCGAGCGGCGGCGCGCAGGTCTGCCGCAGCGACGCGGTGGCCGGACGGCGGAAGCCGTTTATCATTTTCGTACGCGAAGCAAGGGCCACATGACTGGCGGCGTGATTGAAGGGTATCAGGTTGCGCTGTCGGCAGGACTGAACCGTCCAAAGCAAGGCGGAAATCGACCCAACCGCCTATCCACCACCGAGATCATCCGTTTGAACCTGACCTGACCTATCCGGTCATCTGACCTTGACTTGTGATCTCAGTGCACACTTCAATTTAGGTTCGCTGTATGGTCTAAGACTGCACGACACGGTGCTATTGATTACGACTTGAATTTTGATATCGGCCAGCTGTTCTTGAGACAATCAGGGGCAGGGGAAATCTGTGTCCTCCGACCGGAGGGGGCAGATTTGAGCCCCCCCCCCAATGATTCATAATGTGCCGCTGAGGAGCCCGACCAACGCCGGGTTAAGATGGACACAATCCACAAACCCGAAGCTTGAAATAGAGTCACATGTTTACTGGCATGAAGTTTGTTTTGGTATTCACCAAATGGCCAGGTAAATGGTGCTAGCAGTACGCAGATTTTGGCGCCATTTTTGCCGCCAGCAGGCAAATGGGGCCCAGCGTGTTTCTTTTTCATGGTTGAAGATAAAGAAAGAACTCTGTCTTGTTGGGAATATGTTCCATTCCAGGTGGTTGATTATTCGCTCAACCATGAAACTAGAAAAATACGCAGTTTGTGGTTATACCAGAATGCTCTGTTTGCAGCTGGGGGAGGGAGAGGGAGGTGAAACGGGACGTTGAACACGATGGCCTTTGTAATTTTTTGGCTCTTCATTCACGGTTTATTTATTTCATCCGTAGGTCCTGTCAACCTCACCTGGAAGACCTGCAAAAGCATAGAAAGCGACCTGCATCGAGGTGGATACTTGTACTAAAACAAGACAACGATAGCCACAAAATCTGGCTTTAATTACATCATGGTGTACAGTACATGCACATAGCGCCTACACGTCACACTGACGAATGGGGCCAGTGCTGTGAAGCCCGGCACCCCGACGACAGAGCGACTCCGTTGCAGAGGCGGAGAGGCGTCTCAGAAGGTGGGCTGCCAATGCCGATTTTGAAGTCGACTTTCCACGCTTCGCCATAGGGTTACGGCCCAACATTCTCGAGCGCCAATTGACCACCGCAGTCGGCGCGCCTGTAAACTCCAATAAACAACAACATCCTCGAAAATCGCCCTATAGCCGCCCGCGGAATCCCCGGTCCTAAGCCTGTGCTCCGTTGAATGCCGTAACCCGCTCGGAACGAAGGAGAGGTATGTCGCAGGTATCCCCGCATCGCAGGTATCGCAGGTATCCCCGCAGTGAATGGGTAGATCTGCATAGTTTCATTTTCGGCTAATTAAACTATAATTCATCGTTCGAAATAGATACAGCACAACTCAGCAGGAAAGTACTGGCGATCGGGAAAGCGGGACTCGGCGTCGGCCCCACGGTCGGTCCAGCGACATGTTCCGATTTCAGTTCAACTTAATATCTTCCTATGAAATTGGGCCAGGATTTTTCTCAATCGGGCTAGGATTTTTTTCAATCGGGCCAGGATTTGTTTTCGATCGGGCCAATATTTGATCATTCCGGCCGGGATTTTTTCATTTGGGTCACAATTTTTTTTCTCGTTCGGACCAGGATTTGCACAACGTTGCTCACTACAGTACTCACCCACTCCGTAACTTCCTTACTCTAGGTTGTGGGTTTCCCGAGGTAATCAATGGGCTAATTGCGCCCGCTGATGAAAATGAGGTCGTGGAAATCAATCACAATGATTATTTATTATTATGCACGCCAACGCAGAATTATGCCGAGTCTCTTAGTAACTCTATAACATAAAACGAAACCACCAGCGACGGGTCAAACAATCATATGCTATGCAAATGCATACGAATGACAAAATAAACGACTTGTTAACTCGGTCCCGTAGTTTTTTCTGACAACGGTCCCGTAAAGTTTTTTGGTAACATTGATCTTAAATTGCAATTGGTTGTATGGGTGAAGGCTGGCTTATTTCAGTTTCCTTGTATTGTTATGTAATGGGCGTTTGACGTAAAGACCTCATTCTTTGAAGAAATAATGTTAAGAAAACATTTCACTAAGACACAGTGCATGATTCTTAGCTGATTGTGGTCGGAGAAAGTGGCTTAAAAGGAGCCGCAGACAACCATTGCCGTGCAAGCATTCAGGGACATGGAGATGATGCAACGACTTTCGGTCACACAACTCCAAGAATACCCCCACAACGTCGAGAATAGGTGTGACATCGCTAGCCAGCTATTTACCGATTTGGTACACTACGGGTGTGCCCCTCTTGAGAGTTCTGGCAGTTCCCGTTTCCACCGCAGCCCACCCAGTGTATGAAGTGGCAGAGTTGCGCGTGACGCTGCCACTACTCAAACAAGCAGTACGTGGAAGTGACGTCAAAGCCTCAGGTACCCACATTGCTAACTAACGTGGGCAATAGCAATTACAAGGCACTGAAATGTAAGTGTGCGAGCGCGTTGCGCATGTACGTCACGTCGGCGACCTCTGGCCCGGCCGCCACCGGTTCGGGTCGGGTATAA
This sequence comes from Pollicipes pollicipes, assembly GCF_011947565.3. Classification (NCBI taxonomy): domain Eukaryota; kingdom Metazoa; phylum Arthropoda; class Thecostraca; order Pollicipedomorpha; family Pollicipedidae; genus Pollicipes; species Pollicipes pollicipes. The sequence continues at coordinate 36,406,589 of NW_023596545.1, read as the reverse complement.
TGACGCTGCGACCGAAAAGCCGCGTGCCAAGTTTGGTGATCGTATTTGGACACGTTGCCCGCCTGGCGGTGCCCAGTCCGGAACCATGTACAGCCTCCGACGTGAGCACTGACTCACGTTTTCTGCTCAGATAGTCTAGCCGTGGTTTGGAGCTTAGCGCCTGGTGCCTTGGGTTGTGCATGGCGTTCATGCGTTTCCACATTACTTTAAAAGTGACACGTACTGCTTCTATTCTTTGAAACAGCGCTTAGTGCTTTAATGGGAGTGTCTCGCCGTTTGGGAAAACATAAATGTCATAATCCCGTGAAACCATATGACCAGCCACGTGTAAGCACAGCACCGGTTAGCGCCACGGCAGCACCAACAATACATGATCAGGATATCAAGTTTGATTATTTCCCTGGTCCGGATTACGCTGTGGGCGTTTTGTCACAACACTGCACTGCTTTCTTTGTAGCCCCAGAGGGTAGCCTTAGTCCGCGACAACTGACGGCGTTAGAACTCGCTGAAGGCATCTGCTTCAGGTATTTGGGACTAGAAGTACACTTTTGAGCTGTTTTAACCCTCAGCTTGCGGGCCTGCGGGTAAAGATGTGGCACCTCTGCTGATACTGATGACGTCAGCTCAAATGGATCTTTGTAATTGGCACGGCGGGCGGCGAAGGCGTAGAGCTGTCGTGCTAAACGCCGTGGGAAAGAAATCAACGCCACATTATGCTGTTGCGGTGAATTCACGTGATGCCGTCCTCACATTTGCGTAGTTTTTTTCCGCAAAGAGAGGGCTTCAAGCTTTCATAGCACTTATTGCCCATGCATTTTTCCAATCAGTGCATTGCAACATTACATAATGCATACGTTGGAAAAAGCAAGGGGAAATGCAGATAGCTATTACTTTCATTGTCCTGAGCGGGAGACCAATGCCATTTCTTCCGCCGCAGCGGGTACTTCAAATATAAATGCTGTGCTTTTGAAAACGATCTTGAGAAAACTGGTATTACCGATCAAATCGGGCGCGTTTGATCCTGTAACAAGTGACTTCATAAAGGTGGCATACTCCCTTTAAAGAAGTGTTCAGAAAAGGTGTGACGCGCGATTTTATCAACAATTTGCCAGTGCGATGTTTTCAAACGTATGTTGCGCTCAGTTTGTGTGTTCTGTAGGCCCTGTGCCCACTGAGTATCAGCCCCCGCCGGGTGTCTCCTTGTGCTCTCCGCCAGCGGTGCGCTAAGAGCCACTGACGGGTAGGATTAGGCCGGCTTGGCTTCGCGCGGCAAACGGCAGGTGACACGGAACGGCGGACAGATGTGCGGTGTGAAATGTGCTCATTTTCGCATCCTTTCCGTGTACTTCATGATGCGAGCTGTGCTGTGGGAACGCCGCAGGGGACTGAAGAACTTCTGCAACACATTTGAACATCACGAACAACGTATCTTACAGCCTCAGTTGACGTCAGGCGTAGGTGGGGCTCCAAATGTCACCAGCGCCCACGACCCCAGATTAAGCTGAATCACCCCAGCGGTCATGCGCCTACCAGCGGACGATCCCGTGTACCGGTCTACGTGCCGACCTGTGACGAGCCCGTCACGGGTCTGTGACGGACCCGTGACGAACCCGGGCTCTCTCAGCAGGCGGACCGGGTGACCTTCGGCTGCTGCAGCTCATTTTTACGGACCAGCGGCGACGGCACGTGGCCCTTGCCACCAGGCGCGGAGTGACCTCGTACCGGCACCGCTGGCGGGATTTGTTTAAGTGAGATGGAATTCCTGTAGACTTCTATGCCATCGCATATTATGCCGTTCCGTGGTAGTTGAAGAGGTGCAAGCGCGTCTTCGGCTAAGCCGATAACCAAGGACAGTAGTGTGTGGTGCCAGTAGTGTAGTGGTTAAAGCGTCTGCGTTAACCACGACGCGTCTGAGAAGCCAGAGGCACGGGGTTCGATTCCCCGCGGTGCCCGCCCTTCCTCCCAGGATGAGAAGCAGGCGACGCCATATAGCCTCAGCAACTGAGTGCGTCGTAAAGTCCCATTGACACACAAGGACAGTACAGCCACCATACTGTTATGTGCGTGCGCTGTATGTGTGAAGTACTATTTACGAGCCTCATGTCAACTTTGATACACCTGCTTAACTGTTTTGTGGCATGGTAGCCAACCTCAGTCTCTAGTGGTAGAAAAACAAATACCGGACCTCGGCTGAAGGACACGCAAAAATGAGGTAGCACAAGAAGCCCTGACTACGAGCATGCAGGGATATGATTTATGTGGACATCATCGTGGATATTCAAAACGGATATGATGGTGATATGCGAACTCCCCTACCCTCCACGAAAAGCAACATACATACAGCGACATATTAGGGCATATTTAAGGGACCAGCCATGTGGGTTCCACTACAATAACTGTTTGCTTGAGAATCGGGAGTCTTTAGTTTGCACTTGAAACTTAATAGTGGCAGTCAGTATCCAAGGTCCTCGAAGAAACCCATGAGAACACGAACCATGAGCTAGGCCCATGATCTACTAACAAACCAATGGGAAGCAGAATCCAGTGGTTTGTTTGGTCAAAAGACCCAGTGGAAACCAGATCTGCAGTCTTGTTTTGTTGGAGGAACCCGTGGGAACTGGGGCCCAGGGTTTTGTTTTGTGAGGAGAACCAGAGTGAACCAGCATCCAGGTTTTTGTTTTATCGAGAGAACTGGTGGGATCCAATATCCAGGGTCTTAGATTGTCGAAAGAACCAGCGGGAACCAAAATCCAGAGTTCTGTTTTGTCCAAGGAACCAGTGCCAACTAGGAACCATTGTTGGAATCCAGACACATGTCTGGTCCCACACAATCCATAGGCCCCTCAGTTTGAGTGACCTGTGGATCGATTGGATTGAACACTAAATAGATCTCTTACTTCGTCCGGACAGAGGGCCCCGTTGGCGGGACACGAAGTGGTCTGTTAGCTTTCCTAATCAAGCTGGCTGGCCATTCCGTCCCAGCTCGGGGTTCTAGTGGCTACTATTCTTATAAAACTGCTCCTGAGGTAGATTTGGACCCCGGACTTTTCTTCTCTCTCATCTTTTTCTGGGCGTGGAGGGCGGGGGGGGGGGGGGGGGCTCCACGAATTAAAGAGGAAACTGCACCCTTGGGCGGGGGCCGAAGCTCCGCTAATATTTTTTTTGCCGATGTCACCCTAGCATGCCGTGCGATCATGCTGCAAATCCAGCACCCTCTGAGACATACGCTTGGCGCGTTTTGGCACACAAAAATGGATTTCTAGAATTTCGCGTGTCTGAGCCGAGACGATTTTTAGGAGAGCTGCGCGGCAAATCCGCCGCCGGCGCGGACGGCGGTCTGCAGCCGACGAATCGCCGAGCACGAGCGGCTGGGAGGACACTTCTGTTTGCGGAACTCTAAACATCAACAATATGGGCCCAAATTGCGCACATCCACGTGCCTACCAGTAAGAGCACGGGTAAACAATAATCGGTCCGTACAAGGTTTATGGTTCTTGCCGATATGATTCGTAAGCATTGACGTGGGGAGCCGCAAAAGTCCATTTGCCACACCCCTGCGCGCCTCGGTGGGGGCATTCCCAATTTGTTTTCCCGCCTGATCGCAAGCTACAAGCAAGTGACCACAACCCGCCCCCCTTCCCTCCAATCCAGCCACCCTCTCACAGCCCCTGCTTTACTCTTGGCATCGATTCTGATGACGGGGTGGTTTTGGCAGGGATGAGGGAGGGAGCGTGGGGAAACAAATGCTCCCAAAATTTGCTGCAGTTGAACATTTAGGGCTCAGCGAGACATCAAAGCGAAGGGAGACAATCGCGGCCGGAGCTTTTGCCATTCGGTGGCTACTGCGGAAAGTCATCAGCAGGGGTGTTGTTGAGTGCTGCCACTTTTTTGGATTTGAGAAGCCCGCGCCCGCCCCGCACCAAAATTGTGAAACTCGCCCCGCTGCGCAGGACAGTCCGTGAGAAAAAAAGCCCGCACAGGCCCGCAAGCATTGCTTTTATTCCCCGTTAAATATTTCAAATGCCACCATAATTTCATCCCCACAACTAAGATTTACAACAATTCTCAAAGACCAGCCATTGTTTAAGCTCAGTTTTTCAAAACTAGTACTGGGAAATCTTTTGTATCGCTCCTGACGCATAAAATTTAGCATAACAAGCATGCTGTTTGGCCTGAAAAAGAAGCTACAAGAAATATACCAATTTTTATTGTTTTAGAACCTGTTTTCAAAGTAAACGTTCTTGCTTAAGCTATCATATTTCATCTACTTCAAGGCCTAGAAATTTGGCTCATTGTAAGAAGACTTCATATTCTCAGAAAGGTCAAAACTCACAGCAATCTTGGTCAAATATATCAGATTTTGATGTTCAAAACAACATCCTCATAGCCTTTTAGAGGGCGTTCAAACCGGTGTAATGGCCAAGACGTTGAAAGTAAGGAAATGTGACAAATGTTACTGTGGAAAACATAACTCAACTTGCATTTACTAAATTTTCTCATTGATTTAATTTGTATTTTTGCATTTGTTCATTCCATCCCTTTTATGTCCCGCATAATACACGTATCCATGCCTCTTGTAGACTAAATGGAACATCCATGGATTCAAGGTAGCTGCTATTTGAAACCATGCAAGTATCATTTTCACAAAAAGCAGCGTTATATGCACTGGAAAACCAAAGGCCGCACAAATGCAGACATATGACATGAAATGTGTGACTAAAACATTGCTAAACTGCAACCACGTGTCTCAGTAACAATATTTATCATTGCATACGCAGAAGTGCCATCAGTGCCTGACCGACAACTACGCTTGGTTGGATACATAAGCAAAGCCTCGTATCTTACTGAGGATAGTCATGCAAGCTGGATTCATTCCATGCTTGAAATCGATTTCCGTGAGGTAACTGCAATGCCATCAAATCCAAGGAGCCGCAGCGCTATACGCCCCATGGCGAGTATGTTATTCAGCGTTGTTATCGCCATCCGGTGCGCCATAAATGACTTTACGCTAAACGCTTTGTCTGAGAACAGCTGATTAAGCGTGAATACTAGCAAATACGATTTCGTTTGTAAGCCACGTTAACGTCGTTGGACGGCACCGAGACACGGACACCAAAATCTCTTGCTATTAGAGTTGAAGTAGCTCACGCACCTTACATGCGCTTGTGCAACGAGAGCATCCATTAATTTTAACCAAGTCAAAGAATGTTTTCACTAAGCCTGATGTAAGCATGAATTTAGAGCTATTCACTATTTCGTTACGCCGCTTGCTCATGATTACATCATGAGATCTAAGACTAAAACAGCCAATTTCACGTGACCATATAGGTGTCAGGTATATCATAACGTTGGAGAGAAAAAACTATTTTGATGCTTTGCATCGGTGCATTCAAGTTTCGCAAACAGCTGGCAGCGTCGACCAGCCTTGGCCGTGCTTTTGTTTAAGTCTTAGATCTCAAAGCCGACCTGCGTCGCTGCGATCGTCATTCGATGCTGCGGCATTATGCGCCATTTGCCTGGTGGCTAAACAACCGTGGGTGAAGCCACAAGACTTAGCATGTACTCAGCAGACATAGCTGTTTTATCTGGGTCATAGTCTGCAAATAAGTTCTGAGTTACGGAAGATTGGGTTGGTGATAAGGCGTTTTGCATTTGCCGGACATTGGCGTATGTTTTAAATCCATTGCAAACCGCTCCTTTTCATTACATTTAAGCAGGACCTTCTGGGTGGTGTTCGTTGTTTAAATTTGACCTGAGGACTTGAATTTGTCAGATTTGCCAGACATTGTGTTCTCATGATGTGTACGTGAGGCACTACCTTCACGTGGTGGGGTGGGGGTGGGTGGTGGGTGGCGTGGGGCACTGTGTGTTCCAATGGTCCTTTGGGCGGTTGGAGAGGCTTGAAAAGCGCCCCTTCCGGTCAAAGGGGAAGACTAAACGTACTTTCCGTACGGGCTCTGACGGCGGTCAGGGTAGAGCCTAATAACCCTTCGGACTCGGCTTTCAAATCCGATTCTGGTTGCCGTTTTCAAGGAACCCACCCCACGGACCCCTCCGACACTGCGCACGACAGAGACGCCACCGTGATTGTTTACCGGGAGTCAGCACACGGCCCGGCGCGGCTTATTTTGTTGCAGGTGACGGTGCAGCTGGGGAGCAGCCGTAGGGAGTGATTGACAGGTCGCTATGCTCGTTTTTCCCCCCGCAGAGGCACTGACTACGGCTGATGTAGGAGACCAGCGCCCCCTCGGGTCCCAGCTCCGGTAACGGGTGGACAGCGCAAGCTGTCCATTTCAGGGCCTAGCTACCCTGCCCTTACGTGAGCTCCTGCTCCTTGTCCCGCCCGCTCCCTCCCCATCACCCGCATTGCGGTATCCGGCTCCTTCATCACTCCTCATCCTCGTTTTATTGGGGTCGCCGTGCCCCTCGTTCACGTCCCCGGATTGATCGGATCCTGGTGGCTGGGGGGCACGTCGTGCGGGGCAGTCACGGCACGTCCCAACACTCCACTTTGGCCAGGATATCGGGGGGCGCGGGGGCCCGTGGGGCCCCACACGGTTTTGCGGCTTATCGCTTGAGTGCGGTTGGGTGCTCCGTGCGGGTATCCACTTTGGGCGCCTGGCCGCGCGCGACGGCTTAAGGGGCCGAGGGGCGGCGGCGCTGAACCACGGTTAGGACGGGGAGGGGTCTCCCGGTTACGCCTGGCCGTATAGGAGGCACCGTTCGCCCCGTATAACACCGGAAGCCCTGGCGGTGACCGGCCCGGTGCCGAAAACTTAAACGTACATCTCATGACAACTCTGACTACCAAAAGCACCCGCCTCCCCAAAGGGGGACGGACCGTCGTTAAATCTGGCTGCGGTGATTCTGCCCCTGCTCATTGGATCTGGGTTTTTCGCGGGGATGAAAGAGCCCTTTCATCCTTTTTCCGTTTCAGCGTCGAAATGGATGCGGCTGTTTCGGCGCTGTGGCGCGGTAAACTTCGAGGTAGCAGTAAAGAGGTGGAATTTAGCAACAGAGAGATGCGAAGCGATTACGAAGCGAAGCGAAGCGAGCGATGGTTGCTAAACGTTTCGTATACAGCGTGCGGAACGCCGAGAGCAAGCGAGACGTATCGCGCGCCCAGACTGTAGAGAAACACAGGACAACCAGTTCTGCCAGGGTATCGTCAACTGTTTCGGTCTAAAGGATATGAGTGAAGAGGAGATTGTGGAGGGGTTGTCTGAGTTTGCGGTTACTGAAGCCCATCGATCAAAGTTAGGCATGGTACCGACCTGATTCCCACGAACAGCATCGTCCTCACTTGAGTGGGCTGTGTGGGGGTTTAAGTGTGCCGTTTTATCCCCGACCCTTTGAGATGTTTCAGTTGTTAGCGCGTTAGACATACGAGGACCACCTGTCACAACCGGCTGTTCATGTTCAAACGAAAAAAGTGTTCCTCACCAGAACACACGGTAGGCGACGCACCGCAGACCAGCCATGGTGTGTGATCTGTGGTGAAGAGCGGTCCCCCTCTTTCCAGGCTCGAAAGGCCTTTTCCAGTTTGTGCTAAAGAGAAAAAGATCGTTACGCTCAAATTCACTACGCAGATATCGTTCCGGAAAGCAAGAGAGTTTTGCGTGGAGAGCCATCCGTAGGTCATTTGTGTCTCAAAGACAAAGTTGCAAGTCCCACAGAGCCGTCTGATGAACCAGATGACTACCCCAGAGGTTATCCAGCTGCTTAAGACGTGTGGTCTGTCTGTAGCGGCATCGGCTTCTGTCTTGCACTCGGCTTTTCATCGACGGGGCGAATGCCCGGGGACCGGGTGGAACCCGCGATCACCTCCCCGACGCCGGAGCGCCCCGTGCCCGCCGTGCCGCCGACCTCCGCGGCATCGTCTGATGTGCCGACGGGGGGGGGGGGGGGGGGGGGAGGGAGAGATGGTGGTTCAGCGCGGGCGCGGTCCGCGGGCTTCGCCGGCCTCGCTGTCTGGCATCCCGCTGCTGTCGTCCCTGTGACACCCGTTGCGAACACTTGCGGACGAGTGCTTGAGACCCTGGAGCGCCATGAGGCACACAGGCGTGCCCTTGAAACAGAGCGGGCACGCCTGGTTAAGCAGGAGCGGGCCGAAGCGGCAATTAGGCTTTCAGGGGCGGGTAAGCAGCCCGCCCCTCGCAGTAACGCTCCCTCACCACGAAGGCTGGTGGAGGCTCCACCTCGGCACCAGGTGGCGGGAAATGGCTCAGCAAAAGGCCCTCCTCCGCCACCACCCCCTGCGGGATATGTTGGCACCAAGCGTGTCCCGTCCGGGCCCCCGTCTCCAAGTGACGGGAGCAGCCCAAGGTCCCGCTCCAGGCTAGGGAACGGATCTGTGCAACAGGGTTCCAGGTGGGGGTGTCTGGCACTTCATCTGGAGCGGCGCAATTAGTTTAAATCTCGCCTGTTTGTTCTGTGATCTTTTATGTTCTTTTTAACACGTCCGTGATGTTTTTTACTGGGGAGCTGCAGAGGTGTAGGGGTTTATGCGCTTGACCTCAGGCTGAGGTTGGCGGGTTATGTTCCGCAGCCGCAGAACTTAAAGATATAAAACTGGCGCCGAACTCTTACTTCGTGCTAAAGGGTACCCCAGTTTTTCGCAGGGACGTGTCCGCTGACATTGTTGCGCACGGCGGTGTCCTCCTGGCGGTCCATCATAGCGTGACAGCCCGAAGGCTGGACTTGAAATTGTCGCTTCGGCTGAAGCAGCGCGTATTCATTTCGACAGTCGCGTCATCACATTGTGCTCGCCGTACCTGCCACCTAGTGCCAGTGTTCCGTCATTGGGGCTCAGACACCTGGTGGCTGAGCTCCCTCGTCCGATCTTAGTGTTAGGCGGCCTTAACGCCCGTCACACCGCCTGGGACCGCGATGAAACAAACACACGCCGGAGATTGGGCATGAGCTTTATTCACGGTGCTTCTGTATGCATTCTAAACACCGGACAGCCAACGCATTTTACCTTCTCTCCCGGACGGATGTCAACCCTTGATCCCAGTCTCTCTAGCCCGCAGCTGATGCAGCACCTGGAGCGGGTGGTGGCCGATGGTCTACTAGGAAGTGACCATTTTCCGGTGTGGTTGAGAGAGGTACCGCAGTGCTGGGACTCGAGGCACCGGGACGGAGCGTTGGAATTTTAAAATGACCGATTGGAGGAAATTTAATCTCGACTCGAAGCATCGGTTTCCACACATTCCGGTGGTATGCCCATCTCTGCAGAGTATTTTAATGCCCTGCTTTTAGAATGTGCCAACAGGTGCATCCCTCGTACTTCAGGCAATCCACGTCGCACACCCGTTCCATGGCGGACGGATGAGTATCGCGACGCCATCCGTGCGCGAAAACTAGCTTTTCGAGCTTTCGATCGAAGGAGTAGCACGGCCAATCTGATTGCGTTTAAGCAAGCGAGGCCTTTCGCGCGTCGGTCAGGGAGGCGTAGCGCATTTCGTGGCGTGATTACGCCTGCACACTGACCCGTCTCACACCCTCTGCTCAGGTCTGGTCCCGGATCAAGCGAATTTATGATCAGTTCTGCTCTACCCCACTTGCTGTATTACATGTAAACGGCCACGACGTCACACATCCAATGGATGTTGCAGATGAGATTGGCCGTGCAATCTCGGAGCGCATCCGCAGTGTCGGTGCGAAGCGGCAGTTTGTTTGCTATAAAATGCGTCACGAATAAGCCCATGTAGACTTTTCCACTACCGAGCATAGGTCGCCCAATGATCTCTGTACCATGACCGAACTAAAGCACGCTATCAGCACGCCGCGGACTGTTTCAGGGGGTTCTGATGGTGTGCACAACAGCATGCGTCAACGCCTCCCTATAGCATGTTAGAAGTTCTGTTGACAGTTTTCAGCTCACTTTAGGCTGGCAGCGACTTGCCGGTCTCTTGGCGACAGGCTATTGTAGTCCCCATTCTGAAACCAGGGAAGAGTGATTGGAATCCCTGACACTATCGACCCTTCGCACTTACATTGTCACTCTGTAAGTTGATGGAGAAAGTGGTGAACGTCCGACTGACACGGTCCTTAGAAGAGCATGACGGTTTATTCATGCACAGTGCGGTCTTTAGGAAGAATCGTAGTACGATGGACCATCTTTTAACACAGGACGCTATGATTCGGCTAGGTTTTAAGATGATGTGATAAAGGTGCTGCCTTATTTGCTTCGAAGTCCTCCTAAAGTTCTGTAATAACGGAAGACGTGGTCATATGAATACCTTTTTATTTTTTGGCTGAACGCTTCTTCTATGTGCGCGTGGGCAATAAGGTAGAGGTAACGTTCCGACAGGTGAGTAGTGTGCCTCAGGGAGGCGTTTTAGGTGTGACGCTTTTTACGTCATGACGTCATGATAAACGACATTGCTGACGTCATACCGCAGTCCGTCGGCCGTGCTGCCTTCGTAGATGATTTTACGAAATGGACCAGCGCGTCAAGAACACATGCAATCGAGCGCCAGGTCCATTTCGCTATTGACCATCTGGAAAGGTGGATCACCATTAATGGGTTTCGGTTTTCCACCGTGAAAGCGGTCGCAGTGTACTTCTGTCACTGCCGTCCATGCGATATCGTCTATACGACCCTCCGATACGAGGGTCGTGTCACGGAAGCCTTCGTCTGGACAGCCGCCATTCTGATGATCGTCTTTGGTCCAACGGAATGTGTCTCACGCGGCCAAGGCTCCACGTACTTTGGGATGTGCTGTTGTCAGCAGTGACAACCACGGGACCGGTTGCGAGGTTTCTCCCCTGTCTACTCCATTTGCGTCTGTACTACAGGGTCCGCATGTACACCCAGCCCCATTCGCTCCAGAATTCTGAGGCGAAATGCAGAATTTGGTGCCACGGATTTCCGGAGTAGTTGTCGGCGTTGCTGAAGGAACCAGGTGGAAGATGTGGCCCGGAGTGGAGAAGGAGATGGTTTGGCGAGAGCGGCTCTAGACCCACGGGGTCATCGCATGATGGCGTCACTGGGCGGCTGTTGAGTATTGGCTCAACTTCGCACAACAGCGTCGCCAGGCGGTTCATGTCGACAGTTTGATTAAGTATCAGCGAGCTTAGTATCTTTCTGACTTAGCAGATCTGTCTCTGCCACGCATTGCGGCGATGGAAGACGCCAAGTAGGTGGAATTTCCATTTAATGGGGTGCGGCAGCAGGGCCTCGTATATTTAGTTTTTATTTCAATTACTTATCTCGACACCTAGCTCTTGTTGAGCACCAACAGAGTTGGCCCCATTATCGAATGGAATCTCTTGCACCTTGCCTCTTCTCGAGACGAACCGACGAAGCGCGTTGATGAACGAGTCCGTCGAAAGCGAACGGACTAGCTCTACGTAGACCGCTCTTATCGTTAAACAGCTGAACAACACACCGTACCGCTTCACCATGCTTCTCCCTGTCTTCGCGTAGAACGGGCCAAAGCAGTCGACTCCCACAGACGAGACAGGTGGGTGATCTGGCGTCACGTGGTCCGCAGGTAGGTCGGCCATTTTCTGGGTTGAGGAACGTCCTTGCAGTTCTCTGCAGATCAGACGACGAGATAGTACGCGACGGAGGCACGCGCTGGCACGCACCACCCGGCACTACTCCGGGAGTGGGGCCAAGGCGTGCCGACGGCCCCTGTGACCCACGCTCCAATGGACGTGCGGAATAATTAGCTCAGTAATGTGCGGCTTGTTCGGCAGAATTGCCGGGTGCTGCTTGAATTCGCAACACTTTGGACCTCGGTCAAGGCGTCCACCCACTCCCACAACGTCATTATTTGAAGGTGGGTCCAGTCGGTGTATGGGACTTGGACGCTTGGCCCCGGCTGTCTGGCTCTCTTGGTTCTTTTCGAATGCGCTTATTTCGTTTTGATATTTCGTTGTGCGTGGTCATATTTTAGCGTGGCTGTCTGCTTCTGCGACTTCCTGTGGTGACAGCAAGTCTGATGCTCAGTGCTGCCGCTTGATCCCTTCTCGGCTGGTGGGGCTCGACTTGCGACGATTTTCGCTTACTGCAAGTGGCTGCTGCCGCAAAGCCCTTGGGGTTCACCCTTGTTCAAATGGCGGTTTCAACCGCAGCATGAAGGCCAGAGAAACTCGGGGCCCGTCGTCCTTGGCGAAGACTTGAAGACTCAGAGACTTCCTGCCTGACTCCGCGGGACGCCTGGTCTGCTGCGTTGGACGCGCTGTCGACATGTCTGCACCGCTTTGGATCAGAGTGTTCGTAGATACTTGAACTATGTGCGCTACATAAGCCTGGAGGCGGCTTGTTCTGTTTGACATAACGATGCCACCGTTATGGTATCAGTCCACAACGTAGAGCTGTCCACGGGAATGTCCAGATCTCTTCTCAGCCGTACATCCAGGCGAACAGCAGGAGTGGCCGTTGCCAGCTCAAAACGGGGAACCGTGACAGTTTTTAGGGCGGGGGTGGGGGGGGGGGGGGGGGGCAACTCGCGCCTTTTCCAGTCAAGAACGAACAGTGCGCCCGTCCTACGTCGTCGGTCATTCGCAAGCGCGCCACGGCACCGTACCAGACGCACTCGCTTCAGCGAAATAAGGAGCCTGAGTTGAGACTTACCGGTCTGAAGTCTCGAGGCTTGTCACACCGACTGATTTTTAAAGGTCTTGAGTTGAGACAGGGGCTCGACTCACTTTCTCCAGATTTTTTTTCTGCAACTACTGTGGCACGGCCTGATCTCACCCAAGGCCAAGCTGGCAGAGCTGCTGCAGAAGGATTTTGGGAACCATCAGAACAGGTGCCACAAACCCACAGAGGATCTAACATCGACCAGATTATCGAAAACAATTACATTGTCTTGTTGCAGGCCTTTCGTAACTTGTGCATGAAAACCCATGGCGCCCAACTCCGTGTTCCATAGAATGTCCAAGGCGCGGTTATCTGCAGTATCTGCTATCTGCAGGCTTACGGCTGAGAGATGGACAGCTCTGTCTTCTTCTGGAAAGCATTTCAGCACTGATCTTTCGTCGGTAACAAACTGTGTGAGATGAAATCCTCACCCGTGGCAGGCTGAGCAGAGGTCTTCTCATAGCAGAATGGCTGGCCCTGCGTCTATGGCTAACTTCACGCAGTCATCCACATAAAAGTTTCTGTTCACAGTAATTTTAACTCCGCTCCGAAGTCTGTCCAGTTGTCTTCCGCCTTCTTCCATAGGGGAAATTTTGTACAGGTCGGAGAGGAGACGGCCCCAAAGGTGAACGCGCATCCGGTAATCCTGCAGCTCACGAAACGCGCCACCGTTCGGCCACCACAAGAATCTTTGAAAGTCGGCATCATCTTCTGGAATGCGGACCATATGAAGCATGCCTCGGATATCAGCCATGATTCCAACGGGCTCTTAGGGGATCTCAGCAGAACTCCGACCAGGCTGTTAGCCAGATCGAGCCCTGCAGTAGCTGGTCGTTCAGCGAGATCCCATAATACTTCTCGGGACAATCAAATGCAGCCCGTATCTCATCCGGTTTTGCTGGATAACTGACTGTGTGGTGTGGTAGGTACCACATTCTCAACGCGGTTGATGGGGTCATGGGGACGGCTTTGGCGCGGCCTTCGTGTAGGAGCTCTTTAATAAGTATATTTAGTAAAGCGCTGACGTAAACTGCCGTCGCTGCCCAAGTTCCTCTTCAGTCCTTCTGCTCGTCTTTCTGCCATGTTTCGGTTGTTCGGCAGCGTCGTATCTTGGTTTCCCAAATGGTGTGCCATTTCTTATTTTCCGCCCCGCATTCCAACCCTCTGGGTTACTTGTTTTTCCATGGCTTATCTTCTATAGATAGACTTGGGCCGCGGCCAGCTTTTTCAGCGAATTTACTGTTCTGCACATCGGCCAGCATCTTTGAGATGTCTTCTTCAGTGCCGATGCGATTAACCTTGATGGCGGCACGGTTTATTTTTTCCATCCCCGGTTCTCGTGGTCCGAGTACGGCCCATCCCAGCCGGGTCTTGACGGCTGGGATGTTCTTGACGGCTGGGACAGAAGGTCTGCCATGTTCACCGTGCACAATTTCCCGCGGCTCCATAGCCAGGGAACAGTCACATCCGATCAGCAGGACGACGCGGACGCATCCACTTTGGGAGCATCGTCGCCAGCGAGGTGGCTCCACTGTGTGGTGATGGCACGGTGTGGAGCGCCACCGTCTGGGACTGGTATCTCGCTGATGGTGAGAGTGCATGGCAGCGTACATCACGACTGCCGCCCACATCAGAACCCTGGAGGCCATCCTCAGCTCGGCTGCTGATTGTGCTGCCTTCCCCATTCACGCTTCACGCTTCACAGCGGTCAGCGTGAGCGAGGTGCGGTCGCCGTTCAGGTCCAGCTCACCGGCAAGCGAGGCAATAATGAACGTCGCTGAACTTCCGCTGTCTTGGAGTGCGTACGTCGGGGCTGTACTGCCGTGCTGATCAGCCACCCGCACAGGCAGGACTGACATCACCCGTCCTGTCCGGGCTGTTGTAGTTCCACCGCACATCTGGTCCGCAGCTACGGACGGCGCAACGGATCTTAGATGGGCTGACTGGTTGCTAAAATCCGACCGCAGGAGCGTGGGACGGCTTGCTCCTCACTTCTCCCATGTCTTCCTCTTACCACACATCTTGGAGCTGGGTTCGAGCTTGAAACATCCGAAAAATCGACCGCTGTTCTTAATCAGCTTAAGCCTGCCTGTATCCTTCTGTAGCATCTCGTCGCACGTTTCCATATTATGACTCGCCTTGACTCGGCACGGGCAGAAATTTGCAGAGGTTTTCACGGACGTCCGTACAGGAGTTCTTTCTTTCCTCGCCTTTGTAATGTAAAACTTCGGTTTCTTTCCCTTCACAGCTTTTCTGTTGTGCCGGTAGATGACCTTGTGGAACCACATGGGCAAGCACCAGTCATCCCTGCTAATGCAAACACGGGATCAGTGGCAAATTCGACTTCTCACTCAACAAATTTTATGACCACCAAATTTTAGCCCGCTTATCTGTTTGCTAGGCCGTAAACTGTTCGGCACCAGGACTGTTGAGGGGCTGTTGGCAGCATCCTGACTATTTTTTGTGTGGAAAGCTTAGGATGATTGTCTCTCTTAATGTCTTTATTTCTTTCATCGCATTCAAACAGCTCCAAACTTATCGAGAAGTCTTCCAGTTCACTCATATCCGTGGCTCTGATTGGCGACCAACTGAGCAGCGTGCCAACAAGCCTCAGAGATTTTGTAATCGTCATCATATTTTCCACCACACACTCTTTGGGCCTCTGCATATCCTCTCACGAGGTCAACGTGCACGTAGCTGCGCACATGGTGTTGGGCCTTCCCTTGGTGTATTGCTCCAAAGTGTGCCGGCGCTGGGAACAATTTTTCGTCCGCTGGGCGATCCTGCTTTCAAAGGTTCGGATGACTCCCCTGTACTCGAGATAATTGTCTTCAAAACACGACATTTTTGACTGGGGCGGCAGGCCTCTGCTCTGTTGGGTTAGCAGTGTTTGCATGGCCGTCATGTCTACCGCTGAGAGCAAACGCCCAGCGTCACAGCAGAAGTACGAAACTCCGCCGGGACTTCTGTCCTCACCCGCGGCACACTGGTGATGTGACGCTAGAGCTTGCTGTCCCGCTGCGGTCAGAGCAAGTTGTGCTTTCAAACTGCGGTCTGGCCTTCTTCATTTTCAGTTTCATTTCTTCTTGGAGGATATGCCATTTCTCTTCAA
>NW_023596545.1:36304645-36390134 GCF_011947565.3 Pollicipes pollicipes | reverse complement strand
CCCCCCCCCCCAATGATTCATAATGTGCCGCTGAGGAGCCCGACCAACGCCGGGTTAAGATGGACACAATCCACAAACCCGAAGCTTGAAATAGAGTCACATGTTTACTGGCATGAAGTTTGTTTTGGTATTCACCAAATGGCCAGGTAAATGGTGCTAGCAGTACGCAGATTTTGGCGCCATTTTTGCCGCCAGCAGGCAAATGGGGCCCAGCGTGTTTCTTTTTCATGGTTGAAGATAAAGAAAGAACTCTGTCTTGTTGGGAATATGTTCCATTCCAGGTGGTTGATTATTCGCTCAACCATGAAACTAGAAAAATACGCAGTTTGTGGTTATACCAGAATGCTCTGTTTGCAGCTGGGGGAGGGAGAGGGAGGTGAAACGGGACGTTGAACACGATGGCCTTTGTAATTTTTTGGCTCTTCATTCACGGTTTATTTATTTCATCCGTAGGTCCTGTCAACCTCACCTGGAAGACCTGCAAAAGCATAGAAAGCGACCTGCATCGAGGTGGATACTTGTACTAAAACAAGACAACGATAGCCACAAAATCTGGCTTTAATTACATCATGGTGTACAGTACATGCACATAGCGCCTACACGTCACACTGACGAATGGGGCCAGTGCTGTGAAGCCCGGCACCCCGACGACAGAGCGACTCCGTTGCAGAGGCGGAGAGGCGTCTCAGAAGGTGGGCTGCCAATGCCGATTTTGAAGTCGACTTTCCACGCTTCGCCATAGGGTTACGGCCCAACATTCTCGAGCGCCAATTGACCACCGCAGTCGGCGCGCCTGTAAACTCCAATAAACAACAACATCCTCGAAAATCGCCCTATAGCCGCCCGCGGAATCCCCGGTCCTAAGCCTGTGCTCCGTTGAATGCCGTAACCCGCTCGGAACGAAGGAGAGGTATGTCGCAGGTATCCCCGCATCGCAGGTATCGCAGGTATCCCCGCAGTGAATGGGTAGATCTGCATAGTTTCATTTTCGGCTAATTAAACTATAATTCATCGTTCGAAATAGATACAGCACAACTCAGCAGGAAAGTACTGGCGATCGGGAAAGCGGGACTCGGCGTCGGCCCCACGGTCGGTCCAGCGACATGTTCCGATTTCAGTTCAACTTAATATCTTCCTATGAAATTGGGCCAGGATTTTTCTCAATCGGGCTAGGATTTTTTTCAATCGGGCCAGGATTTGTTTTCGATCGGGCCAATATTTGATCATTCCGGCCGGGATTTTTTCATTTGGGTCACAATTTTTTTTCTCGTTCGGACCAGGATTTGCACAACGTTGCTCACTACAGTACTCACCCACTCCGTAACTTCCTTACTCTAGGTTGTGGGTTTCCCGAGGTAATCAATGGGCTAATTGCGCCCGCTGATGAAAATGAGGTCGTGGAAATCAATCACAATGATTATTTATTATTATGCACGCCAACGCAGAATTATGCCGAGTCTCTTAGTAACTCTATAACATAAAACGAAACCACCAGCGACGGGTCAAACAATCATATGCTATGCAAATGCATACGAATGACAAAATAAACGACTTGTTAACTCGGTCCCGTAGTTTTTTCTGACAACGGTCCCGTAAAGTTTTTTGGTAACATTGATCTTAAATTGCAATTGGTTGTATGGGTGAAGGCTGGCTTATTTCAGTTTCCTTGTATTGTTATGTAATGGGCGTTTGACGTAAAGACCTCATTCTTTGAAGAAATAATGTTAAGAAAACATTTCACTAAGACACAGTGCATGATTCTTAGCTGATTGTGGTCGGAGAAAGTGGCTTAAAAGGAGCCGCAGACAACCATTGCCGTGCAAGCATTCAGGGACATGGAGATGATGCAACGACTTTCGGTCACACAACTCCAAGAATACCCCCACAACGTCGAGAATAGGTGTGACATCGCTAGCCAGCTATTTACCGATTTGGTACACTACGGGTGTGCCCCTCTTGAGAGTTCTGGCAGTTCCCGTTTCCACCGCAGCCCACCCAGTGTATGAAGTGGCAGAGTTGCGCGTGACGCTGCCACTACTCAAACAAGCAGTACGTGGAAGTGACGTCAAAGCCTCAGGTACCCACATTGCTAACTAACGTGGGCAATAGCAATTACAAGGCACTGAAATGTAAGTGTGCGAGCGCGTTGCGCATGTACGTCACGTCGGCGACCTCTGGCTCGGCCGCCACCGGTTCGGGTCGGGTATAATGACGCTGCGACCGAAAAGCCGCGTGCCAAGTTTGGTGATCGTATTTGGACACGTTGCCCGCCTGGCGGTGCCCAGTCCGGAACCATGTACAGCCTCCGACGTGAGCACTGACTCACGTTTTCTGCTCAGATAGTCTAGCCGTGCTTTGGAGCTTAGCGCCTGGTGCCTTGGGTTGTGCATGGCGTTCATGCGTTTCCACATTACTTTAAAAGTGACACGTACTGCTTCTATTCATTGAAACAGCGCTTAGTGCTTTAATGGGAGTGTCTCGCCGTTTGGGAAAACATAAATGTCATAATCCCGTAAAACCATATGACCAGCCACGTGTAAGCACAGCACCGGTTAGCGCCACGGCAGCACCAACAATACATGATCAGGATATCAAGTTTGATTATTTCCCTGGTCCGGATTACGCTGTGGGCGTTTTGTCACAACACTACACTGCTTTCTTTGTAGCCCCAGAGGGTAGCCTTAGTCCGCGACAACTGACGGCGTTAGAACTCGCTGAAGGCATCTGCTTCAGGTATTTGGGACTAGAAGTACACTTTTGAGCTGTTTTAACCCTCAGCTTGCGGGCCTGCGGGTAAAGATGTGGCACCTCTGCTGATACTGATGACGTCAGCTCAAATGGATCTTTGTAATTGGCACGGCGGGCGGCGAAGGCGTAGAGCTGTCGTGCTAAACGCCGTGGGAAAGAAATCAACGCCACATTATGCTGTTGCGGTGAATTCACGTGATGCCGTCCTCACATTTGCGTAGTTTTTTTCCGCAAAGAGAGGGCTTCAAGCTTTCATAGCACTTATTGCCCGTGCATTTTTCCAATCAGTGCATTGCAACATTACATAATGCATACGTTGGAAAAAGCAAGGGGAAATGCAGATAGCTATTACTTTCATTGTCCTGAGCGGGAGACCAATGCCATTTCTTCCGCCGCAGCGGGTACTTCAAATATAAATGCTGTGCTTTTGAAAACGATCTTGAGAAAACTGGTATTACCGATCAAATCGGGCGCGTTTGATCCTGTAACAAGTGACTTCATAAAGGTGGCATACTCCCTTTAAAGAAGTGTTCAGAAAAGGTGTGACGCGCGATTTTATCAACAATTTGCCAGTGCGATGTTTTCAAACGTATGTTGCGCTCAGTTTGTGTGTTCTGTAGGCCCTGTGCCCACTGAGTATCAGCCCCCGCCGGGTGTCTCCTTGTGCTCTCCGCCAGCGGTGCGCTAAGAGCCAGTGACGGGTAGGATTAGGCCGGCTTGGCTTCGCGCGGCAAACGGCAGGTGACACGGAACGGCGGACAGATGTGCGGTGTGAAATGTGCTCATTTTCGCATCCTTTCCGTGTACTTCATGATGCGAGCTGTGCTGTGGGAACGCCGCAGGGGACTGAAGAACTTCTGCAACACATTTGAACATCACGAACAACGTATCTTACAGCCTCAGTTGACGTCAGGCGTAGGTGGGGCTCCAAATGTCACCAGCGCCCACGACCCCAGATTAAGCTGAATCACCCCAGCGGTCATGCGCCTACCAGCGGACGATCCCGTGTACCGGTCTACGTGCCG
This sequence comes from Pollicipes pollicipes, assembly GCF_011947565.3. Classification (NCBI taxonomy): domain Eukaryota; kingdom Metazoa; phylum Arthropoda; class Thecostraca; order Pollicipedomorpha; family Pollicipedidae; genus Pollicipes; species Pollicipes pollicipes. The sequence continues at coordinate 36,386,361 of NW_023596545.1, read as the reverse complement.
ACCTGTGACGAGCCCGTCACGGGTCTGTGACGGACCCGTGACGAACCCGGGCTCTCTCAGCAGGCGGACCGGGTGACCTTCGGCTGCTGCAGCTCATTTTTACGGACCAGCGGCGACGGCACGTGGCCCTTGCCACCAGGCGCGGAGTGACCTCGTACCGGCACCGCTGGCGGGATTTGTTTAAGTGAGATGGAATTCCTGTAGACTTCTATGCCATCGCATATTATGCCGTTCCGTGGTAGTTGAAGAGGTGCAAGCGCGTCTTCGGCTAAGCCGATAACCAAGGACAGTAGTGTGTGGTGCCAGTAGTGTAGTGGTTAAAGCGTCTGCGTTAACCACGACGCGTCTGAGAAGCCAGAGGCACGGGGTTCGATTCCCCGCGGTGCCCGCCCTTCCTCCCAGGATGAGAAGCAGGCGACGCCATATAGCCTCAGCAACTGAGTGCGTCGTAAAGTCCCATTGACACACAAGGACAGTACAGCCACCATACTGTTATGTGCGTGCGCTGTATGTGTGAAGTACTATTTACGAGCCTCATGTCAACTTTGATACACCTGCTTAACTGTTTTGTGGCATGGTAGCCAACCTCAGTCTCTAGCGGTAGAAAAACAAATACCGGACCTCGGCTGAAGGACACGCAAAAATGAGGTAGCACAAGAAGCCCTGACTACGAGCATGCAGGGATATGATTTATGTGGACATCATCGTGGATATTCAAAACGGATATGATGGTGATATGCGAACTCCCCTACCCTCCACGAAAAGCATCAACATACATACAGCGACATATTAGGGCATATTTAAGGGACCAGCCATGTGGGTTCCACTACAATAACTGTTTGCTTGAGAATCGGGAGTCCTTAGTTTGCACTTGAAACTTAATAGTGGCAGTCAGTATCCAAGGTCCTCGAAGAAACCCATGAGAACACGAACCATGAGCTAGGCCCATGATCTACTAACAAACCAATGGGAAGCAGAATCCAGTGGTTTGTTTGGTCAAAAGACCCAGTGGAAACCAGATCTGCAGTCTTGTTTTGTTGGAGGAACCCGTGGGAACTGGGGCCCAGGGTTTTGTTTTGTGAGGAGAACCAGAGTGAACCAGCATCCAGGTTTTTGTTTTATCGAGAGAACTGGTGGGATCCAATATCCAGGGTCTTAGATTGTCGAAAGAACCAGCGGGAACCAAAATCCAGAGTTCTGTTTTGTCCAAGGAACCAGTGCCAACTAGGAACCATTGTTGGAATCCAGACACATGTCTGGTCCCACACAATCCATAGGCCCCTCAGTTTGAGTGACCTGTGGATCGATTGGATTGAACACTAAATAGATCTCTTACTTCGTCCGGACAGAGGGCCCCGTTGGCGGGACACGAAGTGGTCTGTTAGCTTTCCTAATCAAGCTGGCTGGCCATTCCGTCCCAGCTCGGGGTTCTAGTGGCTACTATTCTTATAAAACTGCTCCTGAGGTAGATTTGGACCCCGGACTTTTCTTCTCTCTCATCTTTTTCTGGGCGTGGAGGGCGGGGGGGGGGGGGGGGCTCCACGAATTAAAGAGGAAACTGCACCCTTGGGCGGGGGCCGAAGCTCCGCTAATATTTTTTTTGCCGATGTCACCCTAGCATGCCGTGCGATCATGCTGCAATGTCCAGCACCCTCTGAGACATACGCTTGGCGCGTTTTGGCACACAAAAATGGATTTCTAGAATTTCGCGTGTCTGAGCCGAGACGATTTTTAGGAGAGCTGCGCGGCAAATCCGCCGCCGGCGCGGACGGCGGTCTGCAGCCGACGAATCGCCGAGCACGAGCGGCTGGGAGGACACTTCTGTTTGCGGAACTCTAAACATCAACAATATGGGCCCAAATTGCGCACATCCACGTGCCTACCAGTAAGAGCACGGGTAAACAATAATCGGTCCGTACAAGGTTTATGGTTCTTGCCGATATGATTCGTAAGCATTGACGTGGGGAGCCGCAAAAGTCCGTTTGCCACACCCCTGCGCGCCTCGGTGGGGGCATTCCCAATTTGTTTTCCCGCCTGATCGCAAGCTACAAGCAAGTGACCACAACCCGCCCCCCTTCCCTCCAATCCAGCCACCCTCTCACAGCCCCTGCTTTACTCTTGGCATCGATTCTGATGACGGGGTGGTTTTGGCAGGGATGAGGGAGGGAGCGTGGGGAAACAAATGCTCCCAAAATTTGCTGCAGTTGAACATTTAGGGCTCAGCGAGACATCAAAGCGAAGGGAGACAATCGCGGCCGGAGCTTTTACCATTCGGTGGCTACTGCGGAAAGTCATCAGCAGGGGTGTTGTTGAGTGCTGCCACTTTTTTGGATTTGAGAAGCCCGCGCCCGCCCCGCACCAAAATTGTGAAACTCGCCCCGCTGCGCAGGACAGTCCGTGAGAAAAAAAGCCCGCACAGGCCCGCAAGCATTGCTTTTATTCCCCGTTAAATATTTCAAATGCCACCATAATTTCATCCCCACAACTAAGATTTACAACAATTCTCAAAGACCAGCCATTGTTTAAGCTCAGTTTTTCAAAACTAGTACTGGGAAATCTTTTGTATCGCTCCTGACGCATAAAATTTAGCATAACAAGCATGCTGTTTGGCCTGAAAAAGAAGCTACAAGAAATATACCAATTTTTATTGTTTTAGAACCTGTTTTCAAAGTAAACGTTCTTGTTTAAGCTATCATATTTCATCTACTTCAAGGCCTAGAAATTTGGCTCATTGTAAGAAGACTTCATATTCTCAGAAAGGTCAAAACTCACAGCAATCTTGGTCAAATATATCAGATTTTGATGTTCAAAACAACATCCTCATAGCCTTTTAGAGGGCGTTCAAACCGGTGTAATGGCCAAGACGTTGAAAGTAAGGAAATGTGACAAATGTTACTGTGGAAAACATAACTCAACTTGCATTTACTAAATTTTCTCATTGATTTAATTTGTATTTTTGCATTTGTTCATGCCATCCCTTTTATGTCCCGCATAATACACGTATCCATGCCTCTTGTAGACTAAATGGAACATCCATGGATTCAAGGTAGCTGCTATTTGAAACCATGCAAGTATCATTTTCACAAAAAGCAGCGTTATATGCACTGGAAAACCAAAGGCCGCACAAATGCAGACATATGACATGAAGTGTGTGACTAAAACATTGCTAAACTGCAACCACGTGTCTCAGTAACAATATTTATCATTGCATACGCAGAAGTGCCATCAGTGCCTGACCGACGACTACGCTTGGTTGGATACATAAGCAAAGCCTCGTATCTTACTGAGGATAGTCATGCAAGCTGGATTCATTCCATGCTTGAAATCGATTTCCGTGAGGTAACTGCAATGCCATCAAATCCAAGGAGCCGCAGCGCTATACGCCCCATGGCGAGTATGTTATTCAGCGTTGTTATCGCCATCCGGTGCGCCATAAATGACTTTACGCTAAACGCTTTGTCTGAGAACAGCTGATTAAGCGTGAATACTAGCAAATACGATTTCGTTTGTAAGCCACGTTAACGTCGTTGGACGGCACCGAGACACGGACACCAAAATCTCTTGCTATTAGAGTTGAAGTAGCTCACGCACCTTACATGCGCTTGTGCAACGAGAGCATCCATTAATTTTAACCAAGTCAAAGAATGTTTTCACTAAGCCTGATGTAAGCATGAATTTAGAGCTATTCACTATTTCGTTACGCCGCTTGCTCATGATTACATCATGAGATCTAAGACTAAAACAGCCGATTTCACGTGACCATATAGGTGTCAGGTATATCATAACGTTGGAGAGAAAAAACTATTTTGATGCTTTGCATCGGTGCATTCAAGTTTCGCAAACAGCTGGCAGCGTCGACCAGCCTTGGCCGTGCTTTTGTTTAAGTCTTAGATCTCAAAGCCGACCTGCGTCGCTGCGATCGTCATTCGATGCTGCGGCATTATGCGCCATTTGCCTGGTGGCTAAACAACCGTGGGTGAAGCCACAAGACTTAGCATGTACTCAGCAGACATAGCTGTTTTATTTGGGTCATAGTCTGCAAATAAGTTCTGAGTTACAGAAGATTGGGTTGGTGATAAGGCGTTTTGCATTTGCCGGACATTGGCGTATGTTTTAAATCCATTGCAAACCGCTCCTTTTCATTACATTTAAGCAGGACCTTCTGGGTGGTGTTCGTTGTTTAAATTTGACCTGAGGACTTGAATTTGTCAGATTTGCCAGACATTGTGTTCTCATGATGTGTACGTGAGGCACTACCTTCACGTGGTGGGGTGGGGGTGGGTGGTGGGTGGCGTGGGGCACTGTGTGTTCCAATGGTCCTTTGGGCGGTTGGAGAGGCTTGAAAAGCGCCCCTTCCGGTCAAAGGGGAAGACTAAACGTACTTTCCGTACGGGCTCTGACGGCGGTCAGGGTAGAGCCTAATAACCCTTCGGACTCGGCTTTCAAATCCGATTCTGGTTGCCGTTTTCAAGGAACCCACCCCACGGACCCCTCCGACACTGCGCACGACAGAGACGCCACCGTGATTGTTTACCGGGAGTCAGCACACGGCCCGGCGCGGCTTATTTTGTTGCAGGTGACGGTGCAGCTGGGGAGCAGCCGTAGGGAGTGATTGACAGGTCGCTATGCTCGTTTATCCCCCCGCAGAGGCACTGACTACGGCTGATGTAGGAGACCAGCGCCCCCTCGGGTCCCAGCTCCGGTAACGGGTGGACAGCGCAAGCTGTCCATTTCAGGGCCTAGCTACCCTGCCCTTACGTGAGCTCCTGCTCCTTGTCCCGCCCGCTCCCTCCCCATCACCCGCATTCCGGTATCCGGCTCCTTCATCACTCCTCATCCTCGTTTTATTGGGGTCGCCGTGCCCCTCGTTCACGTCCCCGGATTGATCGGATCCTGGTGGCTGGGGGGCACGTCGTGCGGGGCAGTCACGGCACGTCCCAACACTCCACTTTGGCCAGGATATCGGGGGGCGCGGGGGCCCGTGGGGCCTCACACGGGTTTTGCGACTTATCGCTTGAGTGCGGTTGGGTGCTCCGTGCGGGTATCCGCTTTGGGCGCCTGGCCGCGCGCGACGGCTTAAGGGGCCGAGGGGCGGCGGCGCTGAACCACGGTTAGGACGGGGAGGGGTCTCCCGGTTCGCCTGGCCGTATAGGAGGCATCGTTCGCCCCGTATAACACCGGAAGCCCTGGCGGTGACCGGCCCGGTGCCGAAAGCTTAAACGTACATCTCATGACAACTCTGACTACCAAAAGCACCCGCCTCCCCAAAGGGGGACGGACCGTCGTTAAATCTGGCTGCGGTGATTCTGCCCCTGCTCATTGGATCTGGGTTTTTCGCGGGGATGAAAGAGCCCTTTCATCCTTTTTCCGTTTCAGCGTCGAAATGGATGCGGCTGTTTCGGCGCTGTGGCGCGGTAAACTTCGAGGTAGCAGTAAAGAGGTAGAATTTAGCAACAGAGAGATGCGAAGCAATTACGAAGCGAAGCGAAGCGAGCGATGGTTGCTAAACGTTTCGTATACAGCGTGCGGAACGCCGAGAGCAGGCGAAACGTATCGCGCGCCCAGACTGTAGAGAAACACAGGACAACCAGTTCTGCCAGGGTATCGTCAACTGTTTCGGTCTAAAGGATATGAGTGAAGAGGAGATTGTGGAGGGGTTGTCTGAGTTTGTGGTTACTGAAGCCCATCGATCAAAGTTAGGCATGGTGCCGACCTGATTCCCACGAACAGCATCGTCCTCACTTGAGTGGGCTGTGTGGGAGTTTAAGTGTGCCGTTTTATCCCCGACCCTTTGAGATGTTTCGGTTGTTAGCGCGTTAGACATACGAGGACCACCTGTCACAACCGGCTGTTCATGTTCAAACGAAAAAAGTGTTCCTCACCAGAACACACGGTAGGCGACGCACCGCAGACCAGCCATGGTGTGTGATCTGTGGTGAAGAGCGGTCCCCTCTTTCCAGGCTCGAAAGGTCTTTTCCAGTTTGTGCTAAAGAGAAAAAGATTGTTACGCTCAAATTTACTACGCAGATATCGTTCCGGAAAGCAAGAGAGTTTTGCGTGGAGAGCCATCCGTAGGTCATTTGTGTCTCAAAGACAAAGTCGTAACTCCCACAGAGCCGTCTGATGAACCAGATGACTACCCCAGAGGTTATCCAGCTGCTTAAGACGTGTGGTCTGTCTGTAGCGGCATCGGCTTCTGTCTTGCACTCGGCTTTTCATCGACGGGGCGAATGCCCGGGGACCGGGTGGAACCCGCGATCACCTCCCCGACGCCGGAGCGCCCCGTGCCCGCCGTGCTGCCGACCTCCGCGGCATCGTCTTATGCGCCGACGGGGGGGGGGGGGGGGGGGGTGGGGAGGGAGAGATGGTGGTTCAGCGCGGGCGCGGTCCGCGGGCTTCGCCGGCCTCGCTGTCGGGCATCCCGCTGCTGTCGTCCCTGTGACACCCGTTGCGAACACTTGCGGACGAGTGCTTGAGACCCTGGAGCGCCATGAGGCACACAGGCGTGCCCTTGAAACAGAGCGGGCACGCCTGGTTAAGCAGGAGCGGGCCGAAGCGGCAATTAGGCTTTCAGGGGCGGGTAAGCAGCCCGCCCCTCGCAGTAACGCTCCCTCACCACGAAGGCTGGTGGAGGCTCCACCTCGGCACCAGGTGGCGGGCAATGGCTCAGCAAAGGGCCCTCCTCCGCCACCACCCCCTGCGGGATATGTTGGCACCAAGCGTGTCCCGTCCGGGCCCCCGTCTCCAAGTGACGGGAGCAGCCCAAGGTCCCGCTCCAGGCTGGGGAACGGATCTGTGCAACAGGGTTCCAGGTGGGGGTGTCTGGCACTTCATCTGGAGCGGCGCAATTAGTTTAAATCTCGCCTGTTTGTTCTGTGATCTTTTATGTTCTTTTTAACACGTCCGTGATGTTTTTTACAGGGGAGCTGCAGAGGTGTAGGGGTTAATGCGCTTGACCTCAGGCTGAGGTTGGCGGGTTATGTTCCACAGCCGCAGAACTTAAAGATATAAAACTGGCGCCGAACTCTTACTTCGTGTTAAAGGGTACCGCAGTTTTTCGCAGGGACGTGTCCGCTGACATTGTTGCGCACGGCGGTGTCCTCCTGGCGGTCCATCATAGCGTGACAGCCCGAAGGCTGGACTTGAAATTGTCGCTTCGGCTGAAGCAGCGCGTATTCATTTCGACAGTCGCGTCATCACATTGTGCTCGCCGTACCTGCCACCTAGTGCCAGTGTTCCGTCATTGGGGCTCAGACACCTGGTGGCTGAGCTCCCTCGTCTGATCTCAGTGTTAGGCGGCCTTAACGCCCGTCACACCGCCTGGGGCCGTGATGAAACAAACACACGCCGGAGATTGGGCATGAGCTTTATTCACGGTGCTTCTGTATGCATTCCAAACACCGGACAGCCAACGCATTTTACCTTCTCTCCCGGACGGATGTCAACCCTTGATCCCAGTCTCTCTAGCCCGCAGCTGATGCAGCACCTGGAGCGGGTGGTGGCCGATGGTCTACTAGGAAGTGACCATTTTCCGGTGTGGTTGAGAGAGGTACCGCAGTGCTGGGACTCGAGGCACCGGGACGGAGCGTTGGAATTTTAAAATGACCGATTGGAGGAAATTTAATCTCGACTCGAAGCATCGGTTTCCACACATTCCGGTGGTATGCCCATCTCTGCAGAGTATTTTAATGCCCTGCTTTTAGAATGTGCCAACAGGTGCATCCCTCGTACTTCAGGCAATCCACGTCGCACACCCGTTCCATGGCGGACGGATGAGTATCGCGACGCCATCCGTGCGCGAAAACTAGCTTTTCGAGCTTTCGATCGAAGGAGTAGCACGGCCAATCTGATTGCGTTTAAGCAAGCGAGGCCTTTCGCGCGTCGGTCAGGGAGGCGTAGCGCATTTCGTGGCGTGATTACGCCTGCACACTGACCCGTCTCACACCCTCTGCTCAGGTCTGGTCCCGGATCAAGCGAATTTATAGTCAGTTCTGCTCTACCCCACTTGCTGTATTACATGTAAACGGCCACGACGTCACACATCCAATGGATGTTACAGATGAGATTGGCCGTGCAATCTCGGAGCGCATCCGCAGTGTCGGTGCGAAGCGGCAGTTTGTTTGCTATAAAATGCGTCACGAATAAGCCCATGTAGACTTTTCCACTACCGAGCATAGGTCGCCCAATGATCTCTGTACCATGACCGAACTAAAGCACGCTATCAGCACGCCGCGGACTGTTTCAGGGGGTTCTGATGGTGTGCACAACAGCATGCGTCAACGCCTCCCTATAGCATGTTAGAAGTTCTGTTGACAGTTTTCAACTCACTTTAGGCTGGCAGCGACTTGCCGGTCTCTTGGCGACAGGCTATTGTAGTCCCCGTTCTGAAACCAGGGAAGAGTGATTGGAATCCCTGACACTATCGACCCTTCGCACTTACATTGTCACTCTGTAAGTTGATGGAGAAAATGGTGAACGTCCGACTGACACGGTCCTTAGAAGAGCATGACGGTTTTTTCATGCACAGTGCGGTCTTTAGGAAGAATCGTAGTACGATGGACCATCTTTTAACACAGGACGCTATGATTCGGCTAGGTTTTAAGATGATGTGATAAAGGCGCTGCCTTATTTGCTTCGAAGTCCTCCTAAAGTCCTGTAATAACGGAAGACGTGGTCATATGAAGACCTTTTTATTTTTTGGCTGAACGCTTCTATGTGCGCGTGGGCAATAAGGTAGAGGTAACGTTCCGACAGGTGAGAAGTGTGCCTCAGGGAGGCGTTTTAGGTGTGACGCTTTTTACTGTCATGATAAACGACATTGCTGACGTCATACCGCAGTCCGTCGGCCGTGCTGCCTTCGTAGATGATTTTACGAAATGGACCAGCGCGTCAAGAACACATGCAATCGAGCGCCAGCTCCATTTCGCTATTGACCATCTGGAAAGGTGGATCACCATTAATGGGTTTCGGTTTTCCACCGTGAAAGCGGTCGCAATGTACTTCTGTCACTACCGTCCACGCGATATCGTCTATACGACCCTCCGACACGAGGGTCGTATCACGGAAGCCTTCGTCTGGACAACCGCCATTCTGGTGATCCTCTTTGGTCCAGCGGAATGTGTCTCACGCGGCCAAGGCTCCACGTACTTTGGGATGTGCTGTTGTCAGCAATGACAACCACGGGACCGGTTGCGAGGTTTCTCCCCTGTCTACTCCATTTGCGTCTGTACTACAGGGTCCGCATGTACCCCCAGCTCCATTCGCTCCAGAATTCTGAGGCGAAATGCAGAATTTGGTGCCACGGATTTCCGGAGTAGTTGTCGGCGTTGCTGAAGGAACCAGGTGGGAGATGTGGCCCGGAGTGGAGAAGGAGGAGATGGTTTGGCGAGAGCGGCTCTAGACCCACGGGGTCATCGCATGATGGCGTCACCGGGCGGCTGTTGAGTATTGGCTCAATTTCGCACTACAGCGTCGCCAGGCGGTTCATGTCGACAGTTTGATTAAGTATCAGCGAGCTTAGTATCTTTCTGACTTAGCAGATCTGTCTCTGCCACGCATTGCGGTGATGGAAGACGCCAAGTAGGTGGAATTTCCATTTAATGGGGTGCGACAGCAGGGCCTCGTATATTTAGTTTTTATTTCAATTACTTATCTCGACACCTAGCTCTTGTTGAGCACCAACAGAGTTGGCCCCATTATCGAATGGAATCTCTTGCACCTTGCCTCTTCTCGAGACGAACCTACGAAGCGCGTTGATGAACGAGTCCGTCGAAAGCGAACGGACTAGCTCTACGTAGACCGCTCTTATCGTTAAACAGCTGAACAACACACCGTACCGCTTCACCATGCTTCTCCCTGTCTTCGCGTAGAACGGGCCAAAGCAGTCGACTCCCACAGACGAGACAGGTGGGTGATCTGGCGTCACGTGGTCCGCAGGTAGGTCGGCCATTTTCTGGGTTGAGGAGCGTCCTTGCAGTTCTCTGCAGATCAGACGACGAGATAGTACGCGGCGGAGGCACGCGCTGGCACGCACCACCCGGCACTACTCCCGGAGTGGGGCCAAGGCGTGCCGACGGCCCCTGTGACCCACGCTCCAATGGACGTGCGGAATAATTAGCTCAGTAATGTGCGGCTTGTTCGGCAGAATTGCCGGGTGCTGCTTGAATTCGCAACACTTTGGACCTCGGTCAAGGCGTCCACCCACTCCCACAACGTCATTATTTGAAGGTGGGTCCAGTCGGTGTATGGGACTTGGACGCTTGGCCCCGGCTGTCTGGCTCTCTTGGTTCCTTTCGAATGCGCTTATTTCGTTTTGATATTTCGTTGTGCGTGGTCATATTTTAGCGTGGCTGTCTGCTTCTGCGACTTCCTGCGGTGACAGCAAGTCTGATGCTCAGTGCTGCCGCTTGATCCCTTCTCGGCTGGTGGGGCTCGACTTGCGACGATTTTCGCTTACTGCAAGTGGCTGCTGCCGCAAAGCCCTTGGGGTTCACCCTTGTTCAAATGGCGTTTCAACCGCAGCATGAAGGCCAGAGAAACTCGGGGCCCGTCGTCCTTGGCGAAGACTTGAGACTCAGAGACTTCCTGCCTGACTCCGCGGGACGCCTGGTCTGCTGCGTTGGACGCGCTGTCAACATGTCTGCACCGCTTTGGATCAGAGTGTTCGTGGATAACTTGAACTATGTGCGCTACATAGGCCTGGAGGCGGCTTGTTCTGTTGACATAACGATGCACCGTTATGGTATCAGTCCACAACGTAGAGCTGTCCACGGGAATGTCCAGATCTCTTCTCAGCCGTACATCCAGGCGAACAGCAGGAGTGGCCGTTGCCAGCTCAAAACGGGGAACCGTGACAGTTTTTAGGGCGGGGGTGGGGGGGGGGGGGGGGGGCAACTCGCGCCTTTCCAGTCAAGAACGAACAGTGCGCCCGTCCTACGTCGTCGGTCATTCGCAAGCACGCCACGGCACCGTACCCAGACGCACTCGCTTCAGCGAAATAAGGAGCCTGAGTTGAGACTACCGGTCTGAAGTCTCGAGGCTTGTCACACCGACTGATTTTAAAGGTCTTGAGTTGAGACAGGGGCTCGACTCACTTTCTCCAGATTTTTTTCTGCAACTACTGTGGCACGGCCTGATCTCACCCAAGGCCAAGCTGGCAGAGCTGCTGCAGAAGGATTTTGGGAACCATCAGAACAGGTGCCACAAACCCACAGAGGATCTAACATCGACCAGATTATCGAAAACAATTACATTGTCTTGTTGCAGGCCTTTCGTAACTTGTGCATGAAAACCCATGGCGCCCAACTCCGTGTTCCATAGAATGTCCAAGGCGCGGTTATCTGCAGTATCTGCTATCTGCAGGCTTACGGCTGAGAGATGGACAGCTCTGTCTTCTTCTGGAAAGCATTTCAGCACTGATCTTTCGTCGGTAACAAACTGTGTGAGATGAAATCCTCACCCGTGGCAGGCTGAGCAGAGGTCTTCTCATAGCAGAATGGCTGGCCCTGCGTCTATGGCTGACTTCACGCAGTCATCCACATAAAAGTTTCTGTTCACAGTAATTTTAACTCCGCTCCGAAGTCTGTCCAGTTGTCTTCCGCCTTCTTCCATAGGGGAAATTTTGTACAGGTCGGAGAGGAGACGGCCCCAAAGGTGAACGCGCATCGGGTAATCCTGCAGCTCACGAAACGCGCCACCGTTCGGCCACCACAAGAATCTTTGAAAGTCGGCATCATCTTCTGGAATGCGGACCATATGAAGCATGCCTCGGATATCAGCCATGATTCCAACGGGCTCTTAGGGGATCTCAGCAGAACTCCGACCAGGCTGTTAGCCAGATCGAGCCCTGCAGTAGCTGGTCGTTCAGCGAGATCCCATAATACTTCTCGGGACAATCAAATGCAGCCCGTATCTCATCCGGTTTTGCTGGATAACTGACTGTGTGGTGTGGTAGGTACCACATTCTCAACGCGGTTGATGGGGTCATGGGGACGGCTTTGGCGCGGCCTTCGTGTAGGAGCTCTTTAATAAGTATATTTAGTAAAGCGCTGACGTAAACTGCCGTCGCTGCCCAAGTTCCTCTTCAGTCCTTCTGCTCGTCTTTCTGCCATGTTTCGGTTGTTCGGCAGCGTCGTATCTTGGTTTCCCAAATGGTGTGCCATTTCTTATTTTCCGCCCCGCATTCCAACCCTCTGGGTTACTTGTTTTTCCATGGCTTATCTTCTATAGATAGACTTGGGCCGCGGCCAGCTTTTTCAGCGAATTTACTGTTCTGCACATCGGCCAGCATCTTTGAGATGTCTTCTTCAGTGCCGATGCGATTAACCTTGATGGCGGCACGGTTTATTTTTTCCATCCCCGGTTCTCGTGGTCCGAGTACGGCCCATCCCAGCCGGGTCTTGACGGCTGGGATGTTCTTGACGGCTGGGACAGAAGGTCTGCCATGTTCACCGTGCACAATTTCCCGTGGCTCCATAGCCAGGGAACAGTCACATCCGATCAGCAGGACGACGCGGACGCATCCACTTTGGGAGCATCGACGCCAGCGAGGTGGCTCCACTGTGTGGTGATGGCACGGTGTTGAGCGCCACCGTCTGGGACTGGTATCTCGCTGATGGTGAGAGTGCATGGCAGCGTACATCACGATTGCCGCCCACATCAGAACCCTGGAGGCCATCCTCAGCTCGGCTGCTGATTGTGCTGCCTTCCCCACTCACGCTTCACGCTTCACAGCGGTCGGCGTGAGCGAGGTGCGGTCGCCGTTCAGGTCCAGCTCATCGGCAAGCGAGGCAATAATGCATGTCGCTGAACTTCCGCTGTCTTGGAGTGCGTACGTCGGGGCTGTACTGCCGTGCTGATCAGCCACCCGCACAGGCAGGACTGACATCACCCGTCCTGTCCGGGCTGTTTTAGTTCCACCGCACGTCTGGTCCGCAGCTACGGACGGCGCAACGGATCTTAGATGGGCTGACTGGTTTCTAAAATCCGACCGCAGGAGCGTGGGACGGCTTGCTCCTCACTTCTCCCATGTCTTCCTCTTACCACACATCTTGGAGCTGGGTTCGAGCTTCAAACATCCGAAAAATCGACCGCTGTTCTTAATCAGCTTAAGCCTGCTCCCTGTATCCTTCTGTAGCATCTCGTCGCACGTTTCCATATTATGACTCGCCTTGACTCGGCACGGGCAGAAATTTGCAGAGGTTTTCACGGACGTCCGTACAGGAGTTCTTTCTTTCCTCGCCTTTGTAATGTAAAACTTCGGTTTCTTTCCCTTCACAGCTTCTTCTGTTGTGCCGGTAGATGACCTTGTGGAACCACATGGGCAAGCACCAGTCATCCCTGCTAATGCAAACACGGGATCAGTGGCAAATTCGACTTCTCACTCAACAAATTTTATGACCACCAAATTTTAGCACCGCTTATCTGTTTGCTAGGCCGTAAACTGTTCGGCACCAGGACTGTTGAGGGGCTGTTGGCAGCATCCTGACTATTTTTTTGTGTGGAAAGCTTAGGATGATTGTCTCTCTTAATGTCTTTATTTCTTTCATCGCATTCAAACAGCTCCTCAAACTTATCGAGAAGTCTTCCAGTTCACTCATATCCGTGGCTCTGATTGGCGACCAACTGAGCAGCGTGCCAACACAAGCCTCAGAGATTTTGTAATCGTCATCATATTTTCCACCACACACTCTTTGGGCCTCTGCATATCCTCTCACGAGGTCAACGTGCACGTAGCTGCGCACAGTGGTGTTGGGCCTTCCCTTGGTGTATTGCTCCAAAGATGTGCCGGCGCTGGGAACAATTTTTCGTCCGCTGGGCGATCCTGCTTTCAAAGGTTCGGATGACTCCCCTGTACTCGAGATAATTGTCTTCAAAACACGACATTTTTGACTGGGGCGGCAGGCCTCTGCTCTGTTGGGTTAGCAGTGTTTGCATGGCCGTCATGTCTACCGCTGAGAGCAAACGCCCAGCGTCACAGCAGAAGTACGAAACTCCGCCGGGACTTCTGTCCTCACCCGCGGCACACTGGTGATGTGACGCTAGAGCTTGCTGTCCCGCTGCGGTCAGAGCAAGTTGTGCTTTCAAACTGCGGTCTGGCCTTCTTCATTTTCAGTTTCATTTCTTCTTGGAGGATATGCCATTTCTCTTCAAACACCGCTACCTTGGCCTCAAGCTCTGCCTTCCTAACTGCTGCTCGTGCCTCGTGAGAGGAGATAGGGCACTGCTGCGCCAGGGGCGCTTGTGACGACACGCTTCTGCAATCAGTAATTTCAGCCTCACATTCAGCAGCCAGAGCTTGTTCGAGCCCTCTTATCAGCACTGGTTTGCCACCTTTCCTAACCAGTCCTCTGCTCCCGCGTGCTTCCCGCGACGCTTTCGCGGTTTGTGACCGCAAATCGACTGTGGAGATGCCTTCCGTCTCCACACCTTTATTATTCGTTCATAATCTATTGACTTCGCAGCCAAATCGCGTCTGACTTTTGGCAGTCGTCAGGCATAATTAAATAAGCTCACTTTTAAGTATTGGTGTGCTGCAAAGGGCAAAAGAATGCTCCAGACAGTTAAATTTCACATGAGTAAGTATGCTTTTCAATGCGTCATCGTTTGTTTACGCCATGAAGCATTTGTATGAACGCCAGAGTACTGCAGAATGGGCCATGCAAAACCCTTATCCTGGCGGACCGGCTAACTCACCTGTACTACTTCAACTTCTCGAGAGTTGTCGTGCCATCGGTTGGTTGCTGGCAGGACCGGCATTTTGTGATGTGTGCATGCTTTGGCCCTTCTCTCTCTGTGGCGTTTTTGCATATTTGTCCTTGATTTTGCATGGCTTACTTACATCCACATGCTCGGTTGTGGCGCTATTCGTAAGTTATTGAATTCCCAGTCTTATTTTCGTCATAATCCTACCACTGTCCAACTTCTTGTAGCACGTGATGTACATAATATGTGGCGCAAAACTTGATTTGTTTTCGAAACTTGCACTGAACGCATTACATTACTTCAGGGCAGAGAAGTCAAGTCCATTAGTTGATATGAGTTGAAGTCCGTTGGTGCTGGAAATCGTGCCGGCGTACGCCAGCGACGAATATCACGAGGATCACGTTTTTCCGGGCCTTGAGCACCACATTGCCAATGAGGTGGTAGCATTGGCGTGACGTTTCTATGACGTCATGCATGGCTGTGTGACAATAACAAGTCGGCTTGAGTTCGCGGGGTCAGGCTTAGAAACCAGATGGCTGTAAGTCTTAAAAGGGGCAGGGATATGAACTGCATTGAATTATCTTCAAAGTGCGTATCTCAGATCAAAACCCTAGAAAAATGTGGATCCGTCGCTTTAATATGATGTAACATTCTGCTGCATGAGAAACAGAACATTGTCCACCAAATATTTTACTCAGATATCTTGTAAGCGTTGAACGCACATCGAACTAACCATGTGACCAATTGTCGCCGCCATGTTGAAGGTTCAAATATGTTGACCGACTGAATAGAAATAATTGGGTTGTTGGTGAATCTACACGCCGTCAAGTGGTGAGAATGAAGGACGGTCGTGTGGTATGGCTAATGGTAGCGATCGAAATATGAAACCTTAAAACAACCGTGCATGTGTAGAATAGTGGCTTTTATAAAACCATCGACGAACGTAACAATTTATCTCCACCTTGGTTAGTTAAGCAGCATATACCTCCCTATCCCTCCAAACCGCCCCGGCATAAAAGGGACATCGGAAACATTTCGATGCATTCATTTTGCATTGCATATGCATTCTGAAACATTCGAGCGAAACTTAATTGGCCCCGTGTTATTTGCGCTGCGCACGCGCAGGTAGCAGCCGCAAGTAATGAGGCTGCTGAGCAACGTCTAGAGCTTTCAAAGGTAAACTAGGGTCGGGCAAGTTTGAGCTCAAAAGTTGGGGGCAAAACCGCAGAAGGTGGGAGAATAGGGTGGGTTTCGGGGCGAAGGGAGTGCGGCACGTGAGCGATACACTTTTTTGTGGCGCCACTAACGTGTTAAGCAACTTCGACGATAGAAAACGCAAATACGGCCTCTTTGGAAATATTCGTTCAGAACGCTTGCGTGGCAATCCCAACGGATGATTTGCGAACTTTGCCTGGTACTTTGCAAACTCGACCTTTGCGTTTGCCTCTTCACGTCGCGAACTCCTCAAACTGTTCAGGGGGCAAGTAGCACTCTTCCGCTGAGTGTTCCAGACTGCAGCAGCTGACCAGCAAGGTACCTCAATGCACGCTCAAAAGATTCGTATCTACTGCGTTTTCCTTGCTTTTCCTGAAAACTGTTAATTCACCTTTAATGTTTAATGCTCATGCTTGACGATTCGCCCTTATTGTTTTACTGCAATCAGTAACAAACTACACCCAGACTCCCAGAGAAAACTATGTAAAACACCATCCTGCACTGCCAAATAATCATAACGGAAACCCTTGATCGGATAGTCTTCACCAACGTATGGCACGAAAGCATGTCGGCTCCCGGCCCAGATCCCGTCGGTCATTGACTCCCCCGACCAAAATGCTGCAATGAAATCTTAGATCGAAGTCAAGTTTCACATACCCAGCTTGGTAAATAAACCGGAATGCAAAAATATACGTCTCATGTGCGCTAATACTTTGCAGTGTTTGGCGAGTTCTGAAATTGATTACATTGATATTGATTTTATACAAACTATTAATAATAAAACATAATAAAATTAACCGACAAGTTGTGGATGGAATCTTCCAGGTCATTAGCTGGAATGAAACCTTGGATGACGACATTGATCTAACGTGTTGTAAATTTTGAAAACGCGTTGCAGCTTGAATCAGAGTGGTCTGACGCATTTCACTTCTCACCTTTTGTCCGTCCCCGTGGCTCAGTTGGTTAGATCCCCTGCATTCCGATCTACCCACCCGTGGCGGGATGGGTTCGAGTCGGTTTAGGGCGCTCGCTATTTGCCCTTGGCAGGTACGACCTACGGCCGGTGGCAGCGGTCGCGCTAAATGTCAGTTGACGTCAGAGGGCAGGACTGACCGTGCCGAGCACCGGGACACGTAAAGCTTCCGCCACGTAATTCTGCCGTTGCCTGGAATTGCGCAATCGGATGGTGGGGCCAGGGCTCACAAAACAAGCACTGCTTAGCGTGAGCGCTGATCCCAGAAATCCATCCATTCATAGGGTTTGGATCAAATATATAAAAAAGAAAAACAAAGGAAGAAGACGCCCTTTTATGTGTTCTGAACGGTGCATCGCTCATCAGAGCGTGGATGACACAGTGGCACGCGTTTCCACAGGCAATACTGCCTGGTTTAAACACCAGGAAAGTGTATCCGATACAACAGCATGTATGAAGGTCCACGTCTCGGTCCGTTACATCTGCGGTTGGTCATTGGCGCGCATGTGAGACGGCAACGTTGAGCTTGTCTGAGTCGTTCCACCGAGAAAATGTAGTGTGTAATTGGTTTCATACCTCGTGCTGCCTAGGTATGCGACCAGTTTCGGGCCATGTCTGGACGATTTCCGCCACATGCTTAATATATTTTTCGTTTTCTATGTTCAAACAATGAAATGTTTTCGCACCAGTAATCGGGAAATGGCTGCCTCAACCCGTGTGTGGTGTTTGCACGCACATAAACTCAAGTAAGTTGTTCAGCGCATTAGCGAGGAACATTATTCATGTAGATAAGACAGTTGTGTTAGCCTTATTCCTCGGAGAAAACCAGGAGAATGGAGATATAGCTGCGCTGATATTTCGGCAACATGCCTTTATCCAGACAACAGTAGAAGTGAATTCCAAAAACAATAGTAGAAGTGAATTAACTTCTGCTTTTGTTTCGATGAAGGCATGCTGCCGAAATATTAGCGTAACTATATCTCCATTCTCCTGGTTTTCTCCGAGGAATAAGGCTAAAACTACTGTCATACATACGCACAAAAACTCACCCAATTTGCTGGTACCTATTCAAGTACGTACTCCCGGCCAATTTGGTACGCGTATTCAGCGTTATTCTCCCAAGGAGGTCGCCGCTTTCATGAACTATCTCATTTACTCGCTCTTGTATTCAAGTTAATCTAAACCGGTAGCAAACTTTTGGGGTGACGTCATGATCTTTGCAATAGCGGAGACGAAGACAAGAGAGGTATTGTTTTCTAAAGAACATCGCTTGGTGATGATAATTGGGGGTGTTCGGGTGCATCAACTTCGCATGGCTATGCAACGTCGAGGAAATACCTGCTGCTTGATTCAGCACTGCAAAACTGTCCCCATGCTGTTAAAGTTAGGCATCGCGTTGAGGAATGTGTGGAATGTGCTGGAATATAACTGCCGCAGCGTGCAGCTGATTTAATGCTGGTTTGCTCAGGCTGCCAAGCTCTGGCACAAGTCCTGAGCGTAACCCGAGCGGCTAGTCCGGCGATTCCAGTGGAGTGCAAATGATCCGTCGCACACAAACACGGCGTTGGCCGTGTGGCCTGCCGTCCGGTGAAGTTGTTTCTTCCCGCATCGCCGGTGCGGGCTTCGAGATGCGCACCCAATCTTGGCCGGTGTAGGGGAGTAGCGCCCTCCCCCTTGGTCATAGCGTCCCCCTGGCGCCCTAGCTCCTGTGAACCCACCAACGGGTGGCCAGCGTAAGCTTTCACTTCAGGGGATAGCGGCCCTGTGGGCACGTGAGCTGCTACTCCTGTTCAGGCCCCAGGTTCTCCTCATCATCTGCGCTTCCGCACCCCACCTTGTCACTGCTCTTCATCCCCATTTCGTGGAGGTGGCTCTGCGCTTTCGACCACGTCCCCGGGTCGAAAGTTAGGCATCCAGGACCCGTTCTTCATCGGCGCGAAAAAGCCCATTCCCTGCTTCGAGTGAGCTCGTTCGACATATGACGTGCCCACATGACTTACCTGGGACAGCACGGCCGAAGCCCGTTTTATACTTGGCTGACAGGCGAAGCAGGTTCGATCGTTTATAAATAAGTTATCTATGTTTACATAGCAGCCTCTAGCAACGGTCGACGAGCTGTAGCCAGCCTGGGATGTTGAACAGGAACAGGTTTCGACCGCACATCGATGGTGTTTGTTTTCGATGGTTGACGATGTTCGCAGCAACAAAACTTGCCAAAAACAGCGCGATGGAATAATGTCCGAATGCAGAAATGTTGGACGCTTTATATGTTCATGGATCGAATCTGCTGATTTTACGCTTCTTGTCCATATTCGGACTTCAGGTAGCCTTGGTGGACTCGTATGACGCACTTACTTGAGACGTCACGGGCTCGGACAGCGATGGGCGGAGGCCCATATGGACCCATGGGCCATAAGTCTGTGGAGAGATGGTCTCAGCGACGCGCCGCCCAGGCAACCGCGGCGCGTCTGAACACTCCAGTAAAGCCAGAACACGTGGGAACGCGGGCACTCCCAGACGCTCACGAGGGTCTGGCCGCCTGTCGCTCGCGCCGCCGCCGGGCGGCCGTCTCGCTTCGGGCGCTTGGCCGCGCGCGGCCAAGGGTCAGGTCTCTCCAAGGGTCAGGGGACGGCGGTACTGAATCACGGGCAAGGTGAGGAGAAGTCCGCCAGTTACCCTGATGGTGTGAGCGGCGTTGTTCGCTCCGCAGCGTTGCATTGGTCTTCGCGGTGACCATCTCCCTTGGAGCGTTTGATGGCCCCCCCCGCAGTCGGGCTCTGGAGGGGGGGGGGGGGGAGCCTCGGTGCTAAATGCTTAGAACAAGTCACGTGAATTCTCTCCTCCTAAACCCACCAGCGACTCATCCAGCAAGGCAGATCAGCCCGGACGGGAGACCACGAGGCCACCTTGGCTGCGCCGAGCGCTCAAGTAACGTGCGTGGTGGGACCGACACTGACAGGCCACCACCACCACATTCGCCACGGCTTGTTTGTCTTTAAAAAAAATCGTCGGCGTGCAAGCGGCATGCTTATGGCATCGCGTCATCTAAGCTCACATCAAATATCACGCTCAGCACTCTGATCCCGTGGGAAAGGTTCAGCGCCGCTGACCTTATCTCGCCATGGAAGCTTTTGAATGACTCATGAAGCATGTGCGCGATCCATGCACTCAGCCGAGGGGACCTCCGTACTTTGACAATTGGAAGATACAGGATAAATGACATGTCTTCGCTTACAACGAATGGTCGTTTGAAATGCCGCTCATGTCAACAATGCCAGGGGACGCCCGGAAGCCGATCGGAGCGCGCGTGCCAAAACTTGCCAGTCTGCCGCGAGCTCTTGAGACAAAGATTAATGTCTGGAGAGCGACACTCACAATGCACACACTCCAAAATGGTACAAAGCCTGGGCTCGCTTAGAACTGAAATGGTGTGAGAAATCGCTTCGGCCTCTGACAGTCCGGTAGCGATAAATTTGGTATAAAATTAGTCTATAAGGCCCTGCAAGATGGACTTCTTATCTCTAAATGGGGTTTGAAGGCTGTCTGTATGGAACATGGCCTTGGACGAACCTTTGTGAGCCCAGCAATATTATCTCTGTGTAATAGTGTTTATTTCAAGTACGCTACTTTTCAGACGCCGTCGTAGTCTCTTCTCCATGCGGGGAGCGCTTGCGTGTCCTTCAATAATGCGCCGTGTGGGCTCATATCAAACGAACGGGCGCCGGCAGCGGTGTCCGATAGTTGGGTGCCGCTTAATACCCCTGGTCCATTGCCATCAAACACACATGGTGCCGTTCCGGCGCTCGATTATGGCGAGCTTAAAACGCTGCCGTGTTTTCCATTTAACGTACACGGTGGCTACCCGCATTCAATAAAATACTGTGCGGGGCTATATGCAAGCGCCGTCTTCCTGACAGATAGTTGAGTGTCGTTCGATACCCCTGAACCATTGGTGTGGAACTTGCACGGTCCGCCTATATCCGCACTTAATTTAAACATTTAAAAACGTGCTGCCGTGATTTCTTCCCCATACGCAGAGCGACCGCCCACAGTCAATAAAACGCCCTGTGGCGGTTTATGGACAGCCGCCGTCGCCCGGGTCGGATATTTGGGTATCATTTGATAGCCCTGAACCACTGGTATCAAACGTGCATGGTTCCACTCGGTGCTCGATCAAACATATTTTCAAAGTGCCGCCGTGTTTTCTTCTCCATTATCAATAAAGCTTAAGCTCATTCAAAATTCTTAGTTTTCCCTCAACATACGGGCTTTGGAAGCTGCAGTGTGAGCTCGGGCCGAGAGATATACTGACATACTATATATATATATATATATATATATATATATATATATATATATATATATATAAAGACTCGCTCATAAAACCATAAGCTGACGGATGGTCTCGCTAGTGTTGCGCGCGGAAATTGTCATCTATTGTTCCAATTTAAACCTTAAAAAATGTGCTGATTGCGTCAGAAATAAGACACGAGGCAGACCGCCGAAACTGGAACTGGAGATCAGGGTCGCCGAGCCTTGGAACAAATGCACGTGTGCTGAGTCTGATACAGTTGAGAAAAACCCTCGCTCCTTTTTGTTACATGTTCCCCACTCAAGTCGGAAATAAAAGGAAAGCAACATTGAGAACAAACCTTTAAGCTCCTTGGGGGGGGGGGGGGGGGGGGGGGGTGGGGTAAATGGCGTGATTTCGGATAGGGTCTGTTTTCGCCTCAAATTTCTTTCTTGGACGCCGTGTTAGTGGCGCTCGTTTGGTGAGGACATGGTGACTGGACCTCTGATGGTTAAGGGAACAGGTTACTTATGTTCTCACATCCTATGAAGTCTGCATAGGTTAACGGGGCATAGGCTGTACTCTTGCCATTACCACTCACCTTAAAATGTTTTGCTTAATTGAGTAAATCTGCCTATTCTGCTGTTTTGTCCATTTCGCTTTGCCAGTGCGGTATGTTGTCTGACTCGTCAGGCCAAAAAATTATGCTGAACGATTATTATCAGTACATTTCAGCCACGGATGTAAAAACTGAAATTTGCATAGGCTGGTTACACCAAGGTGTTCACAATGTTTCACTCGACATGTAATTGCTGGTTTTCCTAAAATGATGTGCATGATAACAGACCAACAGCATCTGCATCCTGCTTTGAAATAGCCAGTGAAAAACAGCTGTCAGAGGTTGTTGTGTGACCTCAGTATCGACCACTGGTGGCATTCAACCAGCAAATAAAGTTAGAATATAAAGTTTGTCTTTTGTTGTGTGCCTTATGCCTCATCGGTGCCGATAAAGAGTTCAATGCCTTCTAATGTTTTTGTGCAACCCTGCAACTTAAAAAATAGAGAGGCTCAGCGGAAATAATTAAGAGCAGCAAGCATTCCTGCACCATTAATGTAAGCATTCAAAACATCATGTTGTGCTCTTGCCAGCGTGACATATCTGAAAATGACTTGGTCAAACGCTTTATTCTGCTGATGCTGATGGTTACCGTTGATGTCAAACGACAACCTCTGATAAAAAGATTGTCATGATAACCTATGATTGCTGTTTGATCAGCTGTTCAAGGTTGGGTGCGACTGTTGTTATGTAATTTTTTAACGACATTTTGTGGAAACCAGCCATGGCAGCTTAAGTATAAAATTGTTAACATCTTGATAATCAGTCAGCACAATTCTGGTACGAGCCGCACAACAAACTACTGGTAAGCAAGCTGGACAAAAAAGGAAAATAAGCACGTTATTCGCTTCAGAAAACCATTTTTAGGTGCTTGATGATGGCAAGAGCACAACATAATGACGTTTTGAATTCCTTCGCCCATGCTGCAGAATATCTGCTGTTCTTGATTGTTTCAGCTGAGCCCCTTCAGTTTTTCACGTCCACAACTCAACAGAAACACAGGGGTGAAGCATCAATTAGCATGTTATTGGCGCCAATAATGCCTGCAAAACGGCACAGTTTGTTCATTTACTGCCTGGAGGTCATCAATGGTTGATGTTGATGTTGAATGACAACCCCTGACTGCTGTCTTTGACAAGCAGATGTTGGCAAGCCAGCATGGAGTGCAGGTGTTGTTCTTTGACTTTTATGTAATGTTTTGGGAAAACCAGCCAGCGTATGTTGAGTAGAACATTGGAAGCACATTGGTAGACATTTACACAATTTCCAGTCGCTACACGTATGGCTCAATTACAGATCGTCGTCAAGCACAATTATTTATGCCATGAGCCATGCTGACATTGTTTACTGGCATATAAAAATGGACAAAAGAACAAAGTATATGCATATTTACCCAAGTCAGCGAACCATTTTTATGTTTACCATTATGGCAAGAGTGAGTTGATGATGTGATGATAACGATGGTTGGAGTGGAGTAGTGCGTAAGTTAATGTGAGGTGATGCTGATGTTCTCACGATAACAAAATTTTGTGGTAAAGAAGAGCCTGCTCACAATAGGAATATTTTGTGGTACAGAAGAGTCAAGTGTCTTGATTTAAGTCACATGGTTCTTCCATCCGCCGGGATTGCGGTTATGGCATGTGCTACATTTGCGCTGGTTAGGGTGTGCATGCCTGATATGTGCGTTCATAGTCATCACAGCCACGCGGCGTAAGCATTTGACGAGAAGCGTTTTAGTGAAACCTGTGCGTCACTAAACCAGCTGATTATCGCTGGTGTATACGTACTGCATTAACGCAACCTTGAACGGAACAACATTCAAATAAGCAATGCGTCCCAAAGCCAAAGCATCCTCCGAACAGTCACTGCTGAACGCCGTAGGGAAGAAACCAACGGCATAGTTGTGGAGGGAGTCGAATGATATTTCTCCCGTCGATGCGGCTACTTCAAATCAAATTTCTGAGCTTTCCGGAAGGATCACAAGAAAATCGGTTTTACTGAGCAAATCGGACCCTTGTGATCAAACTATTTGTGGAAGGTGCAAGCGAGTCGGGATAATTCCTTTAAGTCGTGAGGAACTAGCGCAGCTCATTTTATGCTATAGTGCAAATTGACACGAACAATATTTATCGTTGAAAAAGTCATCAAGCATTCACAGGTTAAAAAGTATTCTTTGTTCAGTCGGCAGACGTTATTTGAAGGTTCGGTGCTCTTCTGGTGTTTTATGAAATGGTTGCACAGCTATCAGACAAAAGATGCAATGACAATGAATGCAGAAGACGCGCGCGACTGCGTGCGCGTTTCAAATAACAGCCACATTTGCGGTGATATAATTGTATTAGCGACGGTTACTCAGACACCGGCATTCCATGGCACGCCCTGTTTTGTCCTGAAACGTCGAAGTCCGCCATTCGCCGGCAGCTCCGCTTTTATGTCAGATGTGAGGGAATCTGACGTCGTGCTCCTGGACCTGCAATATTGAGGAATATGAGTCAGCGGCGCCTGATCCGAGTCAGTCCTCCTATTGGAGTGGCGGAGGCCCTTGAAGCTGGACGGGACGTGATTGGTCACTTGTCTGGACGGCGGCTAGTGCGAAAATCCGTTGCCCGCGGCCAGATACGCGACCTTAGCGCTAGGCGGTGGGCGGACAGCCGGATCAATAGTGCCGCCCGAGGCCGGAGATTTGGCGCGCTGCCAACGTTCTCAGCCGTTCTCTGTGTGGCCTTTCTTGGTATGGCTGGTTCTTCTTTGATAGACGGACGGATCTTTCGGATTTCGTTCACACTTGACTCATAATGTGTCATCGATCCTGGAGGCCTGAAAGGGCTCCACGACTCCGAACAAAACACTCAAGTCTGACTCCGGTTTGCATTTTTTAAAAGAAGGGAACAGTATGGCTGCTTCTGTACGGACCGGTGCATGCCATGGTTTTGGCAGGATGTTTTGTAGTGCATGATGCACTGAACTGGTTTTTAAAAAATGTGCTAACCTAGCGTTTTCACCGCGTTTGCTTATTGTTAAGTTCTAGCATTTGGCCACCCCTGCAGCGTAGTTTTCCTGTTGATGCTGTACGAGATATCCTGGGACTGGGTGGTACAAGGTCAAATCACGTTTTTCATCACATTTGGAGTTTTGTATATCCGCAGCGTAAAGCTCGTTCAATGCAAGTTCTTGCAGGAGATAATGGGAGAGCTTAGTGGTTACGCGATCTACCACGACATTATTCTTGGATGCGGGGGCGGCGCAGCAGGAAGGAGGGGGGGGGGGGGGGAGGTTCACAGGAGGCAGTTGTCCCCTCCCCTGTCGCCAGGCAAGGTGCAACAGTGTGTTTTTGCCCCCCAAATTTTTAGGAGGGCCTTTTTCCCAAACTTAAGTCATTTTAGCTACCTGTAGATTACCAAAATACAGATCAAGAAGGCCCTCATAACTAAGCTAGGGGGTAATAACCCAAGCTTAGATGACCCTTGTTTACATCAGGAGGCCCGTTTTTTGGACCATAGGGCCACCTTTATGAATAAGGTAATCCATGCTCTAGATCAGGAGACCCAACCTAGCGTTAGGGAGGTCCCTTTGCTGGTTCGGGCGGCGTGCTTACAAGTCAGGAGGCCCTGTTGTGGGCTAGGAAGCACCCTCTATCCGGAAGCCTCATGTCTGGAACAGAAAGCCCTCGTTTCATGCGTCAGATGACTTCGGGCCCGGATAAGAGCGTTGTGTTTTGGAGTAACGGAGGCCTCTTGGCTAAGTTTGGAGGCTCTTCGTGGATCGGAAGCATCCTGTTGTGGATTAGGAGACCTCTCTCTGCATCATTTTCTGGAGCAGGAGACCCTGTTATAGGATGGAAAGACCATACGACAGTACCCAGGAGGCCTCTGTGAGGAGGCGGCGTTTTGTCCAGAATGCCTCTGGAAAATCCTGCCTCCCAACTCAAAATCCGTGGTGGCACCCCTGCTGGGATGACCGTCCGTTTCCGGTTTCCATCGGATGCTGTGGTATTTGTGCGGTGATGAAGTTATAACCACATTGTTTTGGAAGGCGTTCAATACTTGCCCTGGCTCGAGCATGGTCTTAATGGTCACTGCGTTACCAATGACGCGTGCAGTTTGTTTTATGATGATCCGCGTGATTAATTAGGCATTCAGTTAAATTTGGACTGATGTGGGTTTGACCTCGAATGGGCTTGGCACAGCCGAGGGATTTTCGTAGCATTTTTATAGATTTTACCAGTTCGTGCGAGATAACCTTTTTGCATTGCCTGCCCACTGCTAAGACTGTGTTTCTGAGCGCACATTTTTCGCATCGTGCAAACAGGACGAGGTCATATCTTTGTGATTTGGTTGGTGTGCAGTGCAAGTTTCAGCAGCTCCAAACTCGCTAACATGTGTCACCTGCACTCTTTCCTGGCGTGCGTTAATGACTGATTGAAAACGGGGCGGGGTTCGCGCAAGGTTGACATGTTTTTTTTGTTGTTGAGGGTGTCAGGCCCACTGGAAAACACGATTTGATATATTTTATATACATTATTTTGTCGCAGTTGTCCGGACAATATGGGTTGGACTGAAAAATGACATGAAAGACGCATTTTTGCGTTGTAGTGCGCCCGGTTATGCAGACGGGCATGTGGCCTTCTTCTCTTTAATAGGTTCGGCACAACAAAAGTGCATTCAGGGCGCGTCTGTGGTCTGGAAACTTGCTCGGGACGATCCGTTGCGTCGGAAATGCGCGCGGACCAATCGCGCGCTGACCTGGGTCTGACGGAGCCGGCGTCGCCGGACCGCTGCGGCCTGACCTGGCGCCGGCCGGCTCCCCGACCCCTCTGCTGGCGCGAACGGTCGGCGCCTGCGCGCTGGCTGCCGTGTGGACAGCGTGCCGGCCGGCCGCACTGACGGTAGAGCGTGGCCGCGCGGGTGTGCGATGGCAGGACGGGCGGAGGATGCTTACCGGCTTGCAGGACGGCGTGCCGTGCAATGACGGTCGTTCCGGCGAGACGATGCCGCCAGCTGTCGACGGCCAGTTGGCAGGTGTGGAGGCCGGGTCGGACAAATTCCAGGTAATTTCCGGCTGAACGGCCGGGCGCGGCGGGTCGGCTGGACTGATACTCGTTGCTAGACTCTGCGTTGGATCAGACGCAAGCCTCTGCTGTGGTGTGAGGCCTCCGCGCTGGATCAGACGCAAGCCTCTGCTGTGGTGTGAGGCCTCCGCGTTGCATCAGACGCAAGCCTCTGCTGTGGTGTGAGGCCTCCGCGTTGGATCAGACGCAAGCCTCTGCTGTGGTGTGAGGCCTCCGCGTTGCATCAGACGCAAGCCTCTGCTGTGGTGTGAGGCCTCCGCGTTGGATCAGACGCAAGCCTCTGCTGTGGTGTGAGGCCTCCGCGTTGGATCAGACGCAAGCCTCTGCTGTGGTGTGAGGCCTCCGCGTTGATCAGACGCAAGCCTCTGTTGGTGTGAGGCCTCCGCGTTGGATCAGACGCAAGCCTCTGCTGTGGTGTGAGGCCTCCGCGTTGCATCAGACGCAAGCCTCTGTTGTGGTGTGAGGCCTCCGCGTTGATCAGACGCAAGCCTCTGCTGTGGTGTGAGGCCTCCGCGTGATCAGACGCAAGCCTCTGCTGTGGTGTGAGGCCTCCGCGCTGGATCAGACGCAAGCCTCTGCTGTGATCTGAGGCCTCCGCGTTAATCAGACGCAAGCCTCTGCTGTGGTGTGAGGCCTCCGCGTTGGATCAGACGCAAGCCTCTGCTGTGGTGTGAGGCCTCCGCGTTGCATCAGACGCAAGCCTCTGCTGTGGTGTGAGGCCTCCGCGTTGCATCAGACGCAAGCCTCTGCTGTGGGTGGGCCTCGCGCTGATCAGACGCAAGCCTCTGCTTGGTGATCTGAGGCCTCCCGCGTTAATCAGACGCAAGCCTCTGCTGAGTGGTGTAGTCCTCCTCGTTGGATCAGACGCAAGCCTCTGCTGTGATCTGAGGCCTCCGCGTTAATCAGACGCAAGCCTCTGCGTGTGTGAGGCCTACCGCGTTGGATCAGACGCAAGCCTCTGCGTGGTGTGAGGCCTCTCGCGTGCAAATCAGACGCAAGCCTCTGCTGTGGTGTGAGGCCTCCGCGTTGACATCACCAGCATCTGCTGTGGTGTGAGGCCCCGCGCTGGATCAGACGCAAGCCTCTGCTGTGTATTGAGGCCATCCGCGTTAATCAGACGCAAGCCTCTGCTGTGTGTGTGGGCCTCCGCGTTGGATCAGACGCAAGCCTCTGCTTGGTGTGAGGCCTCCGCGTGCATCAGACGCAAGCCTCTGCTGTGGTGTGGTGAGGCCTCGCGTTGGATCAGCAACCGTCTGCTGTGTTGTGAGGCCTCCGCGTTGGATCAGACGCAAGCCTCTGCTGTGGTGTGAGGCCTCCGCGTTGCATCAGACGCAAGCCTCTGCTGTGGTGTGAGGCCTCCCGGTTGGATCAGACGCAAGCCTCTGCTGTGTTAGGCCTCCGCGTTGCATCAGACGCGAAGCCCTGCTGTGGTGTGAGGCCTCCGCGTTGCATCAAACGCAAGCCCTGCTGTGGTGTGAGCCGCCGCGCTGGATCAAGCAAAGCCTCTGCTGTGATCTGAGGCCTCCGCGTTAATCAACGCACAAGCCTCTGCTGTGGTGTGAGGCGCTCCGCTTGGATCAGACGCAAGCCTCTGCTGTGATCTGAGGCCTCCGCGTTAATCAGGACGCAAGCCTCTGCTGTGGTGTGGGCCTCCGCGTTGGATCAGACGCAAGCCCTGCTGTGGTGTGAGGCCTCGCGCGTTGCATCAGACGCCAAGCCTCTGCGTGGGGTGAGGCCTCCGCGTTGCATCAGACGCCGCCTCTGCTGTGGTGTGAGGCCCGCGCTGGATCAGACGCAACCTCTGCTGTGATCTGAGGTCTCCGCGTTAATCAGCCAAGCCTCTGCTGTGGTGTGAGGCCTCCGCGTTGGATCAGACGCAAGCCTTGCTGTGGTGTGAGGCCTCGCGTTGCATCAGACGCAAGCCTCTGCTGTGGTGTGAGGCCTCCGCGTGGATCAGACGACCTCTGCTGTGGTGTGCCTCCGCGTTGCATCAGACGCAAGCCTCTGCTGTGGTGGTGAGGCCTCCGCGTTGCATCAGACGCAAGCCTCTGCTGTGGGGTGAGGCCTCCGCGTTGGATCAGACGCAAGCCTCCTGCTGTGGTGTGAGGCCTCCGCGCTGGATCAGACGCAAGCCTCTGCTGTGGTGTGAGGCCTCCGCGTTGCATCAGACGCAAGCCTCTGCTGTGGTGTGAGGCCTCCGCGTTGGATCAGACGCAAGCCTCTGCTGTGGTGTGAGGCCTCCGCGTTGGATCAGACGCAAGCCTCTGCTGTGGTGTGAGGCCTCCGCGTTGGATCAGACGCAAGCCTCTGTTGTGGTGTAACGCCTCCGCGTTGATCAGACGCAAGCCTCTGCTGTGGTGTGAGGCCGACCTTTCAGTGGCCGTGATGTGTGTAGAACAATGCACTGTGTGGAAGGGCTAGCGCACGTCTATAGCGCACGTGGATGCGGGCGGTCACGGTCCGCAGTGTCGCTGTAACGTTTGAGCATGCCAACAACCGCCCATGCATGCCCATCGATTGATGAAGTATGTGATTGAAAGCTAAGCCTTTATCTAATAATATGAAATACGTCTGATCGTATATTCAATATTTTTATTCACCATCGCATCAGGCGCATGCGCAAACTGAACCGATGTGTGACGAGCATGTATGTAACCATGTCTGATTTCGGGGAGGACAGGGGTAAGATTTAACGGATCGAACCAGAATCTGAGGTAGGATTAAACGGATCGAGCCAGAATCTGAGGTACGATTAAACGGACCAAGCCAGAATTTTAGGTAGTTCTAAACGGATCGAGCCATAATCTGAGTGGAACGGCTTGACCTAAAGATTACGTTTTGACTGGGAAGACATGAAACACGCGTGTTCCACGAGCAAAATTAGAAGGAGCAAAGCCCATTTTTTGGGACCATGGTTGGACGTTTGGACGTTGAAATGACCTTGACTAAACTGCACGAAATAGTCTGCACAACTTCGCAGGCGTGTAGCGCAGGCACTAAAAATTTTCAGTTTCAAAGGGGGTGTTCTAAATTTGTATGGGGTTTGAACTGAAAAAGACATCTCTGAGATCATTCGGTGCAGTTCACAGCTGTCCCCCTAAGACCTGAACTCCTTAGTTTTTGGGCTGCACGCCCGTCACGATGGGCGGACCACCGCAGGGAGACTATTTCAAGGTCACCCAGACATCCATGACACCATAATAACGTCACTCAGATCCTGCCATCTCATTAGCCATGCGGTGATCGAGGCCAATAAAGGTATAATTGTCGCGTCGTTCATATCCGGCTTTCGTGGGCACGGTTTCCGAATAAAGCGGCCGTTAGCCGGCTCCTGAATTAATGTTATGCAAGGGACGATGACGTAGTCATACAACAACGTATTGATGAGTATGTTCAGTAAACACACAAATTGTGCTGCCTGGAGCAGTCTTTTCCACTTAAAGCACGTTAATAGTTGTAAGTGAGCTTCTTTCATCATATCTAATGCTTCGGTATCTTAGCATATGGAACAGTCCTTTTGAGAAGGGCAATACTGAGAACTGCACCGAATGATCCTCGAAGATGACTATGAAGATGGCTATGATGATCGAAGATGGCTATATCAGTTCAAAACCTCATAAAATGTGGAACACTCAGTTTAATAACGTGAATGTCCATATTCTATTCGCAGTATTTTTCATATTATGGCCCCCGTTACGATTCCTACCCTGCACAACATCTGGGGCACTGCCTGGTAGTTACACAGCAAGTGACGGGTTAGGAGACCGGGCAAGTGGTCTGCGTGTACAGGCCGTGCCGCAAGAGCAGCTCAGGGCCCTGTCGAAAACAAGACCGTCGGGGGCAAAGGGGTCTGGGCAGAGGTGCAGCAGGTGGCCCGGCGAGACGTTCTCACTTCTCACGTTCTCACGAAGTGCCCACGGTATGACGAGAACACGATCATCGACAACGGGAATCCCGGAGTAAACCCGGGAGCGTGGCCGCAAGCGGAGCAGCGTTCCACGCCACGCACGTTTCACGCTGAAAGAGGGGGGGGGGGGGGGGGGCCGCCAGAGGACGGCCGGGAAGGGGCCCACGCAGACCAGAGAAGCAAACGCTCGCCGTCCGAGGCCCTGTGCTCCTGACGGACCAAGACATAGCGCGTGCAGGACGGAGCTGCAAGTGAGCTCGGATGGAAGCGAACAGAGCCCATGACCGAAACCTGCGAGGAGAAGCGGCTGTCACTCAGGGGCAGCGGCACGCTGAGTCGGGCGCTCTCGAGGGAGAACGGGGGAGGAGCACCTCCAATCGGACGCTCTCTGTGGACGGGGGCTGCACGCGATGACCGAAGCCACCAACATGTGAGTGAAGGAAATTGGGGCAAGTTGCTGAGGGAGTGCAGTCTGCTCTCCGCTTCCATCGCTCCTGGGCGATGTCTCCTTACCTGTCTCCCCTCCCTATAACCCCGGCGCCTCCCCTGTAACATTAGTGGGACGCGAACAAGGTGCGAAAGCGCTCCCAGTGTAATTGACAGAAGGGGCCTAGCCAGATAGGATTGTCACCGGCCGGAGGGGCCTAAAAGCACGCGCTGGTTTTGCGGGTTGGGGTCAAGCGCCTGACAGGTCACGTTACGAGGGAGGTTAGGTCATTAGGACGGTCGCGGAGTGGAGTCGTATTGCTTGCATGTAAATAAAATGGCGCGACGTGCTTAAATGTGCGAATGTGGGTTTAGTTTAAATACATTAGGCCCTTGAACAAATCGTGGTCATAGGGGGGGGGGGGGGGGAGGGGGAAGTGAGCAGTGAACGTAGTGCAAGCGAGCCGTAATGAAGTAATGTATTCTGACACTCATGACACGTGTAAGTTAATTTCACAACCAGCACGAAACTTCGCGTGAAATTAGGGTGGAAAGGTGGAC
Organism: Pollicipes pollicipes; assembly: GCF_011947565.3. NCBI lineage: Eukaryota > Metazoa > Arthropoda > Thecostraca > Pollicipedomorpha > Pollicipedidae > Pollicipes > Pollicipes pollicipes. Next base: position 36,354,601 of record NW_023596545.1, on the reverse strand, counting down.
TGCGATGTAAAAACGTAGCATTTTAACTGCGACCAGCCCAGTTGTGAGTTTGTTGTAAAATGGTCTTTGCAATTCATTCATAATTTCATGACTAACAAAAGCCCTCACGAAAAGCTTGAGTAAAAAGACGACGGTCAATAACACTGACTTTTCATGTAACACGTACCTGTTTTGTGCGACGCGCCCAGTTTTTGGTAAACATTTGGTGAGCAAAATAACTCACATTGTGACTCATTCTGCACCACCGGCTAGTTAATTTCGTAACTAGCTTACGTCGTTAAGAACAACTGGAGCCACAAATGACAGACTTTTATTCGACACATGACGGTTTGCTTGCAACATAGTTCTTAAGGGGAGTGCTCCTCTTTTGCATGGGACTTCAATCTCAAATATCATTTTGAAGATCATTCGGTTCAGCTCACAACCCTGCCCTCCTCAACCCAGCATTGGCCGGGCTACTCAGCGAAGCACCATTGACTGGAGGGGGACAGATTTGACCCCCCCCCCCCTCCACCCTGCCCTGCTTACCTCTAGACCAACCGGACCGGAATCATGGGGTCAAATTACAGGCGATAGCGTCGAGGCGCGCGGCCTTAGACCACACAACAGACCGGAGCTGAAGTGTGTGTTTAGATCACAGGCCGGGGTGAAAGCAGGCACTTTGGAATATCTGACCGCCCCCCCCCCCCCCCGAGGCGTTTCATTTAGAAGCGTACCTCACGGTGTAAAATCAGTACGCCCTGATCAAACATGCTAGTATGCCTAGAGCGGAGGTCACTTGTCGTGCGAATGTTAGCTGAAACTTTGGTCTCTATGTCTATTTTGGTCTTTTAATTTCGTCGTATCTAAGCCATCTCATCGCGAAGCGGAAGAGCTTAGCCACAATTATGGGTGATAGCAATATCAGACCCGTGAGCAAGAGCGGTTACTTGTTCATAAACCGTGTAAGGTCAAGGTCGAATGGGTGACCTCGGTGGTGGATATGAGGTTAAATTGATTTTCTCATTGTTTACGACGGTTCAGTCCTGCCGACAGCGCAACCTTATACCGTTCAACCCGGTCACCAGTTACGTGATCGTCGGTTTAGGTGTGAAACTGATAGGTGTGACTGAAACGACTTCCGCCGCCCCGTCGCCGCACCGCCGCGGCAGATCTAAGTCCCGCCGCCTGGGGCGCGTATATATTCCAGCACATATGAAAATTCTGCTCTTGGTGGAAATGTGTTTTAAAGCTACCAGATCAGAAAAGTTTTCTTACCCTGCGCGCGAAATACAAATCTTGCGCACCACGACACTCCTGCACGTCAACAAATGCCGCTGCGTACATTCGGCCAGCGTGGAGTCGTCTTTGAGCACGCATGAATTAGTCAAAAGATCGCAGCGATGCTGGGCACCGTGAGCAATTTTTTGGTCACCCTTAAAGCCCGATGAAGTGTTGATTTAACGGGTGAACATTGCAAGCTGTCCCTCCCAGGGCGTAGCGACCCTGCCGGTACGTGAGCTCCCGCTCCTTGTCCCGCCCGCTCCCTTTCCATTACCCGCTTTCCCGCATCCGGCCCTTTCACCACTCTTCATCCTCGTTTTATCAAGGTCGCCGTGCCCCCCCCGCTCGCGTCCCCGGGTTGGTCAGATCCTGGTGGCTGAGGGGCGCGTCGTGCGGGTCAGTCGTAGCGCGTCCCAACACTCCACTTTCGGCCAGGATATCCGGGGGCGCGGGGGACCCGTGGGGCACCACACGGGTGTAGCGGCTTGTCGCTCGCGTTGCCGTTTGGTGCTCCTTGCTGGTCGTCGCTTGGGGCACCTGGCCGCGCAACGGCTTAAGGGGTCAAGGGGCGGCGGCGCTGAACCACGGTCAGGACGGGGAGGGGTCTCCCCGGTTACACCTGGCCGTGTGGGAGGCGTCGTTCACCCCGTATAGCACCGGGATAGCCCTGGCGGTAACCACCTCCCGAGGGAGTGTTGGGCGTCCCCCAGTTGGGCTCCGCGGTGGGTGGGGACCCCGGTGCCGAAATGAAAACCACCTTTTATGGCTTGTTACCTTAAAAACACCCGTCCTCCGAAAGGGGGCGGACCTCGATAACCCCAGGGTGCATAGAAGAATCCGCGCCCCCCGGTCTACGGATCCTGGTCTTTGGTAGGGAAGAGGTTAAGCGAGCTATCCTGTCACCGTTTCAGAGACAGAACTGCTGCGACAGGTTTGGGAAAATCATCAGATGCGACAAGCTCAGGGGTGGCAAAATAGAAGTAGAGCTCGCTAGTGGTCTGGAGGCGAGTAGGGCCATGACAGCTAAGGAATTTACGTATCGTGTTCGGGACTGAGACTAGTAAGCATGACAAGACCGTACCAATAGCAGCAATACCACATAAGACCAACAATTCGTCCAGTGGCGTATTCAGTTGTTTTGATCTTCGTGACGTCGCCGAGGACGAGATAGTCGAAGAACTCCCAGAGTTTGGCGTGACGAGCGCTCGCAGGATTCTCGTCAGACGGGGAGGAGAGCTGTTGCCCACCAACAACCTCATTCTGACGTTTAGTTCCACTGATTTGCTGGCCGCGCTATATGTGGGATACGCTCAAGTGAAGGTTCGCCCTTATGTGCCTAACCCCATGCGGTGCTACCAATGCCAGCGATTTGGCCACTGTCGTGACCGCCCAGCATGTGGTAAATGTGCGTCATCCGTTTCATGTAAATGTGCGTCATCATCAAAGTTTGCGCCTCTGCTGAACCCCACTGCGTCAACTGCCGCAATGACCAAGTTCCACACACGACGTACGACCGTACATGCCCGGCCTGTGCGAAAGAAAAGGAGGTTAGATCGATCAAAACCTCTAAAAACGTCTTTTTTCGTGAAGCTCATGAACTTCACAACGACAGCCACCCGAAAATATCGTATGCGTCCAAAGTGAAAACTTCGTTGCCGCAAAGAAATGCCATCGAGCACATGACAGCAGTTCATTTCGTGGGACTTCTGAGGTCGTTTGACCTGTCGGTTGTTCCCTCGGTCCGAATACCCGACTCCCAGCCGGCACTCCAAGCTCCCTCTCCACCGATGGGGCAGTCGGTAGACTCCGCTCTGCTGGGCTCCTCAGTGCGGGCCGGATCACCAACGGGCGAGATTCAATCGGCCCCTTCTCTACAGACACATCTTGCCATTGCCTGTGAGCGTTTGGCAGAGACGCTGGAGCGCCAGGAAGCCGACAGGCGCGCCCGAGAGGACAAGCGAGCGCGCTTGGCCGAGCTGGAGAGCACTAAGGCGGCAAGCCGTCTGTCCGGGCCAGACAAAAAGCCCGTCACCCGAAACAGCACTCAACCGCCACGGAAGCCGGTAGAGGCCCCCACTGGTCTCCCTGAACCCCGGTAGAGGCCTACCGATGGGCCCTCCCCTGCCTTTACCCCGAACTGGGTACGCTGGCGTAAAGCGTGCCCCAGCCGGCCCCCCTTCTCCATCTGACGGGGTGAGCCCAAGGATTCGTCCTAGGGTGGGGCACGGCCCCCCAGAGTTAAGCCGTAGCTCTCGGTCTGAGGCGTCTGGGCATACATCTGGCGTAGCTGAGTCATTTTAAGCCGGGACTTGTTTTAGCTTTTCACATCTTACCGCTTTTTTAATGCGTCCTTTTACAGGCGTTTTTAAAGTGGAACTGTATAGGAGTAAGGGCGAACGCCCTCGACCTCGAGGCTGTCGTCAGCAGGGTCTCTTCTGCAGCCGTGGCGCTGCAAGAGACAAGCTAGCGTCTGAACATTTTTGCTCTTTGAAAGGATATGCGGTGTTTCGCAACGACGTGTAGACGGAGAGCATTGCTCACGGTGGCGATCTCCTGGCATTTCATCATGGCGTGCCAGCGAGGAGGCTAAGCTTGCGGTCCAAATTTCAGGTTGTGGCCGTGCGGCTTTACTTCAATCATCGTCACATCACTGTTTGTTCACTGTACCTTCCACCAGGCATCGCTTTTCCGGTAGTGCACCTTCGTGCACCATCGCTTTTCCGGTAGTGCTGTCTGAACTGCCTGCACCACTTCTTCTTCTAGACGATTTCAATGCGCATCACACCGCTTGGGGTGTGTGACGTCACCAATGCTCGTGGGAGGTTGTGCGAGAGTTTTATCCACGGTGTTTCACTATGTATTTAAACGCAGGAACTTGCACACATTTTACAATGCCGTCCGGTCAAACGTCAGCGCTAGACTTAAGCCTCTCCAGTCCCCAGCTCGTCCAACACCTCGGACTGGTGCGAATTTGAGACTCGGCTCGAAGAAACGTTTGTAACTGAGCCTGATAAGACGCCACCCTCTATTGAGGATTTTACTCACAGACTTTTAGAGTGTGCCAACAATTGTATCACACGCACGTCTAGCGCTCCCCGACGTCCTCCTGTTCCGTGGTGGACGGAGGAGTGTCGGAGCGCCATCCGGGCGCGTAAACGTGCGTTTCGGGCTTTTGACGCCAGGAGCAGTGTAGAAAACCTGATGACCTTTAAAAAGGCGAAAGCTTTTGCTCGGCACACTGAGAGGGAGGCGAAGCGTGCTTCCTGGCATGCTTACGAAGGACGCTGAACCGGTTCACGCCAACATCGCAAATTTGGTGTCGGATGAAGCGCAAATCGGGGCAGTTTTCATCCATGGCTCTTCCGGTACTATGTGTGAACGGACAAGTCGTGACGCGCCCGTTGGATGTTGCGAACGGGATTGCCAGGGCGCTGGCTCACCGCAGCGAAGGTGGCAACACTAACCCACAGTTTGTGCGGCATCGAACGCAATGTGAGCAATCCGCAGTGGATTTTTCGACGAGTGAGCTACATTCCTATAATGATCCATCCACCTTGGTCGAGTTGGAATGGGAGATTGCCAAGATTCGCATCGTGTCAGAAGGTCCGAACACTGTGCACAACGACATGCTGAAGCATTTGCCGCCTTGCGTGCTTCGCGCTCTTTTAGCAGTTTTTAATGCGCTTTGGGCCAGTGGTGACTTTCCAGCCTCTTGGCGAGAAGCTACTGTCGTTCCTATTTTAAGACAGGGTAAAAGTGGACTAGATCCTTTACACTATAGACCTATTTCTCTCACTTCATCGCTTTGTAAGTTATTGGAAAGGATGGTTAATGTCCGTTTAACTTTTAGATTTTCACGGCGTTTTTACAAACGCCCAGTGTGGTTTTAAGAAGAATCGCAGCACAGTGGACAATCTTTTAGTTCTTGACACTGCGATTCGTATGGGATTTAAAACAAACCGACACATAGGCGCAGTGTTCTTTGACATGGAGGGCGCCTATGACACCACATGGCGTCAAAGCATTCTTCTCAATCTATACAGGTATGGTATACGCGGCAATATGGGCACCTTTCTTCAAAACTTTCCAGTTGACCGTTCTTTCCGTGTCCATGTTGGAAACGCGCTCTCTGAGAGGCATATTCAAGTTAACGGTGTGCCCCAAGGCAGCGTTCTCAGCATAGCTTTGTTTTCCGTTATGATCAACGGCATGGGGAATGGGCTGCCACAGCATGTAGGTCGTACCCTTTTTACTGATGATTTTACCATTTGGACTAGCGCAGCAGGAGCACCATTGATGGGAGGCCAACTCCAGTTAGCTGTTGGCCGTGTTGAGAAGTGGGGATACCATGAACGGGTTTAGGTTTTCACGTAGCAAGACTGTAGCCATGCATTTTTGTCGTAGCCGGCAATGCGGCGACCTGTCTATCCGTCTGTGTAGGCAATGCATTCCAGCTGAGCCTGTGGCTAGATACCTTGGGGTATGCTTTGGCCGCCGACTTACATATAAGGCACATCTTAGGACGCTACGTGAACGCTGTCGTAAATCTTTGAAGGTATTGAGATGTGCTTCGCGCACACCGTATGGCGGAGATCGGAGCGCGCTTTTGCTGCTGTACCGGGCAGTCATTCGCTCTAAGCTGGACTATGCATGTTTTATTTATGACAGTGCGTGTGAGTCCTTGCAAACGGATCATTGACATCATCCATCACACTGCTATACGTGCCATCACAGGGGGGTTCCGTATATCTCCTACCCGAAGCCTTTGGGTAGAATCGCACGAGCCGCCGTTGTCAGCGAGGAGGAAAATGCTCGGCATGCGTTATGCACTTAAGCTGCGACAGTTGCCCGTGGCATCCCGCATATCACGGAGTTTTTGCGCGGCCTGCTGTGCCTTTTGTTCGCCATGCACCTCGGGCGCATGCTGTGACCTTTGACTCCCGGATACAAGCCGTACTGTGGGAACACGAAATTCCCATTCTAAAGGTGAAGCGATCACGTCATCTGTGCAGTCCTTTCCGGCATTTGATCTCACCCTTCACAGACACATCTCTGACTGGAATGAAAAAAAAATGTCTCGCTGCGAGATATAATGAGGTCCAGAGCGCTTGGGCGTACAGCGTTATATGAGGGTTACACACACACACTTACACGGACGGCTCTTAAACTTCTGATGGTGTAGGCTGTGCGTTTGTGTGCGGTAGCGTCATCCGGTCGTTTTCACTGCCCCCAAACGCTTCGGTGTTCACATCGGAGGTCATGGCAATCACTAAGGCTCTGTGTTTCATTGAAGTCAGTGACGAACCCTTATATCTCATTTTGACGAACTCTCTGAGCAGCGTTCTGAGTTTGAAGTCTTTTTATCCATCATGTCCCCTTATACAGGACATTTCAATACATTTGACTCAACTGGATCAGGCCGGAAAGAAAGTCATGCTATGTTGGGTTTCTAATCACGTTGGAATCGCGGGCAACGAGTTGGCTGGCTGGGTCAGCGACCGGTGATGCCGTGGAGCGCGCGCGGCGAGACGACATCGTTACATTAACGAAGCCGTGCATCACAAATATAGGGCCAAAACACGTATAGCTATACTTTATTGCTCTCATAACTGAGCAAGAAACATGCCTGTTTAGGTTTCGTGTTTCCACGAGACATGCCCTTGTATGTATGATGTTGTAGATCTCAAAGTGCGATTTCAAGCATTCGTATTTCACTCGATGTAGACAGTTCGCGGACGTTAGATAGATGTGTATGCACTATGCTCACCCTAAAATCACCAGTTCCTCGAACGGCATGGTACGCAAACGTCGTAAAGCCAAGTGAAGACGTGCAAGAGACGAGTTTGATGCATGCTATTCCGTAAGGAGTGAAGGAAGCTTGGTTTGAAATGGCCTTTCAGCTAAAATTTGTTTTATTTTAACAAATTCCGCTTGGCACTGCCACATCCTGTGCTGTGCTGTGCTATGCTGTGATATGCTATCCTCCGCTCTATTGTCTCAGTCTTGATCTGTTTTGTCATCTCTAGAACCTGTCCTGTGTAGCTATAACCTATCTTTTACTACGAACTTCTTCGTAGCTCATTCAGCCCCCAGCCCTCTCACCCCTTGGCCCTCCGCTCGTCCCCGTCTCCGTGTCGCCCCGTGCTCTGTGCTATCATCTGCTTCCTTGTCTTGTGCCATTATCTCTTGCCCTGTCCCATCCTGTTGTCTCCTGTCCTGCGCTCTTCTACACTGTGCATTTCCACCCTGCCCCATCTGCTGATCTGTCCCGGCCCGTTCTGTACTTTTCTGCTAGCCTCCTGCTCCCTCAGTCCTCTCTTCGGTCCTGATATGCCATGTTCGGTTGTAGAGCACCCTCTGTAGAGACTCGCGAGGGCCGTTGTAACATGTCCCTTTCGTGAGTGTGCTGCTGCCACGCCAAATTTTGCCCGGATTTGGCAGGGGGTAGACTGCGCCCCGCCTCCTCAAATCCGCCGCCCCTGACCATGTTATGTCAAGCCCCAGCCCCAGCCCAAGCCCCAGCACCAGCACCACTCCAGTTTCAGTGACACGCCGCAGCTCCAGTCCCAGTCCCATCCCATCCCAGTCCCAGTCCCATCCCCATCCCCAGTCCCAGTACAGTCCCAGTCCCCAGTTCCCAGTCCCAGTCCCATTCCCAGATTCCCAGTCCCAGTCCCAGTCCAGTCCAGTCCCAGTCCAAGTCTCAGTCTCAGTCTCAGTCCCAGTCCCAGTGCAAGTCCCAGTGCAAGTCCCAGTTCCAGGCCCAGTTCTAGGCTCAGCCATAGTCCCAGGTCCGGGCCCAGCCGCAGTCTTAGTCCCAGACACAGGCGCGATCCCTAAGCCCAGGTCCGGCCACAGTCCCAAGCCCAGGCCCGGCCACAGTCCCAGGCCAGGCCCAGTTGCACTACCAGGCCCAGGCCCAGCCGCAATTCCGGGCCCAGGCCCAGCCGCAGCCCCAAGCCTGGGCCCAGCCGTAGTCCCAGGCTCAGGCCCAGCCGCAGTCCCAGTCCCAGCCGCAGCCCCAGGCCCAGGCCCAGCCGCAATCCCAGGCCCAGGCCCAGCTGCAGTCCCGGGCTCAGGCCCAGCCGCAGTCCCCGGCCCAAGCCGAACCGCAGTGTCAGGCCCAGGCCCAGGCCCAGGCCCAGGCCTAGCCGCAGACGCAGCCGTAGCCCCAGCCCCAGCCCAGCCCTGGGATGCACTGCATAGTGTCGCGCACGCCACGCTGATCACTTTACGCTTGCATCCGACGGCGATGTAGCCAAGGGGGGTTTAGTTGCAGGGGTGCGGGAACTATGCTCAAGCTGGGGGAACTCCAAAATGCCAAAATGGGCCCCTAAGATTTGTTAGCAGATCAGTACAGGCCAGAATGGGCCCTTCAGAATTAAGAATGAAGTTAAACTCTCGACAGCAATTAATGGACATTCTATAGGCCATAACGGACCATCTCGAGGCCAGAATGGGCTATCTTAGGGTCATAATGACCCCTCTTAAAGCCAAAATGGGCCCTGTGCAGGCCAGAATGGGCCCGCCACAGTCAATAATGACCGTCTACAGATCAGAATGGACATCTACAGGCCGAAATGGGCCCTCTTCTGGCTCATAATTGCTCTCTTCTGGCCAGAAAGGAGCATAAATAGCCCATAATGGGCCCTCGACAGGCCAGAATGGACTTTTGCATGCAGCTCCCCCGCAGCTTTCAAGTTGGGGGTGAGCTGCCTCACTGCTCCCCTCCCCCCAGTTACCGCGTCCTTGTTTGGATGCCATCCCTCACCTCCGGAGGCAGGATATGCCTCGGTAGCCGAAAGTGTCGTTCAAAATCAACTTATGATATGTTGATATATGTATATGATATACGTACGCATATGTATCATAAATGTATGATACATGTATGTATATATGAAAAGTATATGAATGACGGACCAATTGTTCCACATTTCCCATTTACAAATGTAAAATAGTTTTTTGTTTGTTCGGCTTCTGTGTCAATTCGTCTACGGCTAGGCACTTTTGTAAAAAAAAGTCGGCCTATTTGACGTCGCTCCGACGTCACTCTCGCTTGATCTATCCTGGTCTCATAATTGTTATTTCGAGACAAGGCGTAGAACTCATCAATTAACAGCGACTTAAAGTTTCGCGCTGATATATTCAGACATTTTTGAATTATCACCTGTATCGGACAAGCAGCGCAGATTTCATTCCCGGTCAGTGTCGGGTTGACCTAAAACCCTGTAGTTTCTGAGCTATGCGCCCGCGAAGATGCACGGACTACTTCGTGCATTCTATTTCAATGTCATTCAGGCATGCACGACATCATAGAAGCGCCATTCAAATCCTGCCGCCCCATGGGCCATGCGACGTTCAAGGTCAAGAGCAATACAATCGTCGAGCTGTCCATATCTGGCGATCTGGAGAGCGATTTTCAAACCTAACGGACGTCAGTTGGCCCTCAAACAAGATTGTGCAGTCTGAGCAAGGTTCAGCCAGGAATCACGTTTTGTGCTACATAAGGCAAGAAGTTGGACATCGGGCTAGGTATTACGGAAACAAGGCTTGAAATCGAATAACTTAAGATAAGTGCCATAACCGACGAGGCGAATACAAGCCAACACAGTAAACTCACGAATGAATATGCAAGGGCACCACGAAAAGCGGCCAAAACCCAAGCACATAGCGATATTTGGTTCAGCGAACACCCAAGTACCGCCACACCCACACCTCGGGAGACTGGAGCTCAGCAGGTAAATGCTGGGCCAGTAATTTTGCACGGGTAGTTTAGCAGCATCTCAGCACCATACCAATGTTCCATGACGCAGTTAAACAATGATGTATTGAGCTGGTAAGGAAAAAGCGTAAAAACGAGTAACCTATATCTGTCATTCGGCCGTCTACTTCGCATAAAACTAGCACACCTTTACGGCCTTTTTCTGCCTGCATCTATCCTCTGTCATCCCGACACCATTCTTATCTCTCACCAAGCGCCACTTGAACACATCGTCTCGTCCAAGTCAAGGTCCAAGGCCAGGGTCCAAGTGCTGGGTCAACATCCGGTGCAGCAAAGCTGAACAGCGACTCGTTCCCTCGTCTGACCTCCAGGACGAGTACTGAAACCAGTGCTGGATGCTGCTCAGGGCCGTCCAAGTACTCGGCCGGCATCCGGTGTACCAAAGCTGGAGGACGACTCGTTCCCTCGCCTGACCTCCAGAGCGACGCCTCCCTATTCGGATGACGCTCCTTCGCGTCTTGTCCACGGTGCGGAGGCCCATCACTCCTTCGGCCACGCCTAATGCTCGCAGCTTCCCAATGCCGCGCACACGCCTCAGGCAGCCGCGCCGTTCAGTGCGGAGACGTCGCCTCCAGTGCTTCTGTGCTCTCGCCTCCCGCCTGCCGGAGTAAGTTTTGTAAGATTCCACCATCCACCCCATGGTGCGTCCCTCAGAGGCCTGGAGGTAGACTGTGCACGGTATTGGGCGGTGCACCCCAACGGCAGACAGCGAGCGCCCGGCATGACCCACGTCTACGCTCTTACGGTCTCTATGGCGGGCGGACTCTGAAGACTCGGCCCAACCGGCCAGTCTGACGACTTGGTCCCTTGTCGCTCTCGTTATAAGCGTCAATGGCGGGATCTCTCCGTACGAAACATCCCGCCATCAAGGGCTGGTAAAATCCGGCGTGCTCTACGTGGGAAGAGAACGGTCTGTGTTCGGGTCTCCCCCGAGGCGTTGCATACCAGCGGGCAGGTCCAGGTACCGCCTTGCGTACCTCCATTGCGCATCCCGGGCGGTCCGAACTGGCCCCTGGTCACACTATGACTTACGCCTCATCGTGCCGTCACGACTGAGGTTAAGTGGTGGTCAACGAAGTGATCCGACCGTGTCCTGGCCCTAAAATAAATGAAACCATGCCTTCGCGTCGCGCCACCCATCAAACGTGCACCTGCGTGAGAGCGGGGCTGCGGTCGCCTGGCCCCTGGCACCTAACCATGGCCGAGCCGAATTCCCCGGACGTGCTCCACGCTTTTCACCTCATTCGGCCATTAGCATTCCTGTATCTCGGCCCTTGTAAAAGGGAGCGTGACGCGAACCGGCTAAAAGTCGGTCCGTCTGTTGGGAGCTCTACCTGATCGATTTGAAAGCCATTATAACGCGTAATTAACTGTTCTGCCAGCCGTTGGCACATACGGCTAGAGGCCTTGTCACGAGGGTCACGGCATAAAATGCTTTTCAGGTTCGAGTACCACTCGAATTACGACCACTTTAAGTTAATGATCAGCTATTGCCATCACCGGCCTTGGAAACTGTCCGGCCGATCATTGATCACTCTAACGTCAAATGCTCTACTTTGCCTTGGCCTCATGGTCGTTTCAGCGCTAGACAGTTGTATCACAGCCAATATCCTGTATTTACAAGGTCACGCTTTACGCAATCACACACAATCCAGAAACCGAATTATCCCTCCTCTGCTTTCGCAGCCTATTCTCCGTATTTACTCATTCATTCACGCATAGCCCGGTCACACATCCCGTCTCCGCCGCCTGACCCGTCCACAGAGACTCATGAGCGTCAGGGTACCGCCCGACATTTCGCGCTCCCCCATTAGTCACGTGGAGGGAAGGAGGCATGCTGTGACCCACGTCCATTCGCGGGAGGGGGTCGATGGACTAGCTTCGGGGCGCACAGTCGTGCATGGTCCGGTTAGCAAGAGGGGGGGGGGGGGGCGATAGTCTGCGGACTTCCATTGCGTTGTGGGTGATGCGGGACGTCGTGCCTGCGCTGATGAGTGCCAATCACGGCGTCAGGGTCCTCCACCGGCCGCTGTCCTGCACCACTGCGGGGAGTCTCACCCGGGCCCTTCGTCTCGTCGTCATGTCATGCCATGCTATGCGTGCCATGCTATGCATGCCATGCCTTGTGTTTACTACGAATCACTCCATATGTATGGCTGAATGTTTCATTCGAGCCAATGAGTTACAAGTCACACAATGAAAACGAAGATGCGGCCATGACTGAAAACACGTCAAGAGCTTGAAGAAGGCCCACAAATTCAAGGAAAACTTTTTTGAAGAAACTTTAGGCTCCTGTTTTCGGCCCCGTGCGCCATGCTTTATATTTCCGTGATTTCTCGTAACTGGGTCGGCCCACCCTCGTTTCTTCACATGGTCCAATCTTGGCCGGAAACGTCCTCCTCCGTCACATAAGTTGCCGGCCGTGCCGCCCTACTTCGAGGTCTCGGCCCTCTACATGCCCCGGGGCCGGAACCTGGGCGGCGCGTTACCGGCGGCAGTGCAAGGCCCGCCCGCTCTCTTCCTGCCTCGCCTCGGGCGGGTCCTGTGTGTCCCCCTCTGGCCGAGCTGTCACGTGGCGTGGCGCTCCTGGTGCCAGCTGGGGTGACGGCGGCACCGGCGCGGCGGGTTTCCCGGGCAGAGCAGCGGACGTCATCCAAACATCCCTGCGTGGACGCTTTTCGCCGGCGATCGGGCGTCCCGCGTCCATTAATCTGCACTTCCCGGCCGACGGCAGCGTTTCCTTTCGGCGCGGAGGCCCAATTCGGAAATGGGGGCCACCGTCATGGCTGTTCCGGGGATAAAACGGCAGTTTGTCCCACCTGTCCGGGCGGCGCACAACGTGTCCTCCCGCAGATTCGGTCAACAACAGGCGCCGCTTTGTTACCGCGAGCCGATCGGCTGAAGCGTCTAGCAGATTCGCACCCACCTCTCTTTTTACCACGGCTAGGCGTATGAGACTTAAGGTGGTTTTCTGCTGAGCATTGGTATGAATAAGATAAATAAGTCAGGTATGTACCGTAAAACTGCTGAAAATTGAGACGAAAGAACGCCACCAAAGGCTGTTCCATGGAAGACTGTGTCGAATTGTTTGGGTCGTTTTTGCAATTGTCTGTGCTGGTCATGCTATTTGACTCGCACGAACAGCATGCTTGAGCGGCCTTGGGACCATTTTCGCCGAGCTCAGCTCAATCCATTGATTCCTGCTCCGACTCGTCCTATCATGGGACAGTTTTACTTTTTACAGCACAATTGTTTCCTGATAGTGCTGAAAATGTCATTGCTAGCCATTGAGAGCATTGAGACGACCGCGGCTGGTAGGGATTTCTCTCTGTCGGGGGAACTAGACGCCCGAGATGGAATCCACATGAAGATGTGGCTCGCTCACACCTCGTATGCCACCTGCTGTGCAATGGGGCCAGACAAGCTGCGTTCCAGCGCGTCGGCACTTTGCTTTCAGTGTGCATGGTTTCTGAACACCGCGCAACACACTGCTGTGTTCGCTGCTTCGAGCATGCAGTTAGCCGAAGTGTTTTTTTTTACAGCTCGTCACGTTAACACATTCTGTGCACCAAATGCAGCTTTTTTACGATGACCGCGAACGGGTCCTAGCTTAACCTTTTCGTGCATCGGTGGTATTTTAAACATGCGACTTCGAACGACGCGTTCGACTTACGGTGCCGTGGTAATCTTTTTCTAAAACGGCCATTTCGGCGTTGAGCTTAAGTTGCGTTCGGCATTTCATTTTCTCAAGTGCCAGCGCACTCTGGCGACCAGTAGACTGCGTGCGATAAGACATGTGTTTGAAACTTTGCATGAATGCGTCATGCGTTGAAGCCTGCATGTGATGTGTCATATACGTCATGTAATGTCATGATGTGTCATATCATGTCATGTCATGAGATGTCATGTCATGTATATCCGTATCATTCATCCATATCTCTTTTTCGTGGAAATCATTCACACAGCTGAGGTACGCCTCCGCTGCACGTTCTCTCTGAATCCCCTCCCCCCCCCGTCACCTGCCCACGAGCCTTGCGCCGCACCTCTGCCCCTTTGCATACTTCATGTCAACGGCAAACACGGTTTGGAAACACTCCCGACCCGTGCGCTGGCTGAGCGAAGGGTCAACACTGACCGTAATTGGACGGGTTTCATCCGAACCCGAGCCCCAATAAACGTGCCATGCTGTACATTTCGCAGTGTCCTGTTGCTTCAAGCTGATGCTCGTCACAATAGTTTGGCGGCTAATCGTTTTGTATTTGTGTCCGTGTTTCAGGCGATGGAAGTCTCGGACAGATATGGTGGAGTCTCCATCCCCCGCGCTCGGTAAGATGGCGCAACAACTGCCGCTCAGACGTTGTGATTTTTTGGAGAATACTCGCTTGGAAATGTGCCAACATAAAATGTTGATTTATGATCATTAACCCTTGTTGCGCTTCGCCGTTCGTCATGATGCAAACGGAATGGGGAAGGGATGGATGCGACGGACGCCAAACTGTGTCCAAACTAACAATGATAGAGCCTCGCGGAAAAAGCAGGAGATTGTTCTAAACGAGATCTCGCGATTGATGATCAGAGTCATGTTCCTAGGTCAATTATTGACCACATTAGTCCGGTTCAAAGGTCGATTGTTCCTGAAAACAGGGTTATTTCAGCTGTGTATGACCACATTTACGAAACCATGTCACGTAGCTACAGGAAAGAACAGTCATTTTCTTTGTTTAATTCTGAGCATGTAGGTATGCACCTTTGTATGTTTTGCGCATATGGTTATGATGAAGGGCTCCTTTAATGCATCTGTTGTACCTTTGGCCGGGAACGCGCGGTTTCGTTGTTTGCTGTCCGCCGCTGCTCGCCCGGGCGTGAAGCAGGCCAACGTGCAGTTTGGTGTCGGAACCTGTGCAATGGATGTCCCAACTTGTGAAAATTTAGGCGGGAGCATGTGACAGTCGGAGGGCTGTGACAAAAAAATATTGGGGGTCGTATTGACCCTCCCCCTCCCTATCTGAGTGGGGATCAAGGGTGGCTGGCTCGCCCCACGTAATTTTGTTGCATATATTGCAGCGGCACAAGACCGTCAAAACTGAAGTGTCTGAACCGTCTGAAGAAGTGCACAATGCCATTTCATCGAACATGCCCGCTCGCAGTTGCTATACGCAGGATGCCTACCGCACCCGAGCTGGCGCCGGGGCGTGCACAAACGCAGAACTAGCCAAGTGTCGATTTCCAGACGTCTCGCCTGGAGGCTGGGCTGATGTGGGCAAGGCCTGGAAAACCTTTAGAAATACTCTGTGCGATGGCGCAGGCTTGAGAGGCCGGAGTAACTATGGTCCATGGATTACCTGTTTCTAGAATTACGGGGAATGCTCCACATTTTAAGATATTGAGGCAAGCATAAGACGTGATGAAATGGGCTCTCTTATAACTAGTGGTATACTCTTAAATGTTAAAGACCGCGTTTGACATTAGCATTCCCTCTTTAGTAAATACGGTCCCTAACACGCCATTGTACGATTGCGCCATGGAACGTCTGTATGACGTTGAGGTGGTTCCAGTGTGGGTCGCTTTGTGTTGGGCGCGTGGGCGGCGACTGTCATCGGCTCTCCGTGTCGCCGGCTGCTGCTATCACTCCTCCTCACAGGAGCAAGTCAGTCATGAGCAGCCCAGTGGTCAGCAAACGAGCCGAAGGGCGTTGGGGGCACGACTCAACACGTATAGACTCCGGTACATGCAACGCTGACACACACGTGTACGTCACAGAGCTTGGATAAAGCGGGTGACCGGCATATTGGCTTGGGGGAGGTCCGGTCAGGTACCATGAACGGTTGTCTCCCCGTTATTTGTTGTGCGCCATTAACCACGATATCCCACCTCCACCATTTAGGTGGTGATAACATTTAAACGGGCGAAAATGGAACCAGAAGCAATGAGCAAAACTAACCTTCCAGAATACCAGTGTCAAATAGCAGTCAGGTGTGCCAAAGCTGGACGACAACTCGTTCCCCGCCTGCCCCCAAGGTGACGGCCCCCTGTTTTGACGACGCTTCCTCGCGTCTCGTCAGCAATGGGGCAGTCCACCACTCTTTCGACCACGTGTGCCGCCCGCAGCTTTCCACTGCTGTGCGCGCGCCTTCGGCGGCGCTCCGTCCAGTATGCACATATCGCTTCCGGCACTTCTGCGCCCCCGCCTCCCGCCTGCCGGAGTCAGCAGTTTCAAGGCACCGCCCCACGGTGCGTCCCTCAGAGGCCTGGAGGTGGACAGCGCACCTTATGGGACGGTGGAGCCCATCGGCAGACAGCGAGTGCCCGGTGTGACCTGCATTTACGCCTTACGGTCTCTTCGGCCGGGACACTCTGGAGACCCGGCCTAGCTGGCCAGTTCGACGATTTAGCTCCTCGTCGCCCTTCCTGCATGCGTCGATGGTGGGATCTCGATCCGCACCAAATATCCTGCCGCCGAGGGCATATGAGGTCTCGTATACACCACGTCGGAAGAGAACGGCCTGTATCCCGGTTTCTCCCGAGTCTTGGTGCACCAACGCATAGACCCGGTTAACGCTGTGCGTAACCCTGCATACGGGGCGGGCCGAACCGGTCCCTTGCCACATCAGGCGACTTGCGCCTCCTCACGCCGTCGTGTTTAGGTCAGGTGAGGGAACGGAGCGGCGCGGGGCGACCGTTTGCCAGCCGAAAATGTACGGAACCGTGCGTTCGAGTAGCGCTAGCCGTCACACATTCACCTACATAAGAACAGGACTGTAGTCGCCTGACTCCTGCCGACCCACGATAGCTGAGCCGTATGGCTCGGGTGTGTCCCGCGCATAACGCCGTTCGTGGCCGTTGTGATCTCTTACTCAGCCCCCACACAAAGGCACAGCGTGGCGCAAAGCGAACGAAGGTCTGTCTGTCTGGTGGAAGCGCCACCTGATGCGTCTGAAAGCAGCTGCGATCCGTTATCACCCGCTCTGCCAGTCGTCGGTGCCTACGGCCGCGGCGCGTCGCGACGCAACGAAAAATGCTTCTTGGTTCGTGTACTACCTGAATTGCGACCAGAATAAGCCAAATCTCAGTTATGCCATGACCGGCCTTGGAAAGTGTCTGGCCCATTTGAGGACCACGATCATTGATCACTCTAACGAGAAACATTTCACCTTGCTGTTGTCCCATGATCGTTTCAGCGCCAAACCATGGAATCGCAGCCCCCATTCTGCATTGCAAGGTCACATTCAACGCGTCGACATTCAATCGAGGAGGTGAATGATCCCTCCTCTGCTTTCGCAGCCCACTCTCCGTATGTACGTGTTCATTTACACATAGCCCGGTTACTCAACTACCTTCCCGCCGCCCCGACCTGTTCACTAAGACGTGAGCCAAGCGTCAGGCACCACTCGACATGTCGCCCCCCTCCTATTAGCCAGGCAGAGGGAAGACAGTATGCCGTGATCGACGTTTATCGGCGGGGAGGGGTCAAGGGACAGCTTCTGGGCGCACCACCGTGGGTGGTCCGGTTAGGAAGGGATGGGGGTTGGAGGTGGGAGACTATTTTCTGTGGACTTACATTGTGCGTGATGCAAGACGTCGCGCCGGAGCACTGCGCCACCGACGCACTGCTAAAACAGGCGTCGGAGTCCTCCAGCAGCCACTGTGGTAGCTTCACTATGTGCCTTTGTCTCGGAGCAGCTCTCCCCTGCATCATGTTTTATCTCCCCGTAAGTTCTTGAAGCTGAGTCGGCCCGCCCTCGGGTTTCTACATGATCCAATCGTGTGGCTGGAAAGTCACCTTCACCCAATAGGTTGCCGGGCCGGCCCGCCCTCGGGTCTCTGCATGATCCAATCGTGTGGCAGGAAAGTCATCTTCACCCAATAGGTTGCCGGGCCGGCCCACCCTAACTTCAGGCATTGGCCCCGACGTGCACCGAACGGCAGTGAGGCTGTCTTTTCTTCCATCGCCCATTAGTCTTGTGCGGCCGGCAGATGGCAGATGTCCACCTAAGTGTCGGTGCAAAACGCATAACCAGGCTGCTGTCGCGCGAAGTTCTGGAAGACGAGCCGTTCGCCGCGCCCGGTCGGCGTTCGTGCGCCGCTCTATCCCGCAGATCAGACCAGCAGCAGATGCTCTCCTGCTGTTGCAGGGGCGGCCAGGTGCTGGTCCTGATGGATCTGCTCTAACTTCACAGTCTCCTTTCGGCCTAATGATCTTGTTTGGTTTGGAGGGGAAGTTCCTTGCTACGGCCGGCTTGCTTGCCGTCTCACGCTCCGCCGGGAAGCTTCACCGATCCGGGAAGGACTGTATGGAAAAACGCGGCTTGGCGAAATGCATGCTTACGCCAAACTGGCCGTGCGAAATTGCCGCCCGAGCGCGTACTTGTAGCACTGCAGTCTCTCGAGAGGTGGCCGCGGCGATGCTCGAGGTGTTCACTGAACCAAATATCGTTGTGCGCTGGTGTTTTGGTCCATTCTCGTGGTGTTCGTGCATATTTAGTCGTGAGTTTAGGGTGCTACTAGCATTCAGCTACTCGTTTATGGCACTTCTCCTAAGTTATTCAATGGCAAGTCTCATTTTTTGAAATAATAGCTAGAACCCATATACAGCTTCCTGCATTATGTAGCGTGAAGCATGATTTTTGGTTGTAACTTGCACAGTCTCTACCACCTTGTTTGAGAGTCAATTGACGTCCGTAATATTTGTAAATCGTGCTCATGAACGCCATGTATAAACGGCTCGGCGATCAAAATCTTCTTGGTCTTGGACGCCGCGTGGTCAAAGGGGTGGCAGGCATTAAATGCCATTTCTATGGCGTCATGCGTATCTAAATAATCTCTGAATAGCCCGTACGGAATAGTCTCTACGTCTTCGCGGGCGTTTAGCCCAGAAATTCGAGGGTTTTAGGTCTTAAGAGGGCTGTGACATGTGAACTGTGAACTGCACCGAATGATCTTCCAAAATGGTGATGTGTGTTCAAAACCCCATACACACAGGGAACGCTCTCTTTAACGTTGCATTTTTACCGTGCATTTGCAATTGGTTTTGTATATTTTTATTAAAGATTAGAATCCGACATCGCACCACGCTGTTGTCGGAACCACAACCGTTCCTCGCCCTGTCGCAGCATCATAGCGTGCAAAGCTCTTTTTTACTCGAAGCAAATGTCAAGCTACTTGCTGTACCACCCACAGGCAGGCGCCGATCGGCAGTGAGATAATGCGATCCTTCACGCATGACTTACTGTACGTGCTCGGGGCGTTTTGGCCGGAAACAACAGCTTTGAGTGCACAATAGGAGCCGTTGACCATGGTTGGTTTTTGGCTTGCCATCCGCCCGGCTGGCCGCGGATCGATCGGATGGCCGCAGGGGATGGCGAGCCGACCCGGCTTAGAGGGCAGGTTTGGGGTCTTAAAAATGTATGCGCACGGATTGTTAACCATGGACTTGGGATCCACAAAATCCACTCCATTAACCTTTCTGTTTTTCTGTTACCTATAGGTATTACCGCTGTATTCTGTTACCTAGCCCTACAGGCCCTGAATGAATTAGTTTGACGTCAGTAGCGGCGGCCATATATCCGCTATTTCTTTGTAGCAATATTTCGCTGTATGGATGCAATAACCGATCTGTAGATCGGTTATTGGGTCCAATATTTTGTTATTTGGGTCAGCTACGGGATCCAATTACCAACCAGAGGCCGCCTTCGAACGGGCCCAATGTTTGGGTGTCGTTTGATACTCCGGCACTAGTGCTATCAAACGTACATGATTTCACTGTTCTCACTAGCCTACAAATGATTTTTAAAATGACGTCACAGTTTCGCGAATTGAATACCCCGTAATATGTGGGGTTTCTGACGGCGGCCACACATTGGCCTAACATACATCGTTAAAGGTAGTGTTCTGCATTCGTATGAGGTTTGGAACTGATGTAGCCATTTTTCTGCATTTTAGCCATCATTCTGCAGGCAATCATCCTGAAGATGATTGCCTGCAGTTCACAGTTCGACCTTTTTGAGGCCTTAAAACCTCCCGTTTCTGAGCCAGGCTCACGCGAACCTGTGCAGATTGTTTCGTAATTTAAAGCCATACCGAGATGGTTGACGTTATATAAACGTTATATAAACGTCAACCATCAAACACGGATTCTGCCGCAGCGATGTACATATGATGCTCAAGCAAAATGCGGCCATGGACTCATTCGTGTCTAGGGTACGTCAGCACCAACCGTCGCATCAACAGGCTGCAGTTGCCTCTCAACCAGCTTAAAGGGAGTGTTCCACAGTTGTGATGGATTCTGAACTGAAATAGCCACTTTGAAGATCATTCGGTATTGTTCACATCCCTGCCCTCCTTAAGGCCTCTTCCGCCCTAGTTTCAGAGCTACGCGACCGCGAAGATGTGCGGACTATTTCGGGGAGGCTATTTTGAGGTCACCTAGACATCCATGACGCCCGAGTAACGTAACTGAAGTTCTCCTATTCATTTGCCACGCGGTGACCAATGCCAAGAAAATATAGTTATCAAGTCGTTCGTATCTGGCGTTCGTGAGCGCGGTTTCCAGTTAGAGCGGTCGTCAATTGGCTCTGTAATCAATGTTGTGGAAGGGACGATGACGCAACCAAACAATGACGTATAATGGGACGCATTCACAACAAAAATTGTGTTGTCTAGAGCAGTCTTTTCCACTTAAAAGCATACCAATTGTTATAAGTGAGCTTATTCCATGATGTTCGATGCTTCCTGCAATATCCTAAACGTGGAACATTTCCATTAACGTGATGCCCAAATTTTGAGATATTAAGGCAGGCATCAGCCATGGTGAAGTAAGCTCACTTGTGACTATCGGTATGCGTTTTATCGCAAAAACTGCTGTAGAAAACACAATTTTGTTATGAAGTAAATATGCTCCCCAATACGTCATGGTTTGATTCCGTTATGGAGCGTTTGTATGACGCCATTGGGGCTGCCAAACTGACCATGCTTAACGCTTGTCGTAGCGGACGGGCTGACTCAGTTGAAGTACTTCAACTTCCCGAGAGGTGTCGCACTTTTGGTGCGTTGCTGGCAGAATCCAAACATTATAATGTGCGCGTGTTTTGGTCCCTTCTCGTGTCGTTGTTGCATGTCATTTCGTGATTTCCTTTATTGTTTACTTGTACTTGCATGCGTGGTCTGGCACTTTTCCGGGAGTTGTTCGATTACCAGTCTTATTTCCGTCCTAACTAGTGTTACTGTTTTACGTAATGTAGTATGTAGCACGAAACCCGATACCCGCTCCGGGTATACGTCGCTTGCGCGGCGCTGGCTTGCAGCGGGGTGGAGTTTGTTGGTGTCGGGTGTGGCGATGACGTGCGCCATTTCCGGTTGTACCGGCGATAGCCTGTAATCTCGCGTGGAGGGAATGTCCAACGTCCCAGACGCGTCGCGCAATTGCTTCCATTGCAGTCCGCCATGCGCCGCGCCGCGTGGCGGGCTGGATGGAAGTAGTTGCGCGACATGTCTGTGGCGTTAGGTGTGCATGTGTGACCTTGGAGTGGTCCGCGCGTAATAGTAGTGCTGAAGTTTGCGGGTGTCGACCTTAGACACTATAAACCAGGCTTAAAGGCGGGGCCATGAACTGCGCTGAATGATCTTCAAAATGGATATCTCAGTTTGGAGCCTCATAGGAATGTGGAACACTCCGTTTAATGCGCTGAATCCAAGTTTTGAGCACGAACCGCGTTCTGTGATACTGAAAGGTGAAGCTTACATTGTTGGCTATTATCGCTTGCGGTTTCCTATTGCCATCCCCTCCCCGCCCACCCATCGTCACAATTCCCTCCCTGGTCAGCAACGAAAATCCGCCGCCAAGGCCAGGACGCCAGCGACGACACCGCGGCTTCAGAGGCACCCGTACCAGCCGCTGATTCTACGTAATCGTCTCCCCGGTCATGTGCACTTCCCGCTAACAGTTTGTTCATCATCTGTACGAAGACTGCCGGTATTCCGGCTATCCCTGGCGGAATAGCCGGAATATGGCGCGGCCACTATCCTGATGGCTAGTGGCCGCGCCACATTGAAGTTTCGGCACCACTGACGCCACCGCTCATATGAAGCGGGCGAAAACCCGGCTGGTGGCAAAGCTTACGCACGGCATCCCCCTGGACAATGTCATTGTTTCAATCTGCGAAGCTATCGCGCCTGCGGTTGATATCCATGGGCTTACAAAAATAGAAATGAACCATTGTATTGCCTCAGTTGGCACGCATTCTTAACCAGCCACAATGTAGCTGCGCGACACCTCAGAGTTGTGTCAGGGTTGTTGAACTCATTGTTAGCTATGATTGCAATCAAGTGACCATTAATTGGTCATTTGCTTAATTGCATCAAGTATCGTACAGCCGTCGTTTAATCTCAAATCCAACGCCGATGCACCAAATACGGTAAGCCGCGTCAGCGGGAGTTCAGTGCGGTGTGACGACAATTACTCAGT
Source organism: Pollicipes pollicipes (assembly GCF_011947565.3). Lineage (NCBI taxonomy): Eukaryota > Metazoa > Arthropoda > Thecostraca > Pollicipedomorpha > Pollicipedidae > Pollicipes > Pollicipes pollicipes. The sequence continues at coordinate 36,332,096 of NW_023596545.1, read as the reverse complement.
ATAGGCCATAGCAAACTGGCGGTTATGAATTACGCATGACTTTACAAGTATTGTGAGATTGTTGCTATATCTGAAACCACCGGTATTTGGCTTCCAAGATGTCTTGAATGATGAAATAGCATGAAAAGATGAAACGCTTCGCCCAGTCCCAGGTGTGTAGCCGAGTCTCACGTCAGCATAAGCTTGTTTACTCAGAAATTTCTTTTAAGGTGCAGGAACAAAGCACAATTTTATTCGCAGGAAATAGTGGAACTGTGGAACTCACTGATCTCGCACAGGCCTCATACAGCAATCACACCGCCGCCAGAAGTCACGTGTATGTGAATAAGATGTAGCAAATGACGTTGCTTCCATCAACAATATAGTTTACCTATTTGCCACGAACGATCCCTGGAAAAATTCTTTTAACCGAATGACTCTGGACCCCTCGTGTGAAACGGCCAGATGTTGCGGAAGGGGAGGAAAGGAATGCGAGCAAGTGCGGAGGGGACAAGATGGTCAAATTGTAGGACCGAAGTCGATTAGGGTTGTAAAGAATGAATGCAGCGTATTTTGAGAGCGGAAAGCGAATGCGTGGAATAGAATGAAGTCGGTAAATTATTTAGGACCAGTGGAGGCAAGGGCAGCTCAGCATAGGGAAGGGATGAACAAATTAATATTGCAACTTAAATCAGCCAGTGCCTGAAACCTAAAAAATAGAGTCGCGAGTGCTAGGCGAGATGTTCTGCACGACGCGTCGTAACCAACTCGTGCTGGACAGCTCTAGCGCGGGACGAACCCCTCCCCCCATGCCCACGCCTCCAAATGTCGTTACGTCCCTTATCTCAGCCTCAGCTACCGTTCTGGGCAGTTGAATTTCCTACACGTTCCACCAGGAATTTGCCAGTCTCACGATTGATTGTATTCAGTTCGGAAAGGAGCACGGGGTGCAGTGCTGTACTGAGGTAAGTTTTGTTGCAACCAGCCAGTTTGAATGGATATTTGGGCACTACGGTCATTAAATGCTGCATGAATTCAAAGAGGAAAATGAATGTTATCAATGATCGTGCAAGATTATCAAACTCCCGGAGCGATTTTTGTTGAATCACATTCGAAGTGCCACAGAACCTTGTCAATCACAAACACAGTCAAAATGAGACCCAAATGAACCCAGGGATAGTCATGAACCGCTTAAGGAGGATTAAAACTCCTCAGTGGTGAGGTTCGCAACTTGTTGCAAAACATTGCAAGATGTTGCAACACCGTTTTGTGGTCAACGGGAGCGTTGCAGAGCTCCAGAAACACCGCCATTGCTCCCACCAGACACGAAGGCCCCGGGTTAGAAAGCTGCAGGCTGCTGGAAAACCGCTCTGCGCAACAAAACAGCTGTTGTATGCACCCTGGTGCAGCGCTACATAAGGTCATTTCTGGGATCCCGCACCGGTCGTTAGACATCAGGTTGAGATAACATCGGCTAGCCGCCAATGATGGTCTGGCTAGCTGCCGACCTAAAACCGGCCTGCCGCAACCAACCCCGCGTTCCTGAATCACAATCAGGTGGGACTGACATCCTCATGGCCTGACAGTGCTAGTGCTAACATCTCCACCGGAAGCAGTTGAAACGGACGCGGATGTTATGAGCTGGTTTCGTGGGCTGAAAATGCCGTGGACATAGGCTCCGCCAGTTTTGGCTGATATTCTAGCGTGCCGCCGGCCCTTATCGTCAGTTGGATCTCACAGCAGATGAAGTGACACTCGTCCGTATGTCACCATTGCATGCGATATATATCAATATATATCAATATATATATATATATATATGTATATATATATATATATATATATATATATATATATTATCATATATCTATATATATCTTTTCCTCTCTCTCGTCTCTCTCTCTCTCTCTCTCTCTCTCTCTCTCTCTCTTCTCTCTCTCTCTCTTCTCTCTCTCTCTCTCTCTCTCTCTCTCTATCTCTCTCTTCTCTCTCTCTCTCTCTCTCTCTCTCTCTCTCCTTCTCTCTCTTCTCTCTCTCTCTCTCTCATCTCTCTCCTCTCTCTCTCTCTCTCTCTCTCTCTCTCTCTCTCTCATCTCTCTCTGCTCTCTTCTCTCTCTCGTCTCTCCCTCTCTTCTCTCTTCGTCTCTCTCTCTCCCTCTCTCGCTCTCTCTCTCTCCTCTCTCTCTCTCTCTCTCTCTCTCTCTCTCTTCTCTCTCTCTCTCTCTCTCTCTCTCTCTCTCTCTCTCTCTCTCTCTCTCCTCTCTCCTCTCTCTCTCTCTCTCTCCTCTCTCTCTCTCTCTCTCTCTCTCTCTCTCTCTCTCTCCCTCTCTCTCTCTCTCTCTCTCTCTCTCTCTCTCTCTCTCTCTCTCTCTCTCTCTCTCTCTCTCTCTCTTCTCTCCTCTCTCTCTCTCTCTCTCTCTCTCTCTCTCTCTCTCTCTCTCTCTCTCTCTCTCTCTCTCTCTCTCTCTCTCTCTCTCTCTCTCTCTCTCTCTCTCTCTCTCTCTCTCTCTCTCTCTCTCTCTCTCTCTCTCTCTCTCTCTCTCTCTCTCTCTCTCTCTCTCTCTCTCTCTCTCTCTCTCTCTCTCTCTCTCTCTCTCTCTCTCTCTCTCTCTCTCTCTCTCTCTCTCTCTCTCTCTCTCTCTCTCGCGGTTGGTCTCCCGTGACGTCACGTGAGTACTCCCCATACATTACACGAAGGGATGAGATGTCAACAGAAAAAGAGCAAGAACCATTTTGAAACAATCCCACCTTAGTGTTGAATGGGACAGCTTGATTAGCGACAGCAGTAGTCATCATTGATCCCACACACATCAAACCGGGAAATCAGAAGATGCTCTTGATAGGTCCCTTTTGGCCCAACGTGCGCGAGAGCTGAACCCGCTGCAGCTAGTTCCTTGCCCGGCAGATTATCCACGGTGAGTGCCCAACCTTAAGCCTGGAGGTGATCTTGAGTTGCTTTTGGCCCGCTGGTCTGCCCAAGTGAACGGTTTTTTAGTTAACTCCACATCGTGAAGTTCAGGGAGGACGGGCTGGACGGATGAGCAGCCACAGCACGGCAGTCTTAAGCTGATGTACATTCCAGCGAATGTTTCTAGAATTGATCCGGTGATGGCCGTGCCAAGTACGGTGTCGCCCCGTCCTGCTGGAGCCACCCCCTATCCCGCTGGATTACACGGAGTCGCCCAGCGCCCCAGAAAGCAATCAGAGAGGTAGCGGGGATGTGGTGTTGACCAGGTAGCCGTTCTCGCCTTCAAAGAGGCATCTATCTTCTGTAGGGTCATGATTTGACGAAGGGGAGGTAACCGATGATTACCATTGCTTTCATAGCGTTTCGCTATTGGGTAGCTGTTGGAATGCCACTGCAATCTTGGTTGTGCAAGAAACACACTTCACAATTTTGGATAAAACGTGAGTTAACTTCTATCTGGGCATATAAATGCGTAGAAACAGCCTGTTTGTTTCATGTCTCTATGAACTCTTTTCGCGAACCGATACATTGTTACGTCGGGGAAATTGCGGCACAATCGATGCACCTCACTCAGTGTTCCGTGTAGCCGTTCTCAAGGAACATGAGTCATGTTCCAGCACGTCTTCGTTCACACGACTGTCAATCAGGGGGTTTGCGTACCGCTCTCCTGACATGCGATAACGGTACTGTCTCGTTAGCCATGGGGTGCGCTGAGTTTTAATGCAGTATGATTGGGACGCCAGCGAGTTTTTAACATGTAGTCCAAAATCCCACAGTCGTTGGTGAGTTAAAGGGAGTGTTCCACATTTGTATGGGGGTTTTGAACTGAAATAGCCATCATGAAGACCTTTTAGTGCTGTTCACAATCCTGCCCTTCTTAAGACCTAAGCCCCTCTAGTGTCTGAGCTATACACCCGCGATCATGGAGAGTATTTCAAAGTCACCTTGGCATTTATGGCGTCATAACAACATCATCCAAATCTTGCCATTCCAGTAAGCCATGCGGCGATCAAGGCTGAAACAAAGATAATTCTCGATGTGCTCATATTTGGCGTTCGTGAGCGCGATTTCCAGATATGGCCTCGATTGACTCTCAGTCAATGTTTGCAAAGTACGATGACGTAATCAAACCATGACGCATTGAGGAACATATTTACTAAACAGAGAGTTGTGCTGTCTAGAGCAGTCTTTTCCTCTTACAAAGTATACCAATACTTATAAGTGGGCTGTTTCATCATATCTGATGCCTGCTTCAATATCTGCAAATGTGAGACGTTCCCGTTAAGTCGAGTTAAGCCATAAACTCACAGTGGTTCGCGGATTTCGAGAAGTTTTTGCGTCACCGATCTCGAGGATTTTTTGCCTCATAGGTTTTTACGTCACCATGCACCTGAAAGACGTAGCGCTTGGTTTGAAAAAATGATCACCGTCACCGGTTGGCGGCTGAATATCTCTGATCGTATGGTATAGCACACTATAATATCCCCCGATAGTAGAGATCCTATATATACCGGTGATTGCAAGTAGGGCCGCCAATACTGACCGTCAGTTGCTGTAGGCGAAACACTGCGGGTGGTGGTGGCGAGGGTAGGGGCTAAAGCTAGGGATTCACCGCAATATGGGATTTGAATTGTATAATGGGTAGGTTCTGTATCACCGTCCATTTCAGACGCGGTCACGTTCTGGGCGTTACCGATCTGGTGTGTTACTGGTGTACCGTGTCTGTGCCGATCTATAGTCAGTTTCTCAAAGCTGCAAACTAAAGTACAATGTTGAAATTGAAGTACAATCTAACGCCGAGTATCAACGTCTACTTTCGATTATGCAAACTACACGTTAAACCTGTTTCTCTAATCCGTCACGTGACCTCTTGTCGCAGTTTGTACATCCTGCTGTGGCGAACGTTTGTACGTCTCGTTGGCATGACGACGACCACCGAACTACACATAATACTGACAGCCATCAATATGCGTCTGAAATGTCGGGCATATGTTATCTTAGCTCAATTTACTGACGATTAATATATAAGGTTTTTACTTATCGGGCTCAAAACCAAGGCAGCCACGTTATGCTACGGTCTGGGGAATGACTCTCTTCAGCTACAATTATGACGCCTTGATTAAAAAACAACAACAACGCTGATCCAGAGGTGCAAAAAAGCGATTACGGACGGGAGTGGTTACAGAAACGGAAAAAAGAGAGCATGAACAGCGCGCTCTCTTCAAAGAATTTGTGGAAGGCCACTTGCACGCCGTCCATGTCGGTAGGGATCCAAAGTACAGAATCATTTAGTTGCATCAACCGCCTTGCGTTTTTTTTTTTGACATCATGCGCTGTGTTTGTAAGTCTACGTGCTACACAATAAACAAAGTACCGTAAGTGGGTAGGAATTCGTGCTGGAATGGGAGGATTATTTAACAGCAACGTTACACATATTTGATACGTTAAGACTTCGTCTTAGTAAGCAGGTAGGAGGATCATTACGGAGGCTCAAAAGAGCAACTCCATCCTATTTTGTTTATGGCAAAATTAATAGTCACCTCACACCCGAAGCTCACAAACTCCTTATACAGGCCCACGTCCCCCCCCCCCCCCACGTCCTACACCGCCTCTCAGTCTGGGGCGGGGCCGTCGCCTGCTCTCTCGGTTGGGTGCTAACAGATAGTAAATTTCTTGACAAGGTCGTCTCAAGGGCGCGGGAACGAGATCATATTTCACCGGTCGAAAGGTGGCTGGGCTGGCGCGGTATCAGTGACCTTGTTACGCGCCGCGACCACATTGATCGCTGGCGCGGTGTCAGTGACCTTGTCACGGCGTGTCCCAACACTCCACGTTGGCCAGGATATTCGGGGGCGCGGGGGGCCCGTGGAGCACCACACGGGTCTAGCGGCTTGTCGCTCGCGTTGCGGTTGGGTGCTCCTTGCGGGTCGCCACTTGGGGGCCTGGCCGCGCGCAGCGGCTTAAGGGGTCAAGGGGCGGCGGCGCTGAACCACGATCAGGACGGGGAGGGGTCTCCCCGGTTACCCCTGGCCGTGTGGGAGGCGTCGTTTGCCCCGTATAGCACCGGGATAGCCCTGGCGGTAGCCACCCCCCGAGGGAGTGTTGGGCCGTCCCCCAGCTGGGATCCGCGGTGGGTGGGGAGCCGCGGTGCCGAAATGAAAACCCCCTTATATGGCTTCTTCTCACCTTAAAAACACCCGTCCTCCGAAAGGGGGACGGACCTCGATAACCCAGGGTGCAGAGAAGAATCTGCGCCCCCCGGTCCACGAATCCTGATCTTCGGTAGTGAAGAGGTTAAGCCGGCTCCCCTCTCACCGCTTCAGAGACGGAACGGCTGCGAGAGGTTTGGGAAGATCATCAGATGCGACAAGCTCAAGGATGGCAAAATGGAAGTAGAGTTTGCTAGTGCTCTGGAGGCGAGTAGGGCCATGGACAGCTGAGGAATTTACGTATCGTGTTCGGGATGAGACTAGTAAGCATGAAAAGACCGTGTCAGTATCAGCAATACCACATAAGAACCAAATTTTGTCTAGGGGCGTAGTCCATTGTTTTAATCTTCGTGTCGTCGCCGAGGACGAGATAGTCGAAGAGCTTTCAGAGTTTGGCGTTACGAGCGCTCGCAGGATTCTGGTCAGACGAGGGGCGGGGGGGGGGGGGGGGAGCTAATGCCCACCAACAACCTCATTCTGACGTTTAGTTCCACTGATTTGCCGGCCGAGATACGTTTTGGACACGCTCGAGTGAAGGTTCGCCCTTATGTGCCTAACCGCATGCGGTGCTACCAATGCCAGCGATTTGGCCACACCAAGGTCCACTGTCGTAACCGCTTAGCATGTCGTAAAATGTGCGTCATCCGAGCACACAAGCGAAGTTTGCGCCTCTGCTGAACCCTACTGCATCAACTGCGGCAACGGCCAAATCCCACACACGACGTACGACCGTACGTGCCCGACCTATGGGAAAGAAAAGGAGATTATATCGATAAAAACCTCTAAAAACGTCTCTTTTCGTGAAGCTCGTGAACTTTACGAGAGCCACCCAGAAATATCATATGCGTCCAAAGTGAAAACTTCGTTGCCACAAAGTAATGCCATCGAGCACATGACAGCAGTTCAGTTCGTGGGACTTCTGAGGGCGTTTGGCCTGTTGGCTGTTCCCTCGGTCCGAAAGCCCGACTCCCAGCCGGCACTCCAAGCTCCCGTCTCCGCCGATCGAGCAGTCGGTAGACGCCGCTCTGCTGGCCTCCTCGGTGCGCACCGGATCACCAACGGACGATGGTTGGACGCCGGCTCGGCGTGGTCGGAGTCCCCGCGCGCCGCCGGTCGTGCCTTCGTCTGCGATTCAATCGGTCTCTTCGCTACAGACACCTCTTGCCAGTGACTGTGAGCGTATGGCAGAGACGCTGGAGCGCCAGGAAGCGGACAGGCGCGCCCGCGAGGACAAGCGAGCGGGGAGCGGGGCCGAACTGGAGCGCGCTAAGACGGCAAGCGGTCTGTCCGGGGCAAACAAAGAGCCCGTCCCCGAAACAGCACTCCATCGCCACGGAAGCCGGTGGAGGCCCCCACTGGTCCCTCGAACCCCGGTAGAGGCTCACCGATGGGCCCTCCCCGCCTCCGCCCCGGACTGGTTACGCTGGCGTAAAGCTTGCCCCAGCCTTCCTTCCTTCCTTCCTTCCTTACCCTTCTCCATCTGACGGAGGGAGCCCAAGGATTCGTCCTAGGGTGGGGCACGTCCCCCCGGAGTTAAGCCATAGCTCTCGGTCCGAGGCGTCTGGGCAAACAACTGGCGCAGCCGAGTTCTTTTAAGCCGGGACTTGTTTTAGCTTTTCACATCTTACCGCTTCTTTAATGCGTCGTTGTACAGACGTTTTTACAGTGGAACTGTATAGGAGTAAGGGCGAACGCCCTCGACCTCGAGGCTGTCGTCAGCAGGGTCTCTCCTGCAGCCGTGGCGCTGCAAGAGACCAAGCTAGCGTCTGAACATTTCTGCTCTTTGAAAGGATATGCGATGTTTCGCAACGACGCGTTGTCGGGGAGCATTGCTCACGGTGGTGTCCTTACAGTTCATCATAGCGTGCCAGCGAGGAGGTTAAGCTTGCAGTCCACACTTCAGTCTGTGGCCGTGTGGCTTGATTTCAATCATCGTCACATCACTGCTTGTTCGCTTTATCTTCCACCAGGCATCGCTTTTCCGTTGGTGCATCTTAGATGTTTGCTGTCTAAACTGCCTGCACCACTTCTCTAGGCGATTTCAATGCGCATCACACCGCTTGGTGGTGTGACATCACCAATGCTCGTGGGAGGCTGTGTGAGAGTTTTATCCGCGGTGCTTTACGATGTATCTTAAACACAGGAACTCGTACACATTTTACTAATGCCATCCGGTCAGACGTCAGCGCTAGACTTAAGCCTCTCCAGTCCCCAGCTCGTCCAACACCTCGGGTGGAGTGTCGGAGATGACCCAATGGGAAGCGACCACTTCCCAGTGTGGGTCCGTTTTAAGAGAGGTGGAGCGTTGGGTGTTAGGCCACAACGCTGAAATTTTAAGAAAGCGGACTTGTGCGAATTTGAGACTGGGCTCGAAGAATCGTTTGTAACTGAGCCTGAGGGAACGCCACCCTCTATTGAGGATTTTACTCACAGACTTTTAGAGTGTGCCAACAGCTGTATCCCACGCGCGTCAGGCGCTCCCCGACGTACTCCTGTTCTTTGGTGGACGGAGGAGTGTCGGAGCGCCACCCGGGCGCGTAAACGTGCGTTTCGGGCTTTTGACGCCAGGAGCAGTGTAGACAACCTGATAGCCTTTAAGAAGGCGAGAGCTTTTGTTCGGCACACTGTAAGGGAGGCGGAGCGTGCTTCCTGGCATGCTTTCGTAAGGACGCTGAACCGGTTCACGCCAACATCGCAGGTTTGGTCTCGGATTAAGCGCATATCGGGGCAGTTCTCATCCATGGCTCTTTCGGTACTATGCGTGAACGGACAGGCCGTGACGCGCCCGTTGGATGTTGCGAACGGGATTGCCAGGGCGCTGGCTCACCGCAGCGCAGGTGGCAACACTAACCCACAGTTTGTAGGGCATCGAACGCAATGTGAGCAATCCGCAGTGGATTTTTCGACGAGTGAGCTACATTCCTATAATGATGCATTCACCCTGGTCGAGTTGGAATGGGTGGTTGCCAAGCTTCGCAGCGTGTCAAAAGGTCCGGACACTGCACAGCGACATGCTCAAACATTTGCCGCCTTGCGTGCTTCGCGCTCTTTTAGCGGTATTTAATGCGCTTCGGACCAGTGCTGCCTTTCCAGCCTCTTGGCGAGAAGCTACTGTCGTTCCTATTTTAAAACCGGGTAAAAGTGGACTGGATCCTTTACACTATAGACCTATTTCTCTCACTTCATCGCTCTCTAAGTTAATGGAAAAGATGGTTGATGTCCGCTTAACTTGGTTTTTAGAACATCACGGCGTTTTTACAAACGCCCAGTGTCGTTTTAACAATAATCGCAGGACAGTGGACAGTCTTTTATTACTTGACACTGCGATTCGTATGGGATTGAGAGCAAACCGACACATAGGCGCAGTGTTCTTTGACATAGTGGGCCTATGACACCACATGGCGTCAAGACATTCTTCTCAAGCTATACAGGTATGGTGTACGCGGCAGTATGGGCACCTTCCTTCAAAACCTTCTAGTTGACCTTTCTTTCCGTGTCCGTGTTGGAAACATGCTCTCTGAGAGGCATCCTCAAGTTAACGGTGTGCCCCAAGGTGGCGTTCTCAGCGTTACTTTGTTCGCCGTTATGATCAACGGCATCGAGATTGGGCTGCCGCTGTCTGTAGGTCGTGCCCTTCTTGTTGATGATTTTACCATTTGGACTAGCGCAGCAAGAGCATCATCGGTGGAACGCCGACTCCAGTTAGCTGTTGGCCGTGTTGAGAAGTGGGGTACCGCGAACGGGTTCAGGTTTTCACGTAGCAAGACTGTAGCCATGCATTTTTGTCGTAGCCGACAACGCGGTGGCCTGTCTATCCGTTTGATGGGCAATGCATTCCAACTTAGCCTGTGGCTAGATACCGTGGGGTATACTTTGACCGCCGACTTACATATAAAGCACATCTTGAGACGCTTCGTGAACGCTGTTTTAAATCTTTGAACGTATTTAAATATGTTTCGCGCACATCGTATGTTGGAGCCCGGAGCACGCTTTTACTGCTGTGTCGCGCAATCATGCGCTCTAAGCTGGATTATGCATGTTCATATTTATGACAGCGCGTGTGAGTCCACCAAACGCGTCATTGACACCATCCATCACACTGTTATACGTGCCATCACAGGGGCGTTCCGTACATCTCCCACCCGAAGCCTCTTGGTAGAATCGCACAAGCCGCTGTTGTCAGCGAGGAGGAAAATGTTCGGCGTGCGGTATGCACTTAAGCTGCGACAGTCCCCGTGGCATCCTGCATATCACGGAGTTTTTGCGCGGCCTGCTGTGCCTTTTGTTCGCCATGCACCTCGGGCGCATGCTGTGACCTTTGACTCCCGGAAACAAGCCTTTCTGCGGGAAAAGGAAATTCCCATTCGAAAGGTGAAGCGATCATGCCATCTGTGCAGTTCTCTCTGGCATTTGATATCACCCTTCACAGACACATCTCCGACTGAAACGAAAAGAAAAGAAAAATGTTTCGCTGCCAGATATAATGAGGTCCAGAGCGCTTGAGCGTATGGCGTTATATGAGAGTTACACACATACTTACACGGACGACCCTAAAACTTCTGATGATGTAGGCTGAGCGTTTATGAGCGGCGGCGTCATCCGGTCGTTTTCACTGCCCCCAAGCGCTTCGGTGTTCACATCAGAGCTCATAGCAATCACCAATGCTTTTTGTTTCATTGTAGTCTGTGACGCACCGTTACATTTCATTTTGACGGACTCTCTGAGCAGCGTTCAGGGTTTGAAGTCTTTTTATTCATCATGTCCCCTTATACAGGACATTTTAATACGTTTGACTCAACTGGATCAGGCCGGAAAGAAAGTCATGCTATGCTGGGTTCCCAGTCACGTTGGAATCGCGGGCAACGAGTTGGCTGACGCGGCGAGCGGCACTGGCTCCATGTGTTCGCTCTCTTTCTGTTCCTACCAGAGACTTCTACCCTGCAATAAAACCTTCCTGCACAACAAGTGGCAGCGTTGTTGGGATCGGATGGATGGTAATAAGCTTAGAGAGACAAAACCTAAGCGGGGTAAGTGGTTCTCTTGTTTCCGCAAAACGCGGCGAGAAGAGGTGATCCTGTGCAGATTACGTATCGGACACACGTACGCATTCCACTGCTATATGTTGGAGAGAGACGATCAACCTGTCATCGATGTGGTGCTGTCCTTACTGTTCGCCATATCCTTAGATGTTGTCCGCGCCTCGCGGAAGAACGCCAACGTTACTTTGGACAGCATGACTTGCCCCTTACCCTCTGTGATATGCTAGGAGATAACTCACCATTTCTGGTATCTCACCAGATCTTTTTGTTTCTCAAACACATCAACTTTGGGGCCATTTATGCGGCTCATTTGATAGGTAAAACAAAAGTCGTTATGGGCGCCAAATGACCACCGCAGTCGGCGCGCCCGTAAACTCCAATCAACAACAACATCCATGACTAGGTGGCGCGAAATCTACAAACGCTTTGACAACGCTTATGTCAGTATCGATTTAATGCTATCCTCATGGACTCATGATCGCTCCGTGGACCAGATAAAATTAGGTTCTTCGGGCATTTGGAACAGCCACCTCTCAGCACGCAAACGCGCATAGAGAGGGTCGAGGGAGCGACGGGCTGTCATCCATTGATTTCTGTCAGGGTTGCGAGCGATTCAACCCATGACGTTGTGCAAAAAAAGCTGACTTACAGATAAAGTTTTTTCCAGCGTGACACAACTCCGTCCCTGTTGCCAGCGAATCATAACCGTTTCCCGTCAGGCATCCTGGCAGCCAGAGTTGAGTAGGCCATGAATCCAATGATTTGTGCGATCGCATCCCGTATTAATGCTAACACAAACTGTCCTTAAAAGCTCTGTCGCTTAGTGCATATTATAATGTCACATTATCTATGTTGTTGAAGACCTCATATTGTGTGGCAGACGCTGACTGACGTGAGTCCAAGTCAGCTGATTCACTGCATCAGAGCTGTCTGAAACAAGGAAACAAATTTCGCATTGCTGCCTTTAGAGGCATGCATGCGCGTCAAACCTCTGCCAACGTCACGCGCCCACTGACCAGGCCTGTGATGAAAATTATTACTTTTGTGGCATAACTTGTGAGAGGAGATTGGTATTACAAATATTTTAATGGTTTTTGGACTTTTTATGAAGGCGAAAGGAATGCTTCAAAACCCAATAGTTTGTCGCCGGTGATTCAGTAGTGCTGCATCATTATCACTTTCTCAGTATCATCGTGATGCCTGTCCAGGCAAATATTCCAAAGGGATTTATTGGAGTCTGGTTACAAGACACCCAGCACCGCAAAAATGCCTGATTTGGCCTGTGGTGTTTACGCAAGGTATCCTGGACCCATGAACGTGCAGATCCCATGCTCTGAATAGGACGCTCTTGGGATGCACGCGATTAGTCACAATACGGTACAATTGTGAATAACGTTCGCACAAGAAATATACTCTTGCAACGGCCGCGACGTTGTGGTGAGACAAGGGCAGCACGAAACTCTTTGGACTCTATGAAATTCTGGTCTCTCCGAAAATGTGCTTCTAGGACGAAAAACATCTCGGGTTTAATGCTACTAACGTGTTCATGCTGAGATAACGCTTAGTACAGAATTACAGAGCCCTTCATTTGCATTTTCTCTCAAGCAGCCGTGGGAGCGGCTGCGCGATTCAGTCGTTTATAGCTCACGTCTCCTGCTCCCGTTGCTGAGGTGGGGTCGGGCTCCCGGCAGGGCGCAGGCGAGCCGTCAGCGGCTGACAGCCGTGTGCGATACGATTGCGACGTTTATGATAACCACCTGCGCGTGCTGATACGCTGCGTCGCTAAATAAGCGATGATAAGCGGACGGTGGACGCTGCACGTGGAGCGGCGGGGTGGCTTGTGTGCATTGTGCTGTGCTGCATTTTTGTGGCCTTTGTCTGGTTGCCCTGGACGCGTGACCTTGGTTTTGTTGCCCTGGTTTGAAGGAGCGCACCTTCAGGTCATCTCGCTGCCGGCCGATGACGGGGACTGTTGGAGCCGAGTGGATGCCGAACAGGCGCGCAGTGCAGTTGCAGGGCAACGCATCGTATGACAAATGGTCACGTGAAAAATGTCTTGAGATCGTAAGAAAAAAAACTGCGACAAAGAATAAGACAAAAGATCGTGTTTAAAGGCCTGCGTGCCATATTGCGGGGAAAAGATACCACGGGATAGCAATCGGCAGGAAAACGTTGACTTCATGTAATATTTCGCCGTGCAAGATCGTAGGAAAAGGCCATGTACAAAACATTGTAAACGAAATATGCGATGGGAGAAAAGATTGCCTTGGAGACTGTCATATTTGTATGGGGAATAATGGCCTGGTATGGTAACATTTGTATAGGGAATAATGGCCTGGTATGGTAACATTTGTATGGGGAATAATGGCCTGGTATGGTAACATTTGTATGGGGAATAATGGCCTGGTATGGTAACATTTGTATGGGGAATAATGGCCTGGTATGGTAACATTTGTTATGTACCAGCCGCCGCCGGCTGAGCGGCGGAGCGCGAACCACGGGCCGGGCGCGAGGCGCCCCCGACCGCGCCACGGCCAGAGTGCCTAATGGGCGTTCCGGCCATCAGCTAATTTCGTTTCCATTCGTGCTCATGTTCAGGTCCGTTTTGCATGCGCTCCCTTAGCCTGGGACAGGCTCAGGGCTTCGGACAAAGAGCAGCGGTATGTTCCGGGGTGGTGTCTGGCCCGACGTTTTGCAGTCACGGCGTTTGCCGCGCACTGATTGGGCTGGGCTTGGGCTGGAGCGTGGGCCCGGACTCCGAACTTTCCCGCGGGGCTGGTGGCTGTATTAGCTGGCTCCGCCCTGGTCTGCTGCTATGGTCTGCACGGGCTCTTCTGGGTTGTTCGCCAGCGGTCTGTTGACCGCGGTGCAGCGGGAGCGCGAGCGGCGTGGGACGCGGCTTCACCGGATGTCCCGCTCCCCAGCTGCCTCCTGCTCTGAACATGCTTTTAGCAATCGGGCGTGAAGCGCAGTCATCCCGGGTCGCATGCTGCGCTTCCACCGAGACGTCTCACCCGCTGATGACCTTGTCAACGGGGCCGTGCAGTTACTCCTTCGGCGCGGCCTGTACGCGCAGACGCCTTGCCCGGCCGACTGGCCCGCAGCTACTCCTCCGGCGCGGCCTGTACGCGCAGACGTCTTGCCCGGCCTACTGACCCGCAGCTGCTCCTCCGGCGCGGCCTGTACGCGCAGACGTCTTGCCCGGCCGACTGACGCGTCGCTGGCTTTCTTGCTTACATGTAGTGACCCGACTGCTACGCAAAGTGGGAATGTCAACGGAGAGCGGGGGAGAGGGAGATGCATTGGGACCGATACTAATAGAGTAATGTGGGCGCGTGGTATTGGTCAAATGTGAACTCCACCTCACATTTCTCGGCGCAAGTTGCCCAAGCAACTGCAGTTGGTATCGATCTGCCGTGACGTCACAAAGCTCAGGATCGCCATTTCGAACGGACGTTGTGCCATGTGGATTAAGGTGCGCTAACCCGCACCGCGGTCAAAATTCATATTTGCCACAACTGGCTGAAATAGGTAAAAGAGATATCGATCACCGACCGCGGGTGGGACCGGTGGCCCCGACCAGTGGGCCCATCTGGACGATCTTGATGGGAGCGCACGTGGTCGGGACTGGATTGTCCCTTGTCCGGACTTTCGGGGCCATATCCGGTTTTATTTAGTTATAAAATTGATTGTTCCGTACGCATATCCCCAGCGTCTCGCGACGAAATTGACCAATTTCCATCCACTTAAGTAGGTGACTTGTGTGTCGTTACCCGAAGAAAGATGCTTGAAATGAAGACCAGGGCAACTAAAATGAAGGATTACTTTATTAGGGATTAGTGATAACTACCCGAATCTTGCCTTCCAGTCATCGGCATCAAGTCATCGTGCTTCTTCAGGATTGAGTGAATATTCGCATGCATAAAACCATGTAACCAAACCCTGAAACTTCGTGCACATGACAATGCAGAAATGCAGCTCGGCTTGTGAGGAACAGTGCGATTGAGAAGGAGGTTAATAAGCGAGTTCAGAGAAGGGTTCAGAGACTGTCAGTTACATACATAATGCACGATACTAGCAACAAGAAAGTTTGTTTTGCAGATAGATGCTGGAATTGGCAGAGGCCAGTTAGTTTATGGCTTACGTGCAGGTCATACAAAAGTAATCCATTTTCCGGTAACTTTTTCAGAGCTCTGCTGATGGGACACTGCTCAGCTAGCCGCTGCCTTAGCATGCAGGCGGGATACGACGGCATTGCCATCGTAGCGGATGTGTTATATTGGATGATAACAGAATATTGCAATAAATGAATCGCGAAATTACACTTCAAGCACGGGGTACACAGCCTCTCATGCCTGGCCTGTTGTTCCAAGCCGTATCACGTTTGTCATTCATCAGCAGTGCGTTATTTTTCGGTGATCAACAACAGGAGTGTAGCAGCGCCGGGAGGTACCGTGATTCCCGGGGCCTGGCGCCACCACATTGCTATGCCATTGATATGCTACAATGACCTCAATAATCTGAGGCTCTGCTGCTGCAACGCGGCTGGCATCGACTGCAGTGGGAGCGGCGGGTCTCAAACCCTCCTGTTGGCTCCAAAGACACAGGGAAGGAACTGGTCCGTGATCGAAATTTCTATCGATGGCGCCGAAGCCTTTACCAGCGCACCCCGACGCAAGTTCGGCAGTCTTCCTGGCCGACGGGGTGGCGAAGTTGCCCTCGTTTATATTGAACTTCACACATGAAAGCGAAATTGTTCTTCTTGTCTTCACTTAACCGCGGCCTTCGCCAGCGCTGGGCTACGCCACTGGAGGCGGAGATGCAACATCATAGTCATCAGCCCGCGGACAATCCGCTTTTCCAACCTGGGCTGCTTCTCCACGCTTAGAACTATCGGAAGGTGAACTTTTCCTGCTGTCTGTCGGTCTGCAACACGACCCATGACATTTGTTAAAGATAATCTCAAAGCCATGGACGGCGTTCGTCCCTTATTAGGAGCTCACGTGCAGCCCACATTGGGTAAATTTCCGAAGCCAGCTGGTGGGGTCCGAGTCTGGGGGAGCCGTTCGCGTTCGAACGCCACCATCTGACCCGTGGGCTCTCGCGAGATTTTGACCGGACTGTGGGCCGAACTTCGTGGGCTCTTGCGGTTTAAACGTTTGATTAGTTAGACTAGTGCAATTTTTGTTCTTACTCCGTCTTAGAATTATCCAAAAATCTGAGCGTGGTGCCAAATAATACAGTTATGAAGACCTGTAATCGGATTTTTACGAGAGCCCCAGTGACAAAAAAACCCATTGCAGACATAACATCGCTAAACGAAGTTGCACAAGTGGAACAACTTTAAGCAGTCATCTCACTGAAAAGCTCATAAGTAACAGCCCCAATTTTTCAAAGCGTGACCGGTTTACATTCACAAACTCAGTCATTAAGATGCACCTGTATATGTACCATATTACATAGTGCACTATACCATATACTACACCTGCGCCTATTTTGAGGGTGATGTGCACTTAAACTGTGGTGTTTATACACAAACCAAAACTTTCTCGTTGTATGCACAAACCGAGCAGCATAACAATATCAATGGTCAATGAAATGACAGGAAAAACGTATGCTCTTCATTGTCCTAGCCTCGCTTACTTGTCAATACCGCCCCAGTTATTGGTGTATGAAATGCGGAACAATTGTCGACGTAGAAATAAGCTTCGTTGTTGATGCAGAGCTGATCTGTTTATACCGGAAAGAACATACAAATTGCGGTCGGGACAAAAGCGACTCGTACCTATGAGCATCAACCTTACTGCCATTGCCATTAGTTTTCAGCATATTTGTCTCATTGATACTTTTGCTTTGTTTGCTTTTTCATCTCTTCTGATACCTGTATCTGCATACAGGTCTGTGTCCAAAATGCCATTTCAAAATATGACGTCAATCTAATATTTGATGTCAATCGAAACTCGGAGTCCGCAAGCAGTCTATGTGAAATGTGGACAGAGGGCCTGGATAAGATATGCGCAGTTTTTTTCTCGTTTGGTAGAAATGCCGCCGCAGCATTTAACGATATCTCACGATCTTTTTGTGGCAGTGCTAAATGTCAATGTCACCTGAGTGGCGAAGATTCTTGGACGAAATGTTCTTGTTATCTTGGTGTGTACGCCGTATTACAAAAGGCACGGCGTTGGTTTTTTGGGATTGCACAAGGATAGTGGTGAATGGTTAGAGGGAAATATGGATCATTTCAAAGCTTTCATGTGGCATGTATTGTGTTTGTTGTATGATGTATCCACTTATGTACAGAAAACACCATATGGAAGCCTGTATGACGGTTATGATATCGCAGTGGTTTTGACACATTTGAAAGGTGTTTGCGCCATGTACGGTGTAACGAACTGAGGAAACTCCCATGACTGGAAACACCTATATTTTTTACTCCATGTGCAAAGCGGTCAGTTGGTGCATGCAATTCTAGAAGGCATAGCCTGTAGAAGCCGAGATTAGGTTCAGGGTGAAATCTCGGGTACATGTTGGTGTATCAGCACTTTGGTACAATAGAGATTCCATAACCCAGGTACTTTGATCATTGTTGTCTAAGCAACATCACTGATGTTATCCAAGCGATGTTGTGCATTAGATGACACTGGCATGACATTTGACGCACACTTTATGTATCGGTCTTAAATGGGGAGAAATGTACAAATGCAGATTGCAACAAATGTAGTGCCTGCGAGTTAATGCCGGGTCATCGTTGTAGCACAGCGGGGTTTTGCGGGCTGGATCTCGAGTTGGCCTGGTGGCCGGGTTGCGGGCCGACGTTTTGGAAAAAGCTGCGTCTCTTGTCCAGCATGCGCTCTGCCGTCCCGATGTGTATTCCCCCCCCCCCCCCCCCCGCCTCCATACCGCCCCCGCCTCCCTGTTTGGTCAAAGTGTTTGAGAAACGTGCGCCGGGTGCCCGTTGTTGTCTCCTGACTTTTACCTCCTCCTCATGAAAACGAGACCCTAGGGGCACCCGTGCACTCCTGTCCGCCTTGCGCGGGGGAGGGGTGGCGGCGGAAGTGGCGCCTTTTGGCGCTCGGCCGCCAGCTGCAAGCTGTGCTTTTCGACGGAGTCGTGTCAAAGAAAAGAAGCCGCTCATGCGACCGTTGTGTCGAACTTTCCCTAAACTGCACGGTGTTTTGTGCATGTGCTATTTCTCCCACACGACCTTTTCATTATGAAACACGAAACGTTGCGTATACACGAGCACATCACGATATTTGGACTAGCGAATACTTACAGCACCGCGCTGCCATCTCTCGGAGAGTTTGAAGTACTACAAGTTAGTGCCGGGTGGCAATATTGCAAAGCTGGTTTGGCAGCACCTCACTGTCACACTAATGTTCCATGACGCAATCAATGATGTTTGGAGGAGCATATTTACTAAATATGAAATTTTGTTTCTAGAACAGTGTTTTCCTCAAGCTTAACAGTGAAGTTAGCTCATTTCATCATATCTGATGCTTTAATATCCTCAAATACAGAACATTCTCTTTGAAGGGAGGGTTCCACACATATGTGGTTTTGAACTGAAATAGCCATCTTGAAGATCATTCGGTGCAGTGGAAAGCCATGCCCCTCATAAAACCCAAACCATTCAACTGAGCTAAACGCCCGCGAAAAGAGGGGAGTGTCTAAAGGTCACCTTGGCATTCTTGACTCCACCATACATCGTTCAAATCCTGCCATTCCATAAGCCATGCGGCCATTAAGACGAAGAAAAACACAATTCTTGAATCGCCATTATCCAGCGTTCGCGAGGACGATGTCCAGATACAACGGCTTTCCATTGGCTCTCATTCAATGTTATGCAAGGCACTATGACGTTATCAAAAAATGACGCATTGTGGAGCGTATTTACTAAACAGATATTGTGTTGCCTGTCCTTTTATAAGTCTGTTCTGCTTATAGTATACCAATAGTAATAAGCTTGTCTCTAGAGCAGCCTTTTCCATAAGTCAGCTCATTTGATCGTATCTGATATTTGCTTTAATATCTTGAAATGTAAAATATTCCCTGTAAGCTGAGCTGTCAGTCTGCCTAACGAATAAGACCCTGGTAGCATTATCGTGACAGGAAAGCTCCGTAGCGAAACCCGTTCTTTATACGTGCCTCATGCAAGCAGCATGGGGTTGAAACACAATCTCATGTGGGCAAAATGGAGGTCCACAGCGATTACACCCACTGTACTTGGCATTCATCAGACTGGGCACAGCTGTAGGCGGTCAGCCAACAGCTGCGCGCATGCGTCAGACCCGCGATGAGTGCACCGCCAGTCGGGGACCCACCCGCTGTCGGCCGCAAGGTCTCAAACCTGACGAGTGGCTACCAGACAAAGGCAGGGGGTCCCGGATTTGTTTTGCTTTCGGGGCACTGACAGTTTTTATGTTCTTTAGGAGCTTGTGTAAAGGAAGGTATCAGGAAATGATTGGGATGAGTTAATACTCGACGTTTGAAGCAGAGCTCTGCTTGGAGCATCGAGCGTCGAGGATCTTCGTTCATTGTTCGCCATTTTCATTTGTTCGCCGTGACACTCCCCACTACGGGTGTGCCTTTGCCATGCGCTCCGTGCCGTGTCCAGCCGTCTCTTACGCATCTGCCGCTTTTTCAGGCTCACCACCCCACGGGCGGCAACCGAACCCTGTGGCGAAGCCGCAGCCGCAGGCGGAACGGGGATCGGAGCCGGAGCCCAAGCTGGAGCCGGCGGCGAAACCGGACCCGGAGCCGGAAGTGGTACCGGCGCCGCCGCCGCTGCAGGCCGAGTGCAGCGTGTGCGGCGAGCGGTTCTGGCGCCAGGACGTTCTGGTGCAGCACATGGCGGCCCACCAGGCCACGCACCGCTTCTCCTGCCGCAAGTGCGTGTTCCGCTGTCGCACCAAGCACCAGCTGGCCGATCACATTCGCAAGCAGCACGTCACCATCAAGCGGCGCCATCAGCCAGCCGTCGGGGTGAGTTGGCTTCCTCCCCTTCCGCTGCCGGAGAGCGGGGCGAGACCGCGTCCGGTGTGAGACGCGAGGCGTGGGTGCTGCCCATGTCGAGCAACTCATCAGCAGCATATGCATTTTCAACCGCCGAACGATAGGTGGAACATGACGGGGGACATTCGGGCTCGCCGCCCTACGGGCAGCAACCGGGGCCTGGAGTACAGCCGAAGCCGAAGCCGAAACCGAACCGAAACCGGAACCGGAATCGGAACGAGAACCGGAACCGGAACGAGAGCCGGAACCGGAACGAGAACCGGAACCGGAACGAGAGCCGGAACCGGAACGAGAACTGGTACCAAAACAAAAACTGGATTTAAAAGCTTGCGGCGTTTATTTTCTAACCACACACCTCTATCGGCGATCTTCGGGTAGCAATGTTTTGCGGAGATTTGCCAACAGGTTCGTAGAGACGCATGATTTGATAAAACTGCGGTCGGCTCGCCATAAGCAGGACCATGTTTTTTGGACAGGAATGAAGCCACGTCTCTTTTAACCGAAATTTTCAAAACTTTCTAAGAACGGTTAGTGACATCTCTGTCACAGACGCGACAAAATAAATTCCTACATCCTTGAAGGGCCCAGGTTCATAAATGTGCAGTACTGAAAGGCGTACAGACTTATAGAGCTTGCTTATGTACTTTTAGGGCTTACGAGGCTTACATACAATAGCATGATCCAAGCCGATTGATCCGTAGATCAAATGATCCCAAAGCCCGCCTTGCTCCACTCAGCACCGATGCAAACAACAATGGCGCAGCCAGCATGCGACGCCCTCGACCGAATCACATTGCTAGTTGCCAGGCCCAGCATTTTCCTAGAATTTGGGTGAAAGAAAGGCATCGGCTGAAGAAATGTCTTACGGGTTCTCGTTTAATAATTTATTTTTTTTAGTTGGATACCCGTTGTTTACCTATTGCATGTTAATGGAAGTCGTCGAAGCAACATCTTTATGCATGTTAAACACATATTAAGACCTCAAAAAATATGATATAGCTTTTAACACATTTTCAGTGCATTTCTTTCGTGAAAACGGCTCATATATTAAATCCGACAATGTCTTTGATCGGTGGTGAATTCGTGTTTATTTTCCGCTGATCTTAAACGTGTTTCTTTTGATATCTGTCAAAAGCGTCCAAGATAAGACACTTTAAATACAACGGCACCCCTAAAGAAATGAAACACCATTTCACATGTCCAGAATCACGTAAGTTGTTCAGTGCATCAGCGAGGGACATTATTCACATAGATAAGCCAGTAGTATTAGCCTTATTCCTCGGAATAACTAGGGTGATAGAGATATAGTTAGGTTGATATTTTGGCAACATGCCTTTATCGAAACAATAGCAGAAGTGAATTTGAATTCGCTTCTGCTGTAGTTTGCGGAAGTGAATTTGAATTCACTTCTGCTATTGTTTGCAGAGGTGAATTGTAATTCACTTCTGCTGTTGTTTCGATAATGACACGCTGCCGAAATATCAACCCAACTATATCTCCATTATCCTGGTTTCTCCGAGGAATAAGGCTCATTCTACTGTCTTATTTCACATACTCAAAAAAGATGTCCCAACAATTTAGGTATACAGCATATTCGAGTTGCCATACTTATACCTCCTATATATAGCTTTACAATGTTGACTACCGTGGAACTGCTTTCACGGGAATACGCTCTTTGTAGCCAGGAAGTCAAAATTAGGTCAGTTGCTGCACTGCTGAAGGCCAGGCACGCAACATTGCACGCTGCAGTTGCAGCAGCCACAGCGCAGACCGTTGGCTTACAGACTGTTGCGAGTGTTGAGGAGAAATCGTTTGCTATGGCCGTTGTACCAGCAAGCAGATCTACATTGAAAACCACGAAGAGGAGGAAGGTTACACGTAGTGATGATGACTATGAAGAGCAGTGAAGAAATGTGACGGATGCTGACCGGTAGTACGTCGCTCAAGGTCTTTTAAGATGTCGTGACGCTACTTGCAACCCATAGTAACCCTGATGAAGAGACATGACACGACTATCTATGGCGCGAATGCGGTCGGTCCCGGTGACTCAGTTGGTTAGAGCGCCTGCCTTCCGATTTATCCACCCGTGGCGGGGTGGGTTCGAGTCGCTTTAGGCGCTCGCAATTTGTCCTTGATAAGTATAGCCTGCGGTCGGTAGCAGCGACCGCGTTAAAGGTCAGTTGATATCATAGGGCAGGGTGAATCGTGCCAAGCATTGCGGCACGTTAAACTTTCGCAATCAAGTTTTGCCGTCGCCTGGAATTGCGTGATCGGATGGTGGGGTCAGGGCTCACACAACAAGTGCTGCTTAGCGTGAACTCCCATCCGAGAAATCCAGTCATTCAAAAATTTCAGATGAAATTATTGTTAAAAATTAAGACGTGAAAAAATCCAGTTAGAAATAAGAATTTGTTAGCATTTAAGATGACGGCGGCCACCATCTTGAGTTATGAGAAGGCTCAAGTTTGCACAAAAAGCAGCCAAGCTCAGTTGGCCTTTCCTTATTATATACAACATATTTCCGTGGAAAGTGTGCAGTAGTGAACATTGCAGGGTCAAAATTTTGGCGACTTGCCTAGTTTGCACGGGCCTTTGAAGAAAAAGTTATGCAAATACACAATTATGCCATCTACACATTTTATGATATTACATTGCAAAAATCGCACATTCACGCTCAATTCCCTGAGGGCGAGAGTTCTCCCGTCATACAAAGGCAGGGTACCTCGCGTGCCCATTTGCTGGCTAATGTTCGGATGCCTGTCTAATATATGCGGCTTCTAAAGTTTAAGCTTCTTTTCTGACTGCACTTGGCTATGATGGTCGTGTTATCGACCAGGATGTTCCGGGTGGACCGTGAGCCATGCGCCACCTTTAAGTGTCTTTCTGGAGCACCATTTTGCAGGCGCGTGGTGCTGCGGCGAGACATGTTGTCTGACCAATATGGGATGAATTGTGGCGGCACGCACAGTCACCAGGAGGACCACCAGAACTCATACACGATATTGGCGGGCTTAAGAGCGGATCTGTCGCGTGCTAAGTTGTTGGTCATGATCTCGCCAGATACATTTTGATCATTTTGCAAAATGTCTGTGTACCTGATCCACTCCAGCGCTACGCCTTCCCATAGAGGTCCCTATAAAAGTCATTGAAATATGCGCTTAGGATTTACCTTTTCATATCTCACAGGGGCTACTGTTCCGCCAAACTGCGCGGCGTTTTTGTTGCCAAAAGCTATAGCGTGCGTTTTGAATTAATGACGATCAGCAGCATGGGTATCAAACCCCACATATACTGTAGATATGTTGATGACATTTTGGTGGATACTGAAAGTGCGCAACAACTCGTCTCCCTAAAAGCAACAGTTGGGGAGCACGCAGTTGTTCAATTCATCGTTGAACCAGCTGAAGAAAAAATGTCGTTCCTTGATGGCCAAAGTCACGCATCTCATGTCACCTTTTTACATCTCAGAGAGCCCAGTGATATTGGACACCGCTTGAAAGGTGCTAGTGGGTGTTCTGATCAAGGCAAAGATGCCTTATTCACGAGTGTGTCCACCGCGCCGAAAAACGTTATTCGACCCAGACATTGTTCATCAGGAGCTGCAAAGGATAAAACAGATCTTGCCAAACGACAACCACAGATTGAGCAACGTAGACGGCCATACCGAACAGCAACTACACCAATGCTGTTTTCTCGCACCGCAAGAGATTACGAACCGACTAACCTGATGACGACCAAGTCAGGCAAATAAAGCTATTCTTCTAAGGAAGCATGTCCACCGCCTACAAAAAGGTGAAAAGAGTTCTTCGTGAAAATGCCCCGAAAAATTGTGTACCCACTAGACCTCGAGACAAAATTAAACTTGTTGTTTTCTACAAAGACTAAGCTGCAACTGGCCAGATCATGACCGACCACTTTGTGCACGACAAAGCCGCTCTCAGGGCTGCCAATGTCGTGGGAGTTCCGATGGCCTCTCGCTGACTTAGCACGTCACAGAGACGCACCCATATTGGTCACACAATAGTACTGTCTCGTCGCATCACTGCGCACCTGAAAATTTCTGGTGCTGCAGAAAGACACTGAGACGTGGCGTATGGCTCATGGGTCACCCGGAACACCATAACACCACCATCATGGCCAGATTCACTGATGAGAAGGAGCCTACGACTTGATATGTCTTTATGGCTTGTGTGATGTCTTTATGACCTGAAGCTATGACCCGTCTTTATATGACAAAACAACTTTAGCATCCTGGCAATAGTGTGGATGTGGGATTCTTGCAATGTAGCATCACAAAATATGTGGATGATATTTATATTCATCCTATTTGTGTATCATTGTTTGCATCAGTGAGTACTCGTGCACACTGTATATCTTAATCGTTGTGATAGTTACATTGTATGTATGAAATGATGTTCGACTCCGACGGATTGAAGGAATTTCAATGAAACATATTCGAGGTTGCGGGAGAATAAACATGAATTTGCTACCGATCCGAGACACTGGACAGTATGCCATGATGTCATTGCGCCTGTTTTGTATGTCTGATGGTGTGATGGATTTAACGAAACATTACGCGATAACAATTCCGGCCAATCCTGCATAACTTTTCGAATCATGGTTATGAAGATGATAAGGAGCCTAGAATACCTGGACAAGAAGAAAACAAAACGCAAAATATTCTATCATCTCCTCCCAGATGTTATATATATATATATATATATATATATATATATATATATAATATATCACAGTTTCACAGTTTGTGTCAAAAAATCCCGCCACCTGCATCCCATTACCAAATTTGGATCATCTTCTCCATTCATTTCACACAGATCAACTACGATTCAGGTGAGTGATGAGGCTGCTTCCCTGCTCTGTCGAACTGAGACTAGCGTGGAACCCCCCATCCACAACTTCAGCAGTGTCATGGCTGCAATCACAACGCTGTCGTGCAGCCTGGGCGTGAACACGCGGCGGACGCCATCTGCCTCCATGTTGTGTTGTGGACCTGTTTGGTGCGCCCCCAGATGCAGGTGCTGGTGGTTGGGGGCCCGTGCACTGTCCTGGCTTTGGGTCGCCGGGCCAATCCAGCGCGGAGTCAGACGTGGGGCGCACGTCCGTTGGGGTGCTTTATATATATATATATATATATATATATATATATATATATATATATATATATATATATATGACGGGATTTTTTGACACGAACTGTGAAATCAGGGTTGATTAGATCAAGCTATCTTATAAGATAACGCAATAGTCAGAATTTATTTGGATGACCATTGGGCTTCACGGGTGCCATGAACTCAAGGCTGCTGTCGGTCATCAGTGACGTTTGTGCGGGTGATTGGCTGCATGCGGCAGTTTGCGTTGTGTGTCCTTGACGTCGCCGGATGGAGAGACCGGTCAGCTGTTGAGCGGCGTGGCTTGGTCTTCCGCCCGCGGCATCACTGCCGCATGCAGACGTCCGGTGTCTGAAACGCATCAGTGGGGTGGTGCAAGACCTGCGTGATGCTTTTTGAGGCTTGCGTTTGTGTACCTTATCGTGCGCTGTGGTGGTGCAGGAAGTCAAGCATTTGCTCATTTGGCAAACGTTCTCCGTCTGTTGTGATTGAATGCTAGTATTGATATGGTTTCCATCCATACATTGCGTCCCTCGCGTAATCATGAAGCCGAAGGTAAGCTCAATGTTTGCTGGAATGCACTGTCACTCTTCATTCATTTTGGCGACCCGCTGTAGAGAATGGGACCTGCACAGGGAAGAAGACACTGAGTCGACAGTTTTAGCCTACTTGGGTCTATTTATTTGCACACCGGGTCTTCCCAAAAGCCGTCGCAAATTACGAGTAAAGCTGTAGCATTTTCCTAATTCATGTGGCGCTTTCTTTTCTTGCCAGAAGTTCTCTGTTTACGCCATCATAATTCTGCGAAGTTTTGCTCCCGGCTTGGATCGCATAAGAGATGAGAACGCGATTGTGCTGCTCTCAGTCATGGCAAGGTTTTAGTTCGTACCGCCCGGACTGGAGACTGGGCGCAGTTGACAGTGTATGATAGGTGGCAGGGCTGTTCCACATGCCAACTGGCAGTTACTCGGTTTTTTGTTACCAAAAAGTCGCATTGTGTACTGATGATATTCCGTCTCTTGCTAGGCGAAAAGTCTTTTGGGGAAATCGTTCGGCACGCCCAATCCCATCAACTCAACAACTCACTCCCACCTGCAGTCCAGATGGTCGTACGCTCAGCAGATCGCGGGGCGCGAAATGGCCGCGGCTCGACGTGGTGTTAGGCAGGATAAGTTTATCTCTGAACCAGTGCTAATGGTGGGGGATTTGGCGGCCTCAGCCGGCATAACGTCCACCTCGAGTGGCACAGGCACGATGGGTTTTATGACTGGTTTCGGTTTGTGTGTGAATCGATTCCTGATTGCATGAAGTTTGCGCTGAGTCAGGATGCAGCCGATTCTTTGAAGCCTTTGCCATGAGTGAAACTCTCTCTCTCTCTCTCTCTCTCTCTCTCTCTCTCTCTCTCTCTCTCTCTCTCTCTCCTCTCTCTCTCTCTCTCTCTCTCTGTCTCTGTCTCTGTCTCTGTTCTGTCTCTGTCTTGTTCTGTTCTGTCTCTCGTCTCTCTGTCTATCTGTCCGTTTGTCTCTCGTCTCTCTGTCTCTGTCTCTCTGTCTCTCTGTCTCTCTGTCTTCTTAGTCCTTCTGGCTCTCTGTCTCTATTCTGTCTCTCTGTCTCTCGTCTCTCTTCTCTGTCTCTCTTCTCTGTCTCTCTGTTCTCTGTATCTGTCTCTCTGTCTCTCTGTCTCTAGTCTCTCGTCTCTCTGTCTCTCTGTCTCTCTGTCTCTCTGTCTCTCTGTATATCGTCTCTCTGTCTCTCTGTCTCTCTGTTCTCTGTCTCTCTGTCTCTCTGTCTCTCTGGTCCTCATGTCTCTCTGTTCTATGTCTCTTGTCTCTCGTCTCTCTGTTCTCTCTGTCTCTTGTCTCTCTGTCTCTCTGTCTCTCTGTTCTCTGTCTCTCTGTCTCTGTCTCTCTCTCTCTCTCTCTCCTCTCTCTCTCTCTCTCTCTCTCTCTCTTCTCTCTCTCTCTCTCTCTCTCCTCTCTCTCTCTCTCTCTCTCTCTCTCTCTCTCTCTCTCTCTCTCTCTCTTCTTCTCTCTCTCTCTTCTCTCTCTCTCTCTCTCTCTCTCTCTCTCTCTCTTCTCTCTCTCTCTCTCTCTCCTCTCTCTCTCTCTCTCT
>NW_023596545.1:36269645-36299645 GCF_011947565.3 Pollicipes pollicipes | reverse complement strand
TTCAGCTGGCAAAGCTTGAATGCAGCTGGCGTTTGATTGCGTGACAGCGCGAGCGACGTAAGTGATATCTGTCTTATATCGCGTAATGTGACACACTGTCTTTGCGTTTAAAATAACCATTAAAAAAAATTATCGCTAGAGTTTTGCAAAGAGGGAGCTACGAGTCTCTCGTGTGGGTCAAAAATTTAGAATTGACACTTTTTACACTTTTCACGTTTCGCTTGGTGAGAGGTGTCTGATTTCATTATCCTTAGAACTGATTTCCTAGTCCTTGAAATGGCTCAGAATTTCGATTTGAAGCAGCTGCTCCAGCGGGTGAAATTCCAGTGGACTCCCTGCTCACCACTATGGAAGTGAAATGCTTAATTTGCCTTCCTTTGCCCTGACGTGTCTTCTGTAATGTTTGCAAAACGCTGATTTGCCAAAATGCTCGTGTAACAAATATTACCAAAGCCGAGTCACCCTCTCCGTGACGCACCTCCCCGGGACCTACCCAGGTGTTTGCCATGACCCTTCTGAGTGGGACGAAATTTGGCGCATGTACTCACCTGTATCACAAACTACATTTAAGCGAATTTGAGGTTTCTTTGTCACATGGGTCACGACATAGACGTCACGAACTTTTGCTGGTTAGGTTAGGTTAGGTTAGGTTAGGTTAGGTTAGGTTAGGTTAGGTTAGGTTAGGTTAGGTTAGGTTAGGTTAGGTTAGGTTAGGTTAGGTTAGGTTAGGTTAGGTTAGGTTAGGTTAGGTTAGGTTAGGTTAGGTTAGGTTAGGTTAGGTTAGGTTAGGTTAGGTTAGGTTAGGTTAGGTTAGGTGATTTGGAACATTGGATCAGAAAACAAATTTTCTGCGGAGTGGCTGCCTAGATCTGTCAAAGTGAACACCGTGTAAAGCGGATGGTCTGCTGCATCCATTAAGAATAGAACTGAGCACTTCCGGTCAATTTTGGACCCCGAACCTCGTGACATTAATGCATTTATTATCTTCCAAAAAAGTCTTATTGTGAAGATAAGAATTGTATTTGGCATGAAAAGATGTCCAGTGCATTGTCTGAATGATCATATATAGCTTTTATTGTTACTCCAATTCAGTGATGTGTCATCAAGGTCAACAGTGAGGTTGTGGTATCGGTCTGTATGTATCTCTGGTGCACATGACGTGAAACGTAGCCGATACAGGTATGATATGAAAGCTCGTCGCCCAACACATTCATCGATTACATTTTGGATGTATGCGAGGATGTATGAGCATGTCACGGATCAGGCGGCCTGGCTTCGGACAATGCTCATATTGTTTGAACAACGCTCACATTGCTAATAGTTCATAGGAATTCCGGCGTTCTCGACTGCCCAGCTGCCGCCGTTAGTCTGCGTCGCCGACTGCCGCTACGTGTGATTGCTGGGGTGTATCCCTGATGTCGCTGGGGACGCCTCTGCGCACGCCCCCTCCCGAGAACAACATTTATGTAGGGAGCTCCATTGGTCAGCATACGAGTCAGAAGACGGTCAGCGCACGTCTGGGAACACAGGCGCTTCGGTACACCCGACACATCAGCATACACGTGTGAGCCACATAACTGGGACGAAACGGGGGACCGGCTGACTAGCGAGGTGCTGGGATCGATGATGCACCATGCACGGCTGTTTGCCCGTCCTCAGTTGTGCGTCTGTACCACGGTAGCCCACCTTCGCCGTTTAAGCTGGCGGTAGTATCTTAACCGGTCAGAGTGAAGCCAGACGTGCACTGGCGATTGGCCCGATGGAGCCGTGGGAGCATCTCAGTTCCTTGACTAATCCACTCCATGCATGGCTTCCCACCATACCCATTCGCTGGCGCCCACATCACCCCGCTTATCGTCGGGCACGCACACAGATTCCCCCCCCCCCCCCCCCAACTCCCCTCCCTCCCAGCGCCGTAGCGTTATAACCGGCGCGTCTGCCCGAGTTCCCAACAAGCTGAATTGACTTCAATCTATTTTAACGTCCATGGAGGGTACGTTGCTGTCCTATTTAAAGCGTGTCAGGTCAATTTGCTGTGAGGGTGACGCCTGCGTGGCTACTGGCCCCGTCTCTGGTGCGCCTATGCTGAACGACGACTTGCTTGCCTGACCTCCAGGGTGACGGCTCCTTGTTTGGACGGCGCCCCCTCGCGCCTCGTCTGCGATGGGGCAACCCACCGGTCGTTCGGCCACGCCCATCGTTCGCAGCACCCCGCTGCTGCGTACCCGCCTTCGACAACGCCCGGGCCAGTACGGAGACATCACCTCCGGCCGTTCTACGTTTTCGCCTTTCGCCTGCTGGAGGGAGCTTTTCCAAGGCGCCGCCCCACGGTGCGCCCTCAGAGGCCTGGAAGGAGACAGCGTAGACAGCGCACCTGCTGGGACGGTGGAGCCCGCCGGCAGACATCGAGCGCCCGGCGTGACCTGCGCTTATGCCTTACAGTCTCTCCGGCTGGCGTATTCTGAAGACTCGGCCTGACCAGCCCGTCCGACAACTCGATCCCCTGTCGCTCTTCCTACAGGCGCTGCTGACGGGATCTCGATCCGTACAGAACATCCCGCTGCCGAGGGCTAACGCCCGGCGCAGACCGCGTCGGAAGGGGACGGGCTGTGTCCTGATCTCTCTCGATGCACTGCACACGTGGGGACAGATCCATCTGCTGCCGTGCGTCGCCCTGCATCCCGGGCGGTCCGAACTGGTCCCTGGCTAGAGAATGACCTACGGTGTGTGGGTCTTCCTCTTTTGTTCTCATCCATCACGCCTGACGTCAGGTGAGAACAAAAGAAAAGCGCGACTGGACCGTCTCTTAGCCCGAGAAATCAACGATGTGGTGCCTTCGAGTCGCGCTACCCTTCAAACGTGTATCTGCACAAGAGCAGGACTGCATTCGTCATGCTCCCACCGAATCGTGACCATAGCCCGGTATTGCCCGGCCGTGTTCCACGCTGTCGCCGATGTTTTTCCGCAGCTGGTAGAACGCCGCGAGTCGACTAATCCCCTTTTGTTGTGGTCCGAGCGGCCGCCAGTTAGGGTGGATCAACGTTCATCTCCCTGGCTCCGCTGGCCTTGATAGCTTTGTTTGGTTCGGGGGAGGGCGGGGAGAGAGGTCTGGCCCCTGGCTGGTTTGTCCTGCTGCGAGGCTTCACCGATCGCGGACAGGCGGTGAGAGCGATATTAATGTGAGGCATTTTGAAGACCCTTTTGAGAGGAAAATGATAGCGCATTATGTGTAGATCAAAGCGAGCTGAGAAGAGATGCAGCAACAGTTTTTGGTTTCCTAGCATAAGGGCAAGCGATTGTTCTGGCGCCGCCAAATGCACACTGGTATGCGATTAAGGTACGAATGCACCAGGACGAAGGAGAAAAATTGCTTGTTCTGCAACCGGTTGGGTCGGTTGCCGCTATTTATATTTTTATGGAGACGTTGGTATATCTGCTTTGAAAGGCAAATAAATGGTTCTGTGCTGGAACTCTGCATAAAGTGGTCGAGTAAACTGTTTACCAGCGGTGGCGGCAGTGATGCTGCCTGCCGTTGGCGTTGTTTATTTGCATCTCCAGGACCCAAAGCTCCATACGGTAGCTCTGGCCACCGGCGAGCTCGTTGAGTACTATTTTATCGTGAAAACTTTGTGATATGAGGAGATGGAACTGCATGACGCATGTTTGCGGGGAGTGTCTGAGGGAGAAAGCAGTGAACAGATAGCAGTGTAGCCTAGACAGCGTGAATGCATTCCCATGCATTCCCAGAACAATTTCGGTTTAGGAAGTACATCACGGTTCGTTGGTGCGCCTTAGTTGATATTGTTCTCCAGGTATACGGGATTGTGTCCTCTCTCAGTTGGTGGTAATACAGCTCGGCGTCATCACTACGCCAGCAAATCTCACTTCCATTTGAGCATGCTGCCACGTTGCCCTGTTCCTGTCTATGATGCGGTGCTCATCGGTGTTTTTCTGAATATTTGACATCAATTTATCGGATGCAACCCAGTAGTTTTCCTTGCACGACGTTGTGCTTTGTGCAAGGAGCTATCAAACAACTTTTGTTCGGTATCCCACTCCCTGGTGTGTAACGTTACAGACATATGCCTGGTTCCAAGTATTGGTTTCTGGTTCCCACTGGCTCTTTCGACAAAACAAACCCCTGAATCTTGGTTCCCACTGGTTCCTTTGACAAACCAAGACCATGGATCCTGGCTCCTTCCGTTTTTCGACCAATATAATCCTAAATCCTGGCTCTAACGGGTCCTTCTTACAAAACGAAACCCTGGATCCTAGTTCACACTGGCTCTTTCGACAAAACAACACCCTGGATTCTGGTTCCCTCTGGTTCTTTCGTCAAAAAGAAACTGTGGATCCTGGCTCCCACTTGATCTTCCAGTGGGGCATGGCGTATGGTCAAGGCCATCCAATGGGATGTTTGTTGTGGGTTCGCCACCCGGTGTTCCAGTTACCTTGGACGGACTTGCTACATAGCGGAATACATTAGCTTATAAGAAGATGGGTAAAATACTGCCTTTGCATTATGCGTTTTAGTACCTTTTTCTGGTCTTATTGCTAAGATGGAGTCATGGAAGCTTAAATCGGGTGGCACTAAGTTCACGCTAGCACGTGCACACGAGCTGATAATATGGGTTTGGCCGTCTTCGACCACTTTTGTGCTTTGGGTCACATCTCGACGCCCAGTGCAGGTAGAAGCATGAATCCAGTTTCCTAACATCCATCAATGCACCATCTACATTTCGTGCACGTAACGCAACTGTGCGCAACGCACTGCTGTGCTGCAAACTACGGGACGATTTGTGAATTTTGTTATTTCGAAAAAATAATGCCGAATGCAAGACGCCACCACAAAAACCATCAAAAACTTGTCGTTTATACTTACTCCAGCGTGTTTGCCGTTTCGTTCGCTCCATTTACCACTCTTGTTGATAATTGTTTGCCCTAGAAGACTCGCAAATAATTTTAAGGGAAAGGGTTGCAGCGTGGCTTTTTACGCCGCGCCGGGAGATGGCGTTATGGCCGATCGTTCAGTTGCCGCCGGCGAGTATTTTAGACGGAATGTTCCACATTTGTGTGAGGATTTGAAACCCTCTGATTTCTGAGCTGGCCGCCCGCGAACATGTGCCGACTTTTTCGTACAGACTCTTTGAAGTTCACCCAGGTATGCATGACGCCACGGAAACGTCACGCGAATACTGTCACCTCATTGGTCGAATAGTGTCCGACGCCAAGAAAACTGCGATTATCAAGTTGTCGGCGCTTGGCGTATTCCAGGACAATTTCTAGCATTTGCGCAGCACAGTCGGCCCTCAACCAATGTCATGAATTCAGTGTAATTTAAGAACAAGACGTTTTGTGCCATGTAATACCGGAAGGTTGGCAGTCGTCAAGTTATGACGGAAATAAGACTGGGAACAAAATAATGTGAGAATGGTACCATAACTGCGAATGTGAATGTTGGTAAACGATGTGAGATCAGGGCAGATATGCAAGAACTCCACGAGGAAGGGTCAGAACAGGAGCGCTAAACGATATCCGACTCAGCAGACACTTTCAGCACAGCCACGGCCACCTTTCGGGAGATTGAAGTACTACAAATGAGTAAGCCCCCCCGCTACAGGGGCAATTCTGACGCACCTAGTCAGGCAGGAACATGACGTGATAAAGACGTTCCGTGATTTAATGAAGCGATTCCTTTTGAGCGATATATTTACTAAATATTAAAATTGCGTTGTCAAGAGCAGTCTTTAAACACGTAGAAGCAAACGAAACTTAGAAGTCACCTTATTCCATCATTTCTGATGTTTGCATGGATATTTTCAACTGTGGAACATTCGCTTTGAAGGAAGTGTCCCACCTTTTTGCTTTTTACTTATTGTGACAGCAGACGCGTACGATTTGATCAGTAATACCAGTTTTCTCAAAAATCTTTGAAATAGCTCGTAATTTTGAAATAAGGTAGCGGACGCTGGTGAGAGAAATATAATTTAGCTCCTTACTCACCACTATGAAAGTAGTGCATTTTATTTGCCTCACTGTTTCCAACGTGCGTGTTTTGTAATATTATCAACACTCTAAGGTATCAAAATGTTTGTATAATAAATGCCATGAAAGCTTGAAACGCTGTTTAGGGAAAAAGGTCCGCGAACATGAAGCGGTGATGCCGCGAATTTAATGAAACGTTACACTATGGCTTTTGATTGCTCCCCTAAGGCGCTAACCACATTGACTCTTTTTGCGGCGTACTTTTGCTTCGAGAATGGGTGTATCACGTGATCCATATGACACACTGGCTCAAACTTCAACCGATGCGCTTCCGGGTAGCAGTCCGTTCCCGCTGGGCCTATCACAAACGTTCTTTTATTGGCACGAGTGGAGGTGCGCGCGGTAGTTGTCGTGATGATGGTGGTCATGACTGCAGGAAAGAAACGCAGTGCTGTTACATAACCTTGACAGGTGTAATTTGGACTAAAAATAATTAAAATTGATATCCTTCTTTGTTTTGATGGTGTTACACTGACACTACCCATTGTTATGATTGATAACTGGTTCTGAGGTTTCACGAGAGTATGTTTTTGAAATATACCGCAAGGGTGGGTCACTCCGTTCAAAGGGAATGTACCCATTGGAAGATATTTTGGCAAGCGTCAGCTATGATGAAGTATGCTTGCTCTTAACGGTTGGTTTATATATATATATATATATATATATATATATATATATATATATATATATACATATATGTTGGCGGAAAAGACTACTCTAGACAACCAAATTTCTCTATTTAATAACTATGTTCCTGAGTGCATCATTGCTTTATTGTGTCAGAGGAAGTTTGTATGGCGTTATGGCGTGTGGTGCCAACGCTGCCAATCTGGCCGTGCGAAATTGCCACCTTACCGTTCACTTGTGGTACTTCAACTCATCGAGAGGTGGCAGCGGCGGTGCTGCAGGTTTTTCTGAGGTAAATAGTGTTACGGGCTCGCGTTTTGGCTCTTTCGTGGTGTTCTCGCATATCTGTTC
Organism: Pollicipes pollicipes; assembly: GCF_011947565.3. Taxonomy (NCBI): domain Eukaryota; kingdom Metazoa; phylum Arthropoda; class Thecostraca; order Pollicipedomorpha; family Pollicipedidae; genus Pollicipes; species Pollicipes pollicipes. Next base: position 36,292,622 of record NW_023596545.1, on the reverse strand, counting down.
CTGAGAACGCCGGACATGAACCACTTGATTATATTCGTCTTGAGCTTGAACGCCTAATAGCCAATGGGATGGCAGCAATTAAATGACGTTTCCGTAGCGTCATGCATGTGTGAGTGACCTTGAAATAGTCGGCACAGTCGCGGGCGTGTAGCTCAGAAACTAGAGGGCGTTAGGTCTTGATAGTGCTGTGAAGTGCACAGAATGGTCTTGAAAATGGTCGTGGCCTCCACTGATGGCGTCACAGTTCAGTGCAGTGAGTTGCCGTAGCCAAATTGATAATTGTTTAGGAACTGAAAATTCGATGGACCTGCCTGGCCCGGCTTGGAGGCAATCTCAGAAAATCAGAGGGTTTCTTATATCGCTGCGGACGGCGATGCGTTGAGATGTGACCATACTCCGTGTGACCGGCGTCCCCACGCGACCACCGCTCGCTCGCGACAGCAGTCCCCCATGATCCCAATCCTGTGACCGCCTTCCCGTGACTCCATGCCCTGCGGCCCGCTCCCCGTGACCCCTCCCCTCCACGCGGACCGTGGACCTCGCCCTCTGCTGTGCTGGCATCCGCTGCACGCGCATAACCCCGAGAGCTCAGCCGTATGTGCAGCCGGTGCTGTCGGCTTCCCGCCGCGCCCTGGGCCGGGCGCGCGTCCGTCCGGCCGCCGGCCGCGCGGTCCGCTGACGCCCTCCGCCGCCGCCAGGTGGACCGCCGGCTGCGCTGCGTGACGTGCGGCATCGACAGCTTCCCCAGCTTCAGCTACTTCCACGACCACCACCTCTACCACCACCTGGTGACGCGGCCCGAGCCGCGGGTGGTGCTGGAGCCGCTGGCGGCGGCGCCGCCGGCCGGCCTGCGTTTGACGCTGCGGCGCGCCAGCCGAGAGCCGGCCGCGCAGTTTCAGGTGAGACCGCGGGCGGCGCGCGGCCGCCGGGTCGGCCGTGTTAGGCGAGGCGCACCGGCACCGGACGGCCGCCAGCACCGTGGATGTGGGTGTGGGCGTATCAGACAAGGTGTGCGGCTGTGTCGAGGCCTGTCACTGGCCAGTGCTATGTTTCTCTAGGGGAGGCGGTACGCTCCGGCCTCTGACTCGGTCGCGAGGCGCGCCGCGAGTGGTCTCACCTCAGCCGGGCCAGCCGACGTACCCGCTCATGGCTGGGGGTAGCGATCCGCTCCGAGAACGCAACAGTGCGTGTTGTGAGCGCGCCGCGGCCATCTGCCGAACGCGCCGGCACGGCGGATTTCGGTTGGGCGCGTCAACAGTGAAGTACTTCAGACCCGTTGCAGATTAGCTTTCATGGTCAGGTTCGTTTTCAATGAAGACTGAAGTTTAAAAAATGCGCTGCAGCTGATACTGTTAAGTCTGATTGAGTGTTATAACTGCATTCCTACAGCCTCATGCTGTTTTGTACCGTCGAGCAACGTACATACCGTATGCGACTGTTGGAATGCGCCATCAGCACTCGGCGCCTCACCCAGCCATTTTTGTGCATGGGGCGTTTGATGACTTTTTTATCTCTGCTCACACTTTTTGCACCAACGGATGTGGCTGGTGCTCATCGCGTCGCCAGACCTGTGCCAACTGAAATACGACGTTAACAGTAGCCAAGTTGACCTGTTTCTGGAGGGAACCGGGGTGTGTGACGCATGTATGAGTCACAAGTATGCTTTTGTCTGGCGCTGGAGTACATCAGCGTCCCGCCGGCCCGTCCAGAATGGGCAGAGTGGGGAGGTGGGGCTTCGCGATTGGGCGAGACGTCCGTGGGTAGTCAACCGAGCCGACAGGTTCGAGGTGGGGTGGCTGGCGGGTGGCCGGCGGGCCGCCGCCGCGTGTGAGGCGCCGGCCTATGGTGTGACGTTCTCCCCGCGTGCAGGTCGTGCAGCCTTCGCGGCACGAGCCGACCCCGGCTGCCGGCAGCGCTCAGGCCGAGCCCCGGCCGAGCGGCGACGCCGCGGCGCCGGCCGGCGCAAGGCCGATCAGCGAACAGCCGGCCAGCGAACAGCCGGCCAGCGGACAGGCGACCAACGGACAGCCGGCCAGCGGACAGGCGACCAGCGGACAGCCGACCAGCGGACAGCCGGCCAGCGGACAGGCGACCGGCGGACAGGCGACCAGCGGACAGGCGACCAGCGGACAGGCGACCAACGGCCAGCCGACCAGCGGACAGCCGGCCAGCGGGCAGGCGACCAGCAGACAGGCGACCAGCGAACAGCCGGCCAGCGAACAGCCGGCCAGCGGACAGCCGATCAGCGGCCAGCCGACCAGCGGACAGCCGACCAACGGACAGGCGACCAACGGACAGCCGAACAGCGGACAGCCGACCAGCGGACAGTCGACCAGCGGGCAGCCGACCAGCGGGCAGCCGACCAGCGGACACGCGACCCGATCGACCGCTGGTCACGAGGCGGGCTCGCAGCGAAACGACAGATTGGTCATCGTTCCGGAAAACCGCACCCAGCCATCTGCGGACGGCGCAGATTCGGCCGGACATTTAACGTCCGGCCAGCGAACAGAGACCGCTGTTTTCCCGTCCGGTGATCAGTCGGCAGCCGTCGCGAGTTCTGGTGTGGGCGGCGGCCACGACATCCCCCCTGAAGTCCAAGGTGGCGTGGCCTCCCGCTCGCCCGGCGGCGAGCCGGTGTCGGGCGGTGCTCCGGCGGCACCTACCGCGCCGCACGCCGCTCCAGCAGTGCCGACCTCTCCGTACACCGCTCCAGCGGTGCCGGCCGCGCCTTACCCCGCTCCAGCAGCTCCAGCTGGAGCACCGACCCCGCCGTACTCCGCTCCAGCGGCTCCCAGCGCGCCGTTCCCCGCTCCAGCAGTGCCGGCCGCGCCTTCCGCAAGCTCCTCTTTAATCGCCGCCATGCTGGCGCCGCAGGCGGCGTGGCAGCCACCGCGACCCAGCCTAGCGCCGGCCGCCGCCGTCGGCGGCGGCGAGGGCGACGCGACGCGGCGCGCCGGCACCAACGGGCCGTCGCTGCTGCCGCACCTCATCCCAATTGGCGTGGCGCGGCCGCCGGCAGTGGCGTTGGTGACGCCGCAGGGCGCGCGGCCGGCCGCCGTCAGTCCGGCGGCGCCGCGGCCGGCCGAGCCCGGCCAGCCGCAGTGGCCGACCGGCGGCGCCAGCGCGCCACCTCGGCCAGCCGCTGCCGGCGCCAACCAGTGCCAGCTGTGCGGCGTCGCGCTGCCGGACGCGCTGGCGGCGCAGCGGCACGCGGCCCTCTACCACGGCCGGCCGCCGCCCTGTAATCTCTGCCCGTTCTGGCCCAGCTCGTCGGACGAGATGCAGCGACACCTGGTGGCGGCGCACGGCGCCGCGCCGCGGTGGCCGACGGGCGTGACGACGCGACCCCGGGGTCGGCCGCGCCTCCACCCGCGGCCTGGAGCGCCGCTCGGCCCGGCAGGCCTGCCGCCGGGGCCGGCCCGGCTGCGAATGCCCTCGCCGCTCGACCCGTCGGCGGGCAAGCGGCCGCGCATGGTGCCTCCGCCTCCGCCGCCGCAGCAGCAGCAACAGCCTCAGCCACAGCCACAGCAACAGCCACAGCAACAGCAACAGCAACAGCAACAGCAACAGCAACAGCAACAGCAACGGCAGCAGCAACAGCAACAGCAACAGCCGCAGCAGCAGCAACAACCTCGGCCTCAACCGCAGCAACAGCAACAGCAACAGCAACAGCTGCAACAGTCGCGTCTTCCTCAGCCGCAGCTGCAGCCGCCACCGGCCGACGCCAACCACACCTGGCTGCCGCCGGCGCCGCCCGGCTCCACTGTCCACCTCAGCGAGTCGGTGACGCTGACGGCGCGTCCGCCGGTCGTCGCGGCGCCGGCCTCGATCGCCGGCAGCGTCGCGCCGGCGCTGGCCACGCGCGGCATCACCATCACCCCCGCGGCGCGGGCGCCGGGGCCGGCCGGCGGCGGCGCGCGTTTTGCCGTGCCGCGGCCGCCGGCGCCGGCGGCCGGACCTCTCTCGTGCCGCTGGTGCGCGTGCAGCTTCGGCAGCCGGCCGGCGCTAGTGCAGCACGAGGCTGCACACACGGCCGCCGGCCAGGGTCTGCCGTGTCGATTGTGCCCGGCAGTGCTGGCCGGGCCGCGACAGCTGCGCGAGCACATGCAGCAGCGGCACGCGCCCCGGCCGACGCCGGCGGCGCCGCCGGCCGGCCGGCCCGGCGCGGACCTGGTGGTGCCGGTGTTCGACCTGGGTGTGGCGGACGCGGCACGGCTGGAGGCGCTGGGCGTGCGTGGCTTCCTGCCCGTCTCGCAGGTGGGCCAGCGCCGCGGCCAGCTCGGTCTGCCCGTCGTCGGCGTCAACGGCATCGGCAAGATGGGCCCCAGCCCGCGGCCGGTGGCCTTCTTCAGCCTGGGGCAGGCCTGGCCGCTGCGGTAACGCCGCCAGGCGGCGCGACAGGCGTGTTAGCCGCGCCAGGCTGGTCGCCGGTGACGACAAGTGTGTTCCCCGGGGCCAGCGGTCTGACTCCGAGCGCGTGTGGTGCGACGTGTCGCCTCATCTCCGAAGGAGTGCTGAGGGTGCGTCGCTGAGTCTGTCGCGCGGGCGGTGCGAGCTTTGACAGGCGACGGGTGCCGGGAGGCTGCCGCTCCAACCTCGCGTGCTGATATCTTCCACCGTCGACGACCATGTCAGCCATGCTTGCCTGGAACGACGCGTCTGACCGGCGGCTATCCCCGTCGGCCGACCGCCAGCTGCCGGTGCGTTCCGTTCGCGGCGCCGACGCGTCTGCGTTCCTTGCGGCGGCGGCGGCGGCGGCTATCGGTCGCTGGAACGTCGCGCTTCCCGGTCCGGTCCAGTTCCCAGTCCCAGCGACGTGCAGGCGGGTGGTCGGGGCGGTCGCACGGCAGGTGTTGTTGTCGATGATCGGTGCTCTTATTGATGCTCGAGAGCCGCCACCAGGCTCTTGTTTTCACGTCCGAGTTGCTGCAATCATTATTCTGATTTCAAGTGTCTGTGAAAGATGCTGGGATGCATGTGGCTGGCCAAAATTGTGCGGTCGGTACGATGAAACCCAGGTAGTACCAGCTGTGTTACTGATTTTTTAGGACCTGATGCGTAAAACAAAATGAATGCTTCCTGACTTATCTTAAGGTATGGTGCGCATTGTTCCTAGCAAAGACGCGTTCTTTTCCGGAATTTTCCGTTGTTTTCCCAGCTTTTGCGGATCGTTTGATTGTACCAGCCACGCACAATTCTGGACTTCCAACACAGGTTCTATGATAATATTTTGAGGGACCTGTGCAACGTTGCCCTTCGAGACTGGACTAGTGTGGCAGAGGGACGGTCCCGCCGTGAAGCAGCCTGCGACTGACGTGAAGTGACCCAGGCCCAACCGCCCCGGGCTCCGCTCGCTCGCAGAACAGCTGCGCGGGCGGTGGGCAGGCCGCTCGCTGGTCATCCCTGTACTGTGGTTCTTCCACCACCCCGCCCCCGCGCCTGCTGAACAAAGTGAGCATATCAACTTATAACGTTACCAAGTTGTGTTTTTTGTTCGTGTTGGGCCGTGGCGTCTCGGTTCCCGGCATTGCGTTGCTCGCTTTGCAGTTTGCACATTTCTTTTCCATGGTTGCCTTTGTATCATTAGTGTAGATCAGAGACGGTAGCAGGACAGTTTCCAGTAAATATGTCCGTTGTATGTGCTGGCGAGCATGCAAAGTGTTTTGTACATCGTGCGCCTAGGCTAGCAGTACGTGTATGGTTTCGTAATACAGGAACGCGTTTTTCTATCACTGACTTTTTTCATTACGTTTTCATTACATTGTCCAAATACGACGAAGGGTGTCGAAGGACACCACGAAGATGCAGCGCTGGTGCAGGGGGCCCATAGCAACAGGCACTCGACCTGTTTGCCTTGCCTGTACGGACCGGCTGTGTGGACCGCGTAATCCGTTCCCGGAGCTCGCCTCGGTTTAACAACCTGGGGTATCTCCGTCATGCACCGATTGGAAGTGTCCTATTCAGTTATCCGTACCCGATGCATGCTGGAGGGATACTGAAGGGGGCTGCGCTCTTCCCTCCGCCCCTCCCCGGTCCCCTTTCCTTTGCCTGGACTGCAGGGCGATTTCACTCCTTCCCCTCCCCCTTCATGGTCAACGTCATCATCCCACCTCCTGGCATTCCTACATAGTGTGGCGGGTGCTGGTGCGTCATATGCATCCAGCCCAACCGTGATGAACTTTTGGTATTAGTTTGGGCTATATAATAGGATATTTATGTATGTCACAAGTAGCCGTTTAACCTTAGCTGTGAATCGTGAACCGCTGACCGCCGTGAAAGAGCATTCTTCACTAGCCTGGGTTTGGACGCTGGTGTGAGTAAGCGAAATATCGGTGCATAAAAGCCGTCCTGAACCGCGATCTAAGCGAACCCTTCGCTCCCTGCGCCCCGAAACGAGACGTCAACCTGCGGTCCTTGTCTTGCCCAAACCACCCTCGCGTGGACACTAGCGCCTAAAACGAACCACCACTGCCCAAACAGTCCGCTAGATGTCATCGCAGCCGCCGCCTCCGTTCACCTGTTCCAGCGGCGTGGCGCGGGCTGGACACGGCCGGCGGCGGGGCTCGTCGTCGATCGATAAACCAATCGGCGCGGCCGGCGGGGCAGCTGATGAGGGTCTGGCCGAGGCGGTGGGGGGAGGGGGCAGCGGGCACCGGACCGCTGCCGCGCCTCCCATCTGACACGCCGCGCTGCCATGGGCCCGGCCGGCGGCGGCCGGCGCCCGGCCTGGCCGCGCCGCTGGTGGCCGGCTCTGCTGCCGGTGCTGCTGCTGCTCGGAGCCGGCTCTGTCAGCGCTGACAGCAACAGACAATGTGAGTGGCCGTCGAGAGAAGGTGTTCTCTGCCATGTTTACGTCTGCAACGTGTTTGTTGGTCGTTTTATCAGGTGTGGCGTTCAACTGATCCGTGTGAATGTAAACAAATGCGGTAAATTTGGAAGCGAATCACTAGGCTTCCGACAGCACACGGTAGCATTTTAAAACATCCACCATGGGTGAAATTACTGTAAACGGGGGATGTAGCTGCATCCTGCTGCATCCTGCTCCGAATATTAACGTGAGGTTTACGGCATTGCATGGAAAGATGTACCCAGAGATGGTATTTGCGTCCCCAACATTTTTGGAAAGTTCCAGCCATGCGTGCCACCTTTTGCGTCGAAGAATCGTCTCGGCTCGTGCGTTACACTAGGAATGACCAATAAAGATAGGATAGGAACAGAGGCGCACCTAGGGTAAAAGTACTAAGACTCCAAACTGCTTTCAGGTATCCTAGTTGGATTGAGTCAACATGCTATTTCCAGGCGACAATAGATAGCGCGGTCAACTTTGTCGGGTGTTTCCCCGCTGATGAGCTACATTGAGCCGGCCAGACGAACGGCATTGAGAACAATCATACGCTTAACTTTTCTGGTGCTCTTCATTTGGGTTTTGCCATTCCATATTAACCTAATGGCTAAATAAACTGACGCCCTGACACAATAGAGCAGGATGACAACGGCATGTCAATGGCATTATACATGATTTGTAACCGCATTATAGGTATGGAAATCCACCTGCATTTCGCAAAGGGAAGGCAAATAAATCGCATTATTTTTTGTGCTCTCTCTCTCCCCCCTCTCTCTCTCTCTCTCCCCTTCTCCCTCCCTCTCTCTCTCTCTCCTCTCTCTCTCTCTCCTCTCTCTCTCTCTCTCTCTCTCTCTCTCTCTCTCTCTCTCTCTCTCTCTCTCTCTCTCTCTCTCTCTCTCTCTCCGTTCTTTTCCCCCCTTCCATCTCCGTTTCCTTCCCTCTCGCCTTCCCTCATCGCCGCGCCACCAGCCTGACGCCCGCCCTCGCCGTCGTTTCCACCGCTCGCCTTGCTTGAGCCCCATCCCCGCCGCGCCTAGTATTTTGGCGTGACGGTTGTGTGCCGGCTGGCGACGCGCGGCTCCAGGAGCAGCACGGCCCCCGCAAACAGTCGACTGGTGTCGACGGCCGGCCGACCTCAATAATGCAACAGTGCACGCGCGGACGTCGTCCTCAGGTGCGGGTTGCGGAGGTCAGGAGAGATTGTATAAATGTTTGAAGCGGACCGTTCGTCTTCGGTGGGAGCCCGCTGCGGTGGCGGGGAGAACGTGGCCCGGGTAGAAATTCGAGAGCGCTGGAACTTCCGCAAAGGCTGAAAGCTTTGGAATGGTCTGTATATCCAAAATGCAGAGACCAGGGGGGGGGGGGGTTAAGCCAAGTAGCTATGGTGCCGTGAATATGGAACAAGTGCTCCGCCGGTTGATTGTAAACGGGAAACTCTAGGAGAAGCGGAGAGACAGAATCACCCCTGAGATGGAATTGAAGGTGGATAGCACCACCGATAATCTAAAGGCAAATGCAGTGCACCTGGATCCTGTAATGGATCCTGGCCTGACGAAACTAAATGTCTATGGAAGTCCGTCCTCTCCTCTGTATCGATCTCAGGTTTCTTCCAAAGTGACATCCCTTTCTTTAACCCCCCCCCCCCCCCCCTATTAGTCGCACTGATCCTATCTCCTAATCGCGTGATGAAGCTGACGAGGCCAGCTCAGCGCCGCCATATCTGATGACGCTGGGAGTCGGCATCACGTGCACGGCTGACCGCGGACGCTTGCTGTTCAAACTGTTCCGCTGCCGCAGACGTGTTATGCGGGCTAGCCTAAACTGCAGGTGATAGAAGGCAGGTCTTGAGCGGAGCGCAGTCGGGTTTCTTCCGGGAGCCGGTTCCTGGTTCCGGAACCAGGAGAAACCAAGGAGCCAGTCTGGAATGGAGCCGTTGGAAGCGGTAACAACCAGAATCCAGCCTGATTGTTAAGTCGAAAGATTCAGAAAGAACCAGGAGCAAGCCTCGCATAGGCCTATAGTTTTACCGGGGGGCAGATCCAGCCTGGTCCTCGATTAAGAGAACCATAAAAAGCAATCTCCAGACTAGAATATATCAAGGGACCCAACAGAAACCAGGGTACAGCTTGTCATGTAAAGGGATCTAGCAAGTGCAAAGGCACAGCCCGCATTATGCAAAGATCCAGCAAGAAACAAGATGCAGCTCCGGATTAACCTTAGGTCCAGCGAGAACCAATGTCTGGAGTGATGTGAGGGAAACGGCAAGAATCAAGGTCTTTCCTTGGAATCTTGTTAGTCTTGTATCTTCTAGGTCCAGCAAGGTGTTCCTCCGGAGCACAGTTTACAAAACAAGCTGGTAGTCTTGGCGGGATGAATGACTAAATCTTTTACAAAAATATATTAAAGTTTGTGTGGTGCTCCTCAAATTTTGCCCATTTTCCTCTAGAAGTTGGTAGGGCTACCAAACATAATGTCAAACCACACTCTTGATGCTCTTTACGGATGACCAATGATTGGAAACATCTCGCCACGATGTGTCGCATTTTGCGGAATTGCGCGTGGAGAACGCACTCGCGAGAATTTCGCCATTTTCTGAATTTATGAGATTTGGCATCTATGTTTTCAATATTCTTTCTAGACATTTGCGGCATTGGCTTTGCTCAAAGCTGGTAGTGAAATGTCTGCAGACATGGCAAGTTGCTATTGCGCCAGCCTGAACGAAGTCACTGTTTTGTTCTTAGTGAGCCTTTCCACGTGTTTCACCTGTCGCTGATTCCTTTCCAACGCAATAATCTTCTCAGATGCTCCAAAGACTATGTGCAACTTGTATCACATATACCCTGCCAAGCATCCGTTCTGCCTGCGGTAAACACTGGGTAACGCGTAGTCGAGTCGGTATCGGATAAACTTGTCCGACGGGCGTTTTTAATCATTATTTTTGAACTGAAAGATGTACAGAAAATTTAATTTAGTTGAGAAAACGATAATTACCAGAAACTATAAATATTGAGTAGAGTGCAAAGACTTGCAAAACACATCAGCTTGGAATTTTTGCATCCATGTCAGTTGACCTTATCACCTGATGGTTGTTATATATATATATATATATATATATACGGTGGCATCACCCTGGTTCTGCCACATATTTCGTGTGCGACGCAATCAACCGGCTGTGTCTGAAGTGGGGGTGCGTACACGACTTTGTAAAATGCCAACAAAAAGGACACTATTTGAAAGGAGCTTGCAAGCTTGACAGACGAGGAGAGCATGAGCGCTAAATATACAGATTACACCGAGATAGATCACTTTTTGACGTCAGACGGCAGGTGAAAGTTCTTCCATTTAGAGGAATAGGGATAGCTATTGTTGATTATTTATTTCCAGTCAACACGCATGGAGCCGTTGTTGAATTTTCGGAAAGTTAAGGGTCTTAGTCTCATCCGAACCCCCTAGTTCAGACAAAAAAGAGAAAAACTAGCCTTGGACTAGCGAGCCTATCCCTGTCAAAATTCAGAGAGACTACTATGCCTAGAATTCCAGCGGGGCACCACAAGCCGTGATTACCAATGCGGCTGCTCATTCTCTCCCAACGCATCAGGGTAGGCAATATGTCAGTACACATCTAGCAATTTGCATATATGCGGATTCCACTTCATAACCTACAATTCATCCATTTGGGGAACATCGTTGAGATGATTTTAACAGGCTTGCAACATCCAGATTAAGGAGAAATTGCATGCTGTATTTGGGCACCCATATTTGCTGTTTGAATGACGTGAAATTTGCCGGCTTCTGAGTGGGACGTGTTTCTGTGAATGTATATCATGGCTGCAGACGGAGTGTTACTGTTACTATTAAAATCACTGGATGTCTGCGGTACCTAAGTTGTTGTTCTCCCACAATAGGCACAATCATTTAAAAGAAGAAATTTGGAGGTTTGACAAACATCAGAGACGTATCGGCATTGGGAATGGAAGCGAGCCCTTACAAAAATTAACTAGACTTCGGAGACAACTAGACACTGTCCTGAAATAACGACCAGAGTCTGAGCTGCCAGACGCTGACTTGTAAGGTGCGGGACAATGGCCTTCGACTAATAGCATACTTGTATTAGCTGTAGTGGTATAAGGACCGGCCAGCTTCCTTGCCTGTGGTGCATGACTTACTCATTATGAGAGCAAAGATTCTTCCTTGGCTTGTCCAGTATGATTTGCGTTGATTTGTGGCTGAAAGTTGGGAACAAGGAGCTTGCACTTATGAAAGAAAACGTGGGCCATAATTTTCATGGGATGATATTCTTGAAAGAATCAGCCAACAGACACCAAGGACCAGGCGCATGGTCTGCCAAAAAAAGTAGAAACCGAGATCCAGGGCTTATTTCGTAGAAAAGAAAATCATGGATCCAGCAGAAGCCAGGATCGAAGATCTTGTCCTGTTGAAAGAACCAGTGTGAGCCAGGGTCCAATGTCTTGCCTTGCTGAAAAAGTAAATGGGAAACAAGATATGGGGCCTTGTCTTGTCGAAGGAGCCAGTGGGAGCCCGAGAGTGAGAGAGTGAGAGAGTGGGGTTGAGAGAGTGGGAGTGAGAGAGTGAGTGAGTGAAGGGAGTGAGAACTCTCCCTCTCTCTCTGTCTCTTTCCCTCGCTCTCTCTCTGTCTCTCTCCCTCGCTCTCTCTCTCTCTCTCTCTCTCTCTCTCTCTCTCTCTCTCTCTCTCTCTCTCTCTCTCTCTCTCTCTCTCTCTCTCTCTCTCTCTCTCTCTCTCTCTCTCTCTCTCGTGTCTGGCTAACACTTTTGGAGCGGCGTAATTAGGTTCCAGATCATATTGCATAATTATTCGGAACCACGTGTGCATGTGACCTTGCATCGTCCCAACCATCTCTTACCATGTAACGCTTTGATTACGCTCTAGCCCCCCCCCCCCCCCCCTCCCCCTACACCTCAATGCTTAGTGATCTAGGCCGACCCTCATAGCTGGCTCGTCTCGACTGATGCATGCTTTGGCAAAAATAAGATGTTCCAGGTCGCCGTAAACACGTTTTTTGCTAAAATCCGCCCGTGCTTTCTGCACGAAGTTGCACTGTTATGAAAGTCATAGACCCCATGTCCTTGTCCGTTCTTTGTAATGGTACTTATGTGATTCGTGGGCGCATGGGTGACTTGAATGATACGTGGAACACAGGCGCTTGTGCAATAGAGGACGTGAGAAATAGCCATGGGATGTCTTTGGAGGGTGTCACTTGTCAGAATAATTTACTTCCCTATACCATCTTCCAAACATCAGGCCTACCGACACGAGGTAGTGAGAAGCAGCAACCATCCGAAGTAAAAAGTAATTCGACGGATAATTTGGTTTGCCGCTTCCGTCTGACCAGTACACTGGGAAGAAGAATACTTCGGGCTGAGCAACGTTTTACGTCCGGTCATCCAGTCTTTCTACAGCTTATTGCTTTTGCACAACGGTCAAGTACCCTGTTTTGGTGTGCAGAATGCTGGGAAAGAAAGCTTCGTAACGCGCTATCAATGATGCTCGCGCCATCTCAGACATAACGGACTAAAGTAACTGCGTAGTCTCCCGTCGGATACTTTGCGGAACTTTGCTGAATCGGTACATGCGTGAGCCCTTCGTCATCCCTTTCGTAAACATTAATGACTACTAGCACACCGTATTAGGCCTCCTCCGATGACTTGGGCATGACAGACTGATACCCTTAGCAAGACACTAGGCCATTTTATGCTTGCTTCAGAAGATTGCAGGATCCGATCTTAATGGAGACGCTGGATATATTAAAGCAACTGTAAAATAGTTGGAAAATGTAAGCATTAGCATTTTGAGTAAGCATTGGCAACTTAAAAAGCGAAGTAAGCATTAGCAAATTAAAAAAGCTAAGTAAGCCCTAGCGATTTAGCATAAGCATAAGCATTGCGATTGGTCGCAGTACTGAAATAGCTCGAAAACACTTGGTTATACTGAAAATAGTCCAAATTACTCCGATAAGATGTAATTTTGATGCCAATTGGAGCTGTATGAACCATGCATATCTAACACAGTAGATTATTTCGCGGCATCAGGATGCGATGGCCATCTTGATAGCTCCAACGCTGCGGAGACCCAAGGTGCTGCAGACCACTGGCTCCCATTTCTACATCAAGAAAAGGCATTTTGCCTAAAAAAAAAACAAACATTCAGCTGGCTGAGTTCCTAGTCGCCTTGCTACGATATCTGACCCTCGACCTGATTCGCCGTGTTTTCATAACGGACTCTGGACTGACTGCGGGCTGATCAGGGGTCGATGTTCTGTAGCCTCTGCCGGTTCCACACTAAGACAGATCGTAGCTGAAAACCTCAGTGGACTTGTTTGGACGAGATCCCGCGATTGGTAATGCGTTTTATGTCAACATGCCGTTAACATGTCAGTAGTTGGCCCCATCATGCCAGGTCAAAGGTAAAAATTTTCTGAAAATCAAACGCCTTAAGGTTTACATGATCACATGTGCGATACCATGCCTAGCTGCGAAATGAACCTGAAATAGGTGTGCTGCTTGTTCAGTTCCTAGTACAATGGTGTGGAGTTCTAAGTGTTTTCAGTGCTGATGTCTGGCTCCCTTAATGTAACAGTGTCGGTTCGCCGCGCGCAATCCGTGGAATCGTCGCCTGCCGCCCACCGCTCGCGTCGGCCGTAGATCACCGCGCAATGATTCTCAGAAACCGCCGCTGCTTGGACACCAGAAGCGCCCGTGACATGATTTCAGTGTCCAAACACGCTCAGTGGACTGTCCCATAGGCTGCTGGTAATTTGGGTGTGATTCAGGGGTTTGCCACTTTCTAAAATCGGTTTGGGGCTGAGCCGCTCAATCTACCGCTAAATTCTTATTTCTCCCCGGATTTCAGCCACTTTGATTTGCGTTTTTGGTGCGAAAATTCTAAGAAAGAAATACATATTTTGTCGATTCCAAGATCGTTTTGGTGTTGAGGAATGACTTTTCATTTAAAGCCAATGTGATAGTGATAATGATGGTGCATAATGGTGCCGATATTGATAGTAATGGATACCTTGATTGATAGTGACGGCATCAGGTATCTAAGGTACCAGGTACCGCTCGGATAGCCTTTTTAATCACTATCTATCTAATCACTATCAATATCTTAAGATCACTATCTAAATACTTAATCCGGAGATATTCATTGCTTGGATAGCTGGGATCAGAGCTCACGCTAGAAAGTGGTCACTGCGCGAACCCTGGTCCCACCAGCCGGTCGTGAAACTCGATGTAAGCAGCGGAAGGTTGCTACGAGGTCTTAACGTGCCGCGATGATCGGGAAGGCCCGTCCCACCCTTTGACGTCAGCAGACATCAATTGCAGCCGCCCTACCCTGTGACGTCATCAAACAATCAATTGTGGCCGCTGCCACCGACTGCAGACCGACGCAGCCAGGGCCAAATGCTGGGCCCCTGAAGGGATTCGAGCCCACCGTACCACGGAGCGTGAATCCGAAGACTAGGCGCGTAACCAATGGAGCTACGTGAACAGATTGCTCCTTTGTATCGGAGGTATCAAGAGAGTAGCACCGGAAAACAGTCAGTAATTCAGCAATGCACTCAACATTGGCCCCGGTAGTCAATGAACTGTGAGAAACCCCAGCTGTTGAGTACGTCGTGAGCAATGACCAAAACGGCGACTATTCCACCGCCGTGTGTAGAGAATTCGCCACGGCAAGCGGAGCAGAGGGAAACCCAAGTTGCGTTCAAATTAGCACGATTTTGGCATTTCTTTATCGAGAGGTGCCCGGTTACGTCAGCTTATCTCGGTGCTCTCATGTCATGTCCCCGGCCTCAGCCTCCAACTGACAGGAAGGACACATCCAGCTTATCTCAGTGCTCTCATGTCATGTCCCCAGCCTCAGCCTCCAACTGACAGGAAGGACGCATCCGTAAATTTTCAAAAACTATCTGCTTGCCTTTGAGGTGGTTTTCATTCGCAAGGGTGGTGTAATGAGCCCAAGGCACAAGGAAACTATCATCAGCGGCTCGTGTTGGGGCAGGAAACGTGCCGCAGTCGGGTGTGGTGGATCGTGCTAGGGTCGTGGTCACAAAAGCCCGGGTTCGAATCCCGCCAACGTTGCAGTTTTCATAATGCCGGAAAATCATGAGGTATAGTCTCATCCGAGATCCATTGGCCTCCTAAATTGCCAGTGCTGTCCTCTCCCCTTCTCCGAGTACCAAATCCCGACCCTGAGCACCGGCTAGCGTTGGCTGACGTCTAATGCCAGTGCCGTCCTCTCCCCTTCTCTGAGTACCAAATCCCGACCCTGAGCACCGGCCAGCGCTGGCTGACGTCTAATGCCAGTGCTGTTCTCTCCCCTTCTCCGAGTACCAAATCCCGACCCTGAGCACCGGCTAGCGTTGGCTGATGTCTAATACCAGTGTTGTCCTCTCCCCTCCTCTGAGTACCAAATCCCGACCCTGAGCACCGGCCAGCGCTGGCTGACGTCTAATGCCAGTGCTGTCCTCTCCCCTTCTCTGAGTACCAAATCCCGACCCTGAGCACCGGCCAGCGCTGGCTGACGTCTAATGCCAGTGCTGTCCTCTCCCCTTCTCCGAGTACCAAATCCCGACTCCGAGCACCGGCCAGCGCTGGCTGACGTCAAATCCTGACGTCTCGACACCGGGCTCGTAACGCAGCGGATGTCGCCATTTGCCAAACATCGGGCCCCGTCTTGTCTGATTGCATCCCACGCCAACCAGCCTGCGTTCCCCCGGGGCAATTTCGGCGGTATTCATCCGGGGGCCGCGGCGGCGGTGGCCCCCACACACCAATTGCGGGTTGGGCCCTTAATAACACTGTTATCTGAGTTATGGCGCCGTGGGCTGCCACTACGGCCTGCCGGTCTCGTACAGCTATCGCCGGCCGGACGAGTTCAGGTCTGTGATGAGCCTGGGCGGCGCTGTGACCGGATCTGACCCGATCTTAGAGCGTCGCTTGGGCCAGAATATAGTCCGGTTTTAGATCGGCACCATCTGCTGGAATTTGTCGGAAGAGCACGCGCCAACTAGCACAGGTCATTGAAGGTCATACACATCATGAATCTTAAGCTAACCGCAGCGACAGCCAACGTACGATGGGCAGATATTACTATGCGGTGAACATCGTGTTGTTCCATTACGGCCGGCAGATCGCGTTCAGATCGCTGACCTGAGAGCAATAGACACGGTCATGGTGATTTGGCTGGATATTAGCCGTCCCTAGACGCTGAAATGAAATTATATGGCCCATTCAGGCCTTGGGAACACCTAAGCCAAGACGTGTTGCAAAATGAAGGCATGGGCATTTGCTGCGGGCCTGGCGCTAGATTTCGGGGCACTTAAGCCGGGCCCGACCTCTTCCAGCTCCACGGAAGTGTCAAGCTATGTATGCGCTATGCTACCCGCAGCTCATTTGTGCTCCGACATAAACCAGGCATAGCATACAGCTTCTTTCGATCGCGGCTGAGCAGGGATAATCAGCCGGAATCTGTTCCTCCACTGCATAAGTAATTGCCCGACATTGCACATTACGAGCTTCTGCGAAGCAGTTTCCGACCTTTATCGCACACCACCGCCCGGGACGCCGCGTCGCCGTATTTTATCCGCAGTCCTCTGCAGCCACCATCTGACCTCCTCACCTCCAGCCTGACCTCTCGACCGCTGCGGCGGACACGCGCCGAACAGCGTCCATCCGGGCTCAAACCGGGGCCAAAGGTCACCGGCCGCAGCCGATAAGGCCTGACTGCCGAAATGAGCTCGTAATTTATGAGCGCCGCCAGCTCCGAGGCCCGGGCTCATCCCCGCCCAGATGCGCCGCGTTCGAGTGGGGAGGCGGCACCTTTCCCCCCCCCCCCCCCCCTCCGCACCGCTGCGACATCAGATTCGCTGGAGCTATTTGTTGACATCTTTGCTGTAGCTGTGATGGTTAACCCGTCGTTGTTTAATTGTTAGTTGAGTGATTTTTGTGGTAATTGCAGTTGCATGATGGTTCAAATGGGTCGCAACGAATTTTTGTTTGTGCAGGTTGTCCAGGGTCTGGAGAGGACCTGCCATGACCGATGATAACCCATGGCCATGGTGTCGAACACTTTACACTTTACATTTGACATGTCAACGTTTTCAGGCAGGCCCAGCGTGTAAAATATTCCAATATGCTAAAATGCTTAGAGAACTCCGCGGTTATGTTCATGGTCGGCATGGCTGTATCTCACTATGCAAAGACATTTTTCAAATATTTCATATATATTTTGCACAACTCTCAAAAAGTATCTAGAACATTACGCGTGATAAACATTTCTGAGCAGCTCAAGCATATCCTCTGCATCATTAGTTCCAATGGGCGTCCACACGAACGCTGAGCACGGGTCTGCCGTCGCCACGTGCGGTCTTCCGCTGCCCACAGTCATCCCTCGTCACCACACCAACCGGCTCCGTCCTGCGGGCGTGCTGTCAGCATCGGCGCTCATCCTCACTCCGCCTCCCTCCCCGCAGACTCGGTGGCCGAGCTCTGTCCCTCACTCCGCCTCCCTCCCCGCAGACTTGGTGGCCGAGCTCTGTCCCTCACTCCGCCTCCCTCCCCGCAGACTCGGTGGCCGAGCTCTGTCGCAGCCACTTCCTGCAGGAGGTGAACCGCATCATCGACGGGGCGACCGTCTGGTCGCAGAACGAGCGAAACCTCAGCTGCCAGCTCACCTTCCAGGTGAGCCGGCGTTTGTCCGTCGGCCTAGCCGCTTTCCGTCACCAGAAGTCAGTGCATCCGTCATTGCTCTTCAGTCAAGGAGTCTATCCAGGATCACCTATCACTGCTACATGTATTCACGGTCCGTGCGGAAATCCATGTCTTGGGTATGTATATCAGTCGTGCTCATCGGTCTAGCGGTCATGTGTTCATTGGTCATTGGCCATCGACGGATCCGTTATCAGAAGAGGCGGATTACGACGGCGGCAGCAGGGGACCGTTTCCGGGTCCGGTTCCGGTTCCGTTTCCGGGTCCGGTTCCGGGTCCGGCTCCGGTTCCATTCGAACGAGGTTTTGCCGCCACTGGCTGCCGTGAGCTGTGAGGAAATGGGTTCAAACGTCTCTTGCATGGAGAAACCCGCGTGGCGTGGACGTGATGTGTGGATGTACGTGTGCACGGCGTGTGGATCTTTCCTCGTCTTGATCCAGGTGTCGCGTATAGGGCCGTGAATGCTCCTCGCTAGAGCCAGGGTAACAAGTGTTCGTCACAGGCTGCAAGCCGTGATGTCGCCGCAGCGCACCTTGAGCCTGTGCACTCCGTTTAACCTGGTAGACCAAATCTACTAAGCGAACAATCGAAAAATGAATTTGGCAATTCAGCTGAAAAGGCCTCCCGCATGTCTTTGTCTAAATAGTCTCCCCGTCCTCCGAACATAACAATGATCTGATTTCAGATTAATAACGATGAATAGTATTGATGATGATATGATGATGATCATAATTATGTCGAATGATGCTGCTAAATGATAATGATGATTCATGGCCATTAATGATGATGCTGACGAATGGCGATGAAGATGATGAATGATGATGATTAATGACAACACACATGATGAATGCTGATTTTGATACATGGTGTGAATGGCGATGAATGATGATGGTTGCTGCTGCTGCTGCTGGTGATGAACTCTGTCCCGTGAACTCAACTGACCTCCGGCGGGGTCTCGGCAGACGGAGGCGATCCTGCAGCGGCTGATGGTGAGGTTCGACAAGTTGCATCTCGACTGCAACGACCACCTCTACATCCATGATGGTGCTCACGCCATCAGTGGCAACCATAAGGTGCGGTACTCATGTCATTAACGGCAACCATACGGTGCGGTTCTCACGCCATCAGCTGCAACCATAAGGTGCGGTGCTCAAGCCATCAGCAACAGCCATAAAGGGCGGTGCTCATGCTATCAGCGGCGAGCATAAGGTGCGGTGCTCATGCCATCAGCAACAACCATAAAGGGCGGTGCTCATGCTATCAGCGACGAGCATAAGGTGCGGTGCTCTTGCCATCAGAGGCAACCATAGGGCGCGGTGCTCACGCCATCAGCAACAGCCATAAAGGGCGGTGCTCATGCTATCAGCGGCAAGCATAAGGTGTTGTGCTCACACCATCAGCGGCAGCCATAAGGGTGCGGTGCTCACGCCATCAGCAACAACTATAAAGGGCGGTGCTCATGCTATCAGCGGCAAGCATAAGGTGCGGTGCTCACGCCATCAGCGGCAGCCATAAGGTGCTGTGCTCACGCCATCAGCGGCAACCATAAGGTGTTGTGCTAACGCCATCAGCGGCAGCCATAAGTTGGGGTGTTCACGCCATCAGCGGCAACCATAAGGTGCGTAGGGTAGGCGGTCCCGCTCGCCCGGCTCCAATTGGACGCCAATAACGACAGCGGTTAAAATTATCTGCCGAGTCAGTGTGCGTGCATGACGAAACGTTACCTAAGCATGGCACATAAGGTACAGGAAATATGCCTGTCCCTGTCCCATGTTCGAGATCATACGAAGATCAATATGTTGTGACACAGCAGTTGCTAGGCTACGAACCACTGCGAGAGGTGATGATGGGGACTTGTTTATCTATGCAAGTACCTTTAAATCCTAGCATGTATTGAGTTGTCGAATATCTGAAAACATATTCATTATCCGCTATTAAGTATCGAGCGGTCGGAAACGAAGGGTGACTCGTGGGATTTTCCAGGCTGACCTGTCCTGCCGAAACACTAAAGAATCGGTGGGGACTCTCTACACACGCAGCAACTTTGTCACGCTAAACTACAAGACGGACGGCTGGGGCACCAGCAGAAACGGCTTCAAGATTGTCATTACTGCCTTCAAACCCGTCGGCAAGAACCAAGCTGGTACGTAGGGGGAGTACGTTGCGTGATGCGGTTGCTTGAGTGCTCGTTACATGGACGTAATGAATTTCTTGACATGTAACCCAAGACTAAGTTTATGAGTGAATTAGTGCGTTGTTGGAACCCTAGATTAAGATGAAGGGAACAACTTGCACATGCTGATCTCGGGTAAAATAACATACACTGCTAGATTAATTAAAATTAAAAAGTTTGCCTCGAGTTCAAAAACCGATTCCGGTCGTACTGCAAGCGATCTCAGTGGAATCTAGGATGACTTTCTGTTTATTGAGGGTTTGCGATTACCGATCTGTGTGTAATTTTGAGCTCTGCAACGTGTTTGCATGTTTAGAAAACATAAATATGGAATACGTAGTTTCTGTTAATGATTCCTCGGGGATGTGTCTCCTTTGTGGTCAGCAAATGCTGTACTTTTTCTTTCTTTTTCTTTTTGGACGTATCTTCATGGACTTCACCTTCATGTTTTCATTTACGCAAGACTTAGAACCATCGAGAAGCTTTTTATCAAATGTGTAGCTGATTGTAGCATGCTGCTCTACGTTGTAAGCCACTTTATTTTTGCCAGGTGTTCTTTTGTGCTGGAATAATCTGCGAAGTTTTGGCTTTAACACGGGCACAATAAGACTATTGTCACCTAATATTACTTAAACGCACGCCCGAGCGGGGGAGAGGGTTATTTAATCCCCCCCACGAAGGTTTTCCAGAATAATTTCCCAGCGGCGTGGTATAGCTGCGCCAAAATATGTGTAGCTGTAGGTAATTGAACAGTGATCTTGAGTTGTTCAGTTTTGCTCCATATTTGATGACGAGATTCGTAGGCAATAAAGCAATTTAATTTATGATTAAAGCAAATTCCAATGACCTAGGGACAGGTATGAAGGCCAGGTCAAGATTTAAGCCATCTACGTTGCTACCCGAGAGCTTGCTGTATATGATAGCTTCTGGCGAATATTTCGACTTTATTAATAGCAGGGACCGCCACAGACATCTTTCAGGGACTTCTTGAATTTCAGAGTAGCCCACTAGCCTAAAATGACCCCAGGCCAACAATTTGTGTGTAGTGACCTACCGCCTAGCTTAATCCTTAATGGTGACTCAAATGCAGAAATCAAAGCAATCTCACAGGATTTTGGATTACCATGACCCTCTAAAGGTCAAAGAAAGCCATTGGGATTAAACGTACACCAAAGAACATGTTCTTAGAACGAATATCTCGGTTAAACGCGGCTGCATGAGGAGGTCTGAGGTACTTTAAACGCCAATTCGGAGTTTAACCTTGTTTGACTTTATTGACCCAAATGTCATAACTTCGGCACTTTTCATTTTTAAACAAGTAGGTTTACATCCGGAATTTCCTCGCCTTTTGTACCTGTAGCTCTCTTAGTTTTTGAGATATCTGTGCGCGACTATTGAGTCAATCAATTGACGCCCACCCGAGCGAATGGTATTGAACCGGCTGCCCGGGCCGCCGTTAATTATGTAAGCGATTTAGCTCACAGTGCTAGGGCCGAAAACAAGGCACCGAATGACATTTCATGCATTTAGGATGTGTCGGGTTTTGAACTGCCTCTTGATTTTCCGCTCATTTTAGAAAGAAACCGTTTTTAATGCTTGTTTAATGCTTTTAGTGGTTTTAATACTTTTCCGGCAAATGCAGCCTCGTTCAGAAAGTTTTTGTTTGGTGATCGCAGCCTGTGCGCTATCACTCATGCTTCAGTAGGGTTATTCGAAACCAGCATAGTAGCTCATGATGACAATGAGACTGGATGTAATATTGCGTGCAAACGCATTCAAAGAGCTCCGGCGTGATTAACCTGACTGAATTCATGCTGCTGTCGTATTTTGAGGACAGACACACGCCGTGTTAAAATAAATGCATTTCTGCAACACCAATCTATGATCTAGGGCTTCCGATTTCAATCACTTCGTCATTCGTAACTTTAGACGTTTTCTATAAACATTGATAAGATATTTTACACTATGCAGTGTTGGTGTAGAGCAGGTCGTTGTCATAGCAAAACGTGGCTGCAAATTGCTTGACCAGGATGCGAACTTAAACAACAGTCACAACCGTCCCACAAGTGAGCCCCTTCACCAGCTGCAGCCGGACGTAACCTGCGGTCCCTGCTGTTACAGCCGAGTGCGATGGCTTCGTGTGCCAGCGGCACTGCATCTCGAGCCACCTACAGTGCGACGGTGTGGTCCACTGTCCGGACGGTGGCGACGAGTCAGTCCGGGCCGGCTGCGTCGGTACGTGACGTCATCACCAGAAGTACCCGATCCCACAACCCCACGAGGAGGCAGGGACGAAACGTGGAAGTGCATTCATCGGAAGGGAGGCAAATCATGGAAATCACATGAGTGTCTCCTATTAATCGTATTTTACACGGTTTGGCCCGATGCATCTACAGCTATGTCATCCATAGCAAACTTTACTGGACGTTTCATCAGAAACTCTGCCAGGGAACCTAACCAGGGGAGGGGCTTTTGGGGCAATGTGCCCTGGACGGGTGACGGTGGGTCCGGACAGTTTTGATCAGTTTAAGACACTCAAAGGACTTCTAGAGAATAAAAGCCTCCAACCCTTAAGAAGGACCTGCAGAGTCCTGAATTCGAAAACAAGGTCTCTAAGCGACGGATAAGAACCGTTGGCTTGGAACGCGCAAACTATGTCTCGGTTTGTTCTCTCCTGGGAGAAATGCTGGCTGCGCCACTGGCTCCTCCCCATGCACAAGACACATTGTTATACGCGCTCCAGTTTAAAGGAAGGGAAGTGTCCGTTGACGTTGAGTAAAACGACCCCGAATCGGAGAAACACTGTAACATGGGGTGGTTTTTACGGAATTAACTTGTTCGATGGTTGCTATGGTCCAGTAAGTTTTCCAATGAACAAGTCACGAGAGGCAAGTTTGGCCACTTGAGAATTGCAAGCAGCGAACAGAAGTGCTCCTGGTTCTGTATCAAGTGGCGGTCTGCTGGTGGCAGACGTGGCCGCTCGTCTTGCAGTTTAAACGCCCCAGGAACGTTTTTGACAGTCCCGTACACTACCAATCCACTCATATGCCTTATCAATTACTCCCCATGTGACCATGTTCGAATCAGCGGCACTCAATCCGACTTTCATCAGGATCGATTCGACACGGGACTATCTTAAAGACTTATCTGTTGCTAACCATCACCGCCGGTTTTCGGCCGGCTTGTTTATGCCTGCGCTTCCCCTGATCTT
>NW_023596545.1:36236865-36268645 GCF_011947565.3 Pollicipes pollicipes | reverse complement strand
GCCAGCGCTGCTGACGTCTACTGCCAGTGCTGCCCTCTCTCCCCTCCTCTGAGTACCAAATCCCGACCCTGAGCACCGGCCAGCGCTGGCTGACGTCTAATGCCAGTGCTGTCCTCTTCCCCTTCTCTCTCTGAGTGACACAAATCCCGACCCCTGCGCACCGGCCAGCGCTGGCTGTACGTCTAATGCCCAGGTGCTGTCCTCTCCCCTTCTCCGAGTACCAAATCCCGACTTCCGAGCACCCTGACCAGCTTCTGGCTGACGTCAAAATCCTGACGTCTCGTACACCGGCTCGTAACGCAGCGGGATTGTCCGTCCATTTTGCCAAACATCCGGGACCCCGTCTTGTCCTTGATTGCATCCCCGCCAACCAGCCTTGCGTTCCCCCCGGGGCAATTTCGGCGGTATTCATCCGGGTGCCGCGGCGGCGGTGGCCCCACACACCAATTGCGGGTTGGGCCCTTAATAACACTGTTATCGAGGTTATGGCGCCGTGGGCTGCCACTACGGCCTGCCGGTCCTCGTACAGCTATCGCCGGCCGGACGAGTTCAGGTCTGTGATGAGCCTGGGCGGCGCTGTGACCGGATCTGACCCGATCTTAGAGCGTCGCTTGGGCCAGAATATAGTCCGGTTTTAGATCGGCACCATCTGCTGGAATTTGTCGGAAGAGCACGCGCCAACTAGCGCAGGTCATTGAAGGTCATACACATCATGAATCTTAAGCTAACCGCAGCGACAGCCAACGTACGATGGGCAGATATTACTATGCGGTGAACATCGTGTTGTTCCATTACGGCCGGCAGATCGCGTTCAGATCGCTGACCTGAGAGCAATAGACACGGTCATGGTGATTTGGCTGGATATTAGCCGTCCCTAGACGCTGAAATGAAATTATATGGCCCATTCAGGCCTTGGGAACACCTAAGCCAAGACGTGTTGCAAAATGAAGGCATGGGCATTTGCTGCGGGCCTGGCGCTAGATTTCGGGGCACTTAAGCCGGGCCCGACCTCTTCCAGCTCCACGGAAGTGTCAAGCTATGTATGCGCTATGCTACCCGCAGCTCATTTGTGCTCCGACATAAACCAGGCATAGCATACAGCTTCTTTCGATCGCGGCTGAGCAGGGATAATCAGCCGGAATCTGTTCCTCCACTGCATAAGTAATTGCCCGACATTGCACATTACGAGCTTCTGCGAAGCAGTTTCCGACCTTTATCGCACACCACCGCCCGGGACGCCGCGTCGCCGTATTTTATCCGCAGTCCTCTGCAGCCACCATCTGACCTCCTCACCTCCAGCCTGACCTCTCGACCGCTGCGGCGGACACGCGCCGAACAGCGTCCATCCGGGCTCAAACCGGGGCCAAAGGTCACCGGCCGCAGCCGATAAGGCCTGACTGCCGAAATGAGCTCGTAATTTATGAGCGCCGCCAGCTCCGAGGCCCGGGCTCATCCCCGCCCAGATGCGCCGCGTTCGAGTGGGGAGGCGGCACCTTTCCCCCCCCCCCCCCCCTCCGCACCGCTGCGACATCAGATTCGCTGGAGCTATTTGTTGACATCTTTGCTGTAGCTGTGATGGTTAACCCGTCGTTGTTTAATTGTTAGTTGAGTGATTTTTGTGGTAATTGCAGTTGCATGATGGTTCAAATGGGTCGCAATGAATTTTTGTTTGTGCAGGTTGTCCAGGGTCTGAAGAGGACCTGCCATGACCGATGATAACCCATGGCCAGGGTGTCGAAACACGAACACTTTACATTTGACATGTCAACGTTTTCAGGCAGGCCCAGCGTGTGAAATATTCCAATATGCTAAAATGCTTAGAGAACTCCGCGGTTATGTTCATGGTCGGCATGGCTGTATCTCACTATGCAAAGACATTTTTCAAATATTTCATATATATTTTGCACAACTCTCAAAAAGTATCTAGAACATTACGCGTGATAAACATTTCTGAGCAGCTCAAGCATATCCTCTGCATCATTAGTTCCAATGGGCGTCCACACGAACGCTGAGCACGGGTCTGCCGTCGCCACGTGCGGTCTTCCGCTGCCCACAGTCATCCCTCGTCACCACACCAACCGGCTCCGTCCTGCGGGCGTGCTGTCAGCGTCGGCGCTCATCCTCACTCCGCCTCCCTCCCCGCAGACTCGGTGGCCGAGCTCTGCCCCTCACTCCGCCTCCGTCCCCGCAGACTCGGTGACCGAGCTCTGTCCCTCACTCCGCCTCCCTCCCCGCAGACTCGGTGGCCGAGCTCTGTCGCAGCCACTTCCTGCAGGAGGTGAACCGCATCATCGACGGGGCGACCGTCTGGTCGCAGAACGAGCGAAACCTCAGCTGCCAGCTCACCTTCCAGGTGAGCCGGCGTTTGTCCGTCGGCCTAGCCGCTTTCCGTCACCAGAAGTCAGTGCATCCGTCATTGCTCTTCAGTCAAGGAGTCTATCCAGGATCACCTATCACTGCTACATGTATTCACGGTCCGTGCGGAAATCCATGTCTTGGGCATGTATATCAGTCGTGCTCATCGGTCTAGCGGTCATGTGTTCATTGGTCATTGGCCATCGACGGATCCGTTATCAGAAGAGGCGGATTACGACGGCGGCAGCAGGGGACCGTTTCCGGGTCCGGTTCCGGTTCCGTTTCCGGGTCCGGTTCCGGGTCCGGCTCCGGTTCCATTCGGACGAGGTTTTGCCGCCACTGGCTGCCGTGAGCTGTGAGGAAATGGGTTCAAACGTCTCTTGCATGGAGAAACCCGCGTGGCGTGGACGTGATGTGTGGATGTACGTGTGCACGGCGTGTGGATCTTTCCTCGTCTTGATCCAGGTGTCGCGTATGGGGCCGTGAATGCTCCTCGATAGAGCCAGGGTAACGAGTGGTCGTCACAGGCTGCAAGCCGTGATGTCGCCGCAGCGCACCTTGAGCCAGTGCACTCTGTTTAACCTGGTAGACCAAATCTACTAAGCGAACAATCGAAAAATGAACTTGACAATTCAGCTGAAAATGCCTCCCGCTTGTCTTCGTCTGAATACTCTCCTCGGCCTCCGAACATGATGATCTGACTTGAGATTAATGATGATGAATAGTTTTGATGATGATATAATGATAATGATTATTATTATGTTGAATGATGCTGCTAAATGATAATGATGATTCATGACCATTAATCATGATGCTGATGAATGGCGATTAAGATGATGAATGATGATTAATGACAACAAAGATGATGAATGCTGATTATGATACATGGTGTGAATGGCGATGAATGATGATATTGCTGCTGCTGCTAATGATGATGAACTCTGTCCCGTGAACTCAACTGACCTCCGGCGGGGTCTCGGTAGACGGAGGCGATCCTGCAGCGGCTGATGGTGAGGTTCGACAAGTTGCATCTCGACTGCAACGACCACCTCTACATCCATGATGGTGCTCATGCCATCAGTGGCAACCATAAGGTGCGGTACTCACGTCATCAACGGCAACCATACGGTGCGGTTCTCACGCCATCAGCTGCAACCATAAAGTGCGGTGCTCACGCGATCAGCAACAACCATAAAGGTCGGTGCTCATGCTATCAGCGGCAAGCATAAGGTGCGGTGCTCCTGCCATCAGCATCAACCATAAAGGGCGGTGGTCATGCTATCAGCGGCGAGCATAAGGTGCGGCGCTCATGCCATCAGAGGCAACCATAGGATGCGGTGCTCACCCCATCAGCAACAGCGATGAAGGGCGGTGCTCATGCCATCAGCGGCAAGCATAAGGTGCGGTGCTCATGCCATCAGCAATAACCTTAAAGGGCGGTGCTCATGTTATCAGCGGCGAGCATGAGGTGCGGTGCTCATGCCATCAGAGGCAACCATAGGGTGGGGTGCTCACGCCATCAGCAACAGCCATAAAGGGCGGTGCTCATGCTGTCGGCGGCAAGCATAAGGTGCGGTGCTCACGCCATCAGCAACAACCATGAAGGGCGGTGCTCATGCTATCAGCGGCGAGCATGAGGTGCGGTGCCCATGCCATCAGAGACAACCAAGGGTGCGGTGCCCACGCCATCAGCAACAACCATAAAGGGCGGTGCTCATACTATCAGCGGCAAGCATAAGGTGTTGTACTCACGCCATCAGCGGCAGCCATAAGGTGTTGTGCTCACGCCATCAGCGGCAACCATAAGGTGTTGTGCTAACGCCATCAGCGGCAGCCATAAGCTGGGGTGTTCACGCCATTAGCGGCAGCCATAAGGTGCGTAGGTTAGACGGTCCCGCTCGCCCGGCTCCAATTGGACGCCAATAACGACAGCGGTTAAAATTATTTGCCGAGTCAATGTACGTGCACGACGAAATGTTGCCTAGGCATGGCACATTAGGTACATGAAATATGCCTGTCCCTGTCCCATGTTTGAGATCATACGAAGATCAATATGTTGTGACACACAGCAGTTGCTGGGCTACGAACCATTGCGAGAGGTGATGATGGGGACATGTTTATATATTTAAGTACCTATAAATCCTGACATGTATTTAGCTGTCGAGTATCTGACAGAAATATTCATTATCCGCTATTAAGTATCGGGCGGTCGGAAACGAAGGGTGACTCGTGGGATTTTCCAGGCTGACCTGTCCTGTCGAAACACCAAAGAGTCGGTGGGGACTCTCTACACACGCAGCAACTTTGTCACGCTGAACTACAAGACGGACGGCTGGGGCACCAGCAGAAACGGCTTCAAGATTGTCATTACTGCCTTCAAACCCGTCAGCAAGAACCAAGCTGGTACGTCGGAGGAGTGCGTTGCGTGATGCGGTTGCTTGAGTGCTCGTTACATGGACGTAATGAGCTTCTTGACATATGACTCAAGACTAAGTTTATGAGTGGATTAGTGCGTTGTTGGAACCCTGGATTAAGATGAAGGGAACAACTTGCACATGCTGATCTCGGGTAAAATAACATACACTGCTAGATTAATTAAAATTAAAAAGTTTGCCTCGAGCTCAAAAACCGATTCCGGTCGTACTGCAAGCGATCTCAGTGGAATCTAGGATGACTTTCTGTTTATTGAGGGTTTGCGATTACCGATCTGTGTGCAATTTTGAGCTCTGCAACGTCTTTGCATGCTTAGAAAACATAAATATGGAATAAGTAGTTTCTGTTAATGATTCCTCGGGGATGTGTCTCCTTTGTGGTCAGCAAATGCTGTACTTTTTCTTTCTTTTTCTTTTTGGACGTATCTTCATGGACTTCACCTTCATGTTTTCATTTACGCAGGACTTGGAACCATCGAGAAGCTTTTTATCAAATGTGTAGCTGATTGTAGCATGCTGCTCTACGTTGTAAGCCACTTTATTTTTGCCAGGTGTTCTTTTGTGCTGGAATAATCTGCGAAGTTTTGGCTTTAACACGGGCACAATAAGACTATTGTCACCTAATATTACTTAAACGCACGCCCGAGCGGGGGAGAGGGTTATTTAATCCCCCCCACGAGGGTTTTCCAGAATAATTTCCCAGCGGCGTGGTATAGCTGCGCCAAAATATGTGTAGCTGTAGGTAATTGAACAGTGATCTTGAGTTGTTCAGTTTTGCTCCATATTTGATGACGAGATTCGTAGGCAATAAAGCAATTTAATTTATGATTAAAGCAAATTACAATGACCTAGGGACAGGTATGAAGGCCAGGTCAAGATTTAAGCCATCTACGTTGCTACCCGAGAGCTTGCTGTATATGATAGCTTCTGGCGAATATTTCGACTTTATTAATAGCAGGGACCGCCACAGACATCTTCCAGGGACTTCTTGAATTTCAGAGTAGCCCACTAGCCTAAAATGACCCCAGGTCAACAATTTGTGTGTAGTGACCTACCGCCTAGCTTAATCCTTAATGGTGACTCAAATGCAGAAATCAAAGCAATCTCACAGGATTTTGGATTACCATGACCCTCTAAAGGTCAAAGAAAGCCATTGGGATTAAACGTACACCAAAGAACATGTCCTTAGAACGAATATCTCGGTTAAACGCGGCTGCATGAGGAGGTCTGAGGTACTTTAAACGCCAATTCGGAGTTTAACCTTGTTTGACCGTATTGACCCAAATGTCATAACTTCGGCACTTTTCATTTTTAAACAAGTAAGTTTACATCCGGAATTTCCTCGCCTTTTGTACCTGTAGCTCTCTTAGTTTTTGAGATATCTGTGCGCGACTATTGAGTCAATCAATTGACGCCCACCCGAGCGAATGGTATTGAACCGGCTGCCCGGGCCGCCGTTAATTATGTAAGCGATTTAGCTCACAGTGCTAGGGCCGAAAACAAGGCACCGAATGACATCTCATGCATTTAGGATGTGTCGGGTTTTGAACTGCCTCTTGATGTTCCGCTCATTCTAGAAAGAAACCGTTTTTAATGCTTGTTTAATGCTTTTAGTGGTTTTAATACCTTCCGGCAAATGCAGCCTCGTTCAGAAAGTTTTTGTTTGGTGATCGCAGCCTGTGCGCTATCACTCATGCTTCAGTAGGGTTATTCGAAACTAGCATAGTAGCTCATGATGACAATGAGACTGGATGTAATATTGCGTGCAAACGCATTCAAAGAGCTCCGGATTAACCTGACTGATTAACCTGACTGAATTCATGCTGCTGTCGTATTTTGAGGACAGACACACGCCGTTTGGGTTAAAATAAATGCATTTCTGCAACACCAATCTATGATCTAGGGCTTCCGATTTCAATCACTTCGTCATTCGTAACTTTAGACGTTTTCTATAAACATTGCTAAGATATTTTACACTATGCAGTGTTGGTGTAGAGCAGGTCGTTGTCATAGCAAAACGTGGCTGCAAATTGCTTGACCAGGATGCGAACTTATACAACAGTCACAACCGTCCCACAAGTGAGCCCCTTCACCAGCTGCAGCCGGACGTAACCTGCGGTCCCTGCTGTTACAGCCGAGTGCGATGGCTTCGTGTGCCAGCGGCACTGCATCTCGAGCCACCTACAGTGCGACGGTGTGGTCCACTGTCCGGACGGTGGCGACGAGTCAGTCCGGGCCGGCTGCGTCGGTACGTGACGTCATCACCAGAAGTACCCGATCCCACAACCCCACGAGGAGGCAGGGACGAAACGTGGAAGTGCATTCATCGGAAGGGAGGCAAATTCATGGAAATCACATGAGTGTCTCCTTTTAATCGTATTTTACACGGTTTGGCCCGATGCATCTACAGCTATGTCATCCATAGCAAACTTTACTGGACGTTTCATCAGAAACTCTGCCAGTGAACTAACCAGGGGAGGGGGCTTTTGGGGCAATGTGCCCTGGAGGTGACGGTGGGTCCGGACAGTTTTGACCAGTTTAAGACACTCAAAGGACTTCTAGAGAATAAAAGCCTCCCAACCCTTAAGAAGACCTGCAGAGTCCTGAATTCGAAAACAAGGTCTCTAAGCGACGGATAAGAACCGTTGGCTTGGAACGGCAAACTATGTCTCGGTTTGTTCTCTCCTGGGAGAAATGCTGGCTGCGCCACTGGCTCCTCCCATGCACAAGACACATTGTTATACGCGCTCCAGTTTAAAGGAAGGGAAGTGTCCGTTGACGTTGAGTAAAACGACCGAATCGGAGAACACTGTAACATGGGGTGGTTTTTACGGAATTAACTTGTTCGATGGTTGCTATGGTCCAGTAAGTTTTCCCATGAACAAGTCACGAGAGGCAAGTTTGGCCACTTGAGAATTGCAGCAGCGAACAGAAGTGCTCCTGGTTCTGTATCAAGTGGCGGTCTGCTGGTGGCAGACGTGGCCGCTCGTCTGCAGTTGAAACGCCCAGGAAGTTTTTGACAGTCCCGTACACTACCAATCCACTCATATGCCTTATCAATTACTCCCCATGTGACCATGTTCGAATCAGCGGCACTCAATCCGACTTTCATCAGGATCGATTCGACACGGGACTATCTTAAAGACTTATCTGTTGCTAACCATCACCGCCGGTTTTCGGCCGGCTTGTTTATGCCTGCGCTTCCCCTGATCTTCAGACAGCAATCCGCCTTTCGGCCTACGCAGCCTTGCTTCACTATGACAAAGACACCTCCACAGATGACGAGCCGAACGGAAAGGACGGCGAACGTACCGCTCCCCTGAATCGGTACCGACCTCACTAAAACGATGCCTGCGTCTTGACTGGGCTGGCATTTGCCGGTAGCCTTTCATAAAAATAATTGGGTTTTTAGTCTCACGGACTGTCAGGGCCTTTTCGTGGCGGATACCTTTGTTGGGCATCATGTGGGATGCGGTGGTGGCGTGACAGGGTCCCGAAGCCAACGCCGACAAGTCCAGAGCCCAGCGCTCTAACCGCTACACGACCACCGACCCCATTACCGACACGCCGCATGCGAATTTGCGTGCATTGAGCTTACCGGAAGGCGGCACCAGCGTCCTTGTCAGGGAAAGTTGAATTCCAGCTAACGCTGGTGCATCGACGCTAGCACCGCCCCGCGGCCGGAGCCAGGCTTCAGCGGTTGGTCCATGTGTCCGCAGTCCAGAGCTGTCTTCGGTCCTTGAGACCGGCGTTACGACCAACTGAGACGTGTGCTCCTGAGCCGCCAGCTCTCGGCACCACAGTACCGGCAGCAGACACTGCTGAAGTACCCCCGGCGGTCCTGTGAGATGCCGGGAACCCTTGACGTTGCTAAACTCGACGAAAGCCGCTGCCAGTGCTGTGCGGGCTAGATTTTGCGGGGGTTCAGCTGCAGATGCTGAGCTGGTGCTGTGTGTGCTGACGCGGTAACTAGGCAGGCAGTGCCGGTTGGTTTTTGCGTACCTGGCCTGGTAAGCGTGGCGCCACTCCTGCATAGATACGAGCTCTTCAGCATGAAGAACGGCTCTGTCGAACCACGTGCGTCACATCACCAAACTCATCGCCGCAATTTATCGTTGTGTCAAGCCAAGTTTGGACTCAAAGGCAGCGTGAAGAAGTGGCGACGCGAGAGGACGAAAAGGGTAAAGCTCCAGTATGCTCCACTGCTCACTCCGGCACTCATTATGGGCACGTGGTACCACTTGGAAAACTCTTGAGACCCAATACATCCCTGTGCCAAACGGCAACGCGCTGTGAAGCCGTGACTGGGGTCAGTGACCGAGTTAGTTGGGTTAGCGAAGTTAATGTGAATGCACATATTAGATCCTAGAGTTCATAAGCCGCCCTTTTGATCTTGACGAAGCCAGATCACACATCGACTTCACCACGAAGCATCTTATATTTGGTTGCTGATGGTTGTCTTTAGTGCATCTGGTTCTGGTCATGAGCAATGTGCGTGTGACAGCACTCCTCTTTCGACGCTACTTTCGATGCTGGGCGGGGGTCGGACGTTGCTGGTCGCGTGACTGCCCTTCCTCCGGCAGACGCTGGTCTGGTGCCGCTGCTGGGCGTGGACCAGACGCTGCTGGTCGGGGCGCTGGCCGGCGCCGCCGTAGTCATCGTGGCCACCTCGCTGACGGTGGTCGTCTGCTACTGTCGACGCTCCCGGCGCCGGCGTGACGATAGCGGCGCACTCAACGCCCACCGGAGTGAGTGAGCCGGCGCGCTGGAGGCTGGTAGGATCGTCCGGCGCTGCATACATTTTGTACTAACTAGGGTTTATTTCACTCCCAGTTTTAGCATTCGTATGTCATCGCCAGTAAGTGTTGCAGGCATGCTGTTCGGATCGACGTAAGTTTTGAGTGCAGCTGTGGCATCCAGTTTGTAATCATCGTTTGTATCGCGTTTAACGGCACCTTTTAAAGTCTCTTGGCCATCCACTTTTCCCCGAGATGAACGGCGAACTTCTGGCCCTCGTGCGCGGAGACCGAACGGGTTCACTGCCCTGAAAGGATCTGAAAAGGTTGACTCCCGTGCTTCGGTATGGAGACCGAACGGATTCGCTGTCCTGAGCAGATCTGAAACGATGAACTTGTGGTCCCCGTGCGTAAAGACCGAATTGGTTCACTGCCGTGAGAGGAGCTAAAACAGTCAACTCCCGTGCTCCGTGTATGGAGACCGAACGAGTTCACTGCCCGGAGAGGAGCTGGAACGGTTAACTTACGTGCTCCGTGCGTGGAGACCGAACGGGTTCAGTGCCACGAGAATAGCTGCCGTCACGTACACATTAGTGATCATTCAAAGGCACCACTAGTAGTCAACAGACGCCGACAACAGGTGCCTTTTTCACTCTCGTTACTCCAAAAAAGATGAACAGCGACTATACCGCACTTCGTTTTTAAATCCCTTTTGAAGCGAATGTTGGTTTAGACTGCACTAATTGCGTCAGCAACATGCGTTGCATGACGCATGTTGCTGACGTTGTATGACGCACGCCCCACAACGAAAGTTGTGTGGTGTCACATGCCTAAACAGGCCTACAAAGCCTCACAACATGGACCTAGGATGAAAATAGATGTCAACACTGTCCAACAATGGTTGCATGCTCGTTTTTGGACACGGAATATTTTTAGAAAAGAAGGTGAAGGGCTACAGTTACTCCGCTTATTCTGCGATAAAAGTATATGCAAAACATATCCACGTATACATGTTTGGCTGTAATGACCTGCTTTTGAGAGTCCGTCGTAATCTGGCGAAGCCGGCGCGCTTGATTTGGCCTTTGCCAAAACCTATTTATTCCAAGCCATGCGACGACTTGAAATTTTGTTGAGTTATATTCGTCGCATATACGTATTAAGCATGCACTTACCACGTGTGCGCTGAAGCAAGTATATTAGCTAATTTTGCAAGAATGGCATTAATTGTCGGTGCGAATATTTTTTGCACGGCTTCGCTGATACTGGCACATGAATAATGTAAATCGAAAGTAATAAAATGTAATGCCAGTAGCGGGATGCTCAAAACAACTAAAATAACAAACACTAAAATATGACGCGGATTTACTAACGGTAAGAGCTCCCAAAATATCAATTAATTTCCCACCACCTGTTTACAAAGACCAATTTACACTCATTTTCGTGGAGCTGCCATGCGATGCTGTCGGCTCCGCGCGGTCCAGCTCAGGACGCCGGGCCGGCGGCTGAGACGCCAGCGGTGATCGTTTGCGGTCTCACAGTGGTCCCAAGGGACTGGTGAAGGTTAGGCTGGTGACGTCATCCCAGGCAGCTGACGTCATCACGTCTGGAGCGGCCGGGAATCTAGATAACGTTAATTAGGTGTTGCGGCGGAGCTGGCCTGTCCTCTCCAATCACAGGAGCAGCCAAAGTGGGAGATCCTTGGTTCTATGTGCCCCTCCGGTCAGGTTTTTCACCACTAAACTTTTGAATATATATATATATATATATATATATATATATATATATATATATGCATGCAAGCTGGTGATAACGCTTTTTCCTGTTTACAGTGACATGGCACACTCCTTGGTGTAAATACGTCTATGATATTTAGAGAGCAAATCGTGGCTGTGGGCGTCAACCTGAGGTCTGGAGGGAATAATGCGACCTAAAAATGACAATTTTAATATAAAAAGAGACAGTTATAAGAAAGATGGCAACTATAATTTAAAAAATTACAACTTAAATATAATAAAAAGCGTGCGCGCCACGGTCAAAATATCAGGGAACAAATTTCTACTTAGTGAAAATTGGATAAAATACGCCCCCAGTGAGTACCTCTTTGGTTACACCTAACAGCAATAGGGATTTGGTAACAACGTCAGATGATACCAGAGTAAATACGTCCGGTTGGCGATCGAGACCATGACTTTCGGGGCAAGTTCAAAGCAACATTGATAGCCTATCGATAAGTTGGGTATTGGTTTCCACGACATTATGGTTACAAAAAGATTCCGAACCAACGGCTGCTTCCACATTACTTCCAACGCCAATATTTCAACACGACATTAGCGTTACGCGACAAAGCTTGTGCTTCAAACATTTACACCCGTCGTTTTTCTGCTGCAAAACTTATTCAGTATTGACTTTTACACATTTTTTCTACTGGGAAGCTATACGCGACATACGTGCTCCACAACACAACATATGCTTTACAACCGTATACCGATCATTTCTACGCTGCACAAACTTATGCAGTCATTACTTATACACCTGACTTGTACTACGAAGACTTATATTCGACAAAGTGCTGCACGATAATAATGATTTAGAATATACCCGCTATCACTTATACATAACGTTACTTTTACTGCAAGGGCATATACGTGATGTGACGTGACGTCACGTGACGCTGATGTTACACGACGAAACTTATACTTCAAAAATGTATACCTGTCATCACTTCTGCAGCAAAAATGTACGGAGTTTTCATGCATGCACGATGTTCCTTCCACTCCTAATACTCAGACATGGCGTACAGAATGCGCGGACACCTAACAAGGGTGTGGGAACAATTCGCAGGTTAGGACGGAAACCCAACTGGGCAATATTGCGATTAAAAGTTCATGCTGCAGACACGAAACATTATTTGTTCGTTATGTTACGTTATTTTGTCGCATTGTCGTGCTCGGCGTATCAGCAAACACCTGGTTTGTAGTTTCCTGTTCAGTTGGAGGATTACGCACCCCCCCCCCCCAATTTTAAGGAAGACAGTGGACAAAATCCAGGAAAAACTGTTTGTTGGCGTATTTGGATGGCAGACTGGATCATTTGCATTGTTCAGCTCCCTCCCTTCTCCCCAACTCACTTTGCGAAAGTGCACCACCGGTAAATACTGTAGTTTTGGAAACAGAATCTCGATGACGGGTATAAGTTACTTGAGCATTAATTTTGTGCTATAAGAGTATAGCGTCAGTAAAAGTCATTGTAAAAAAGTTATGAACTTTAGTGGAAACCAGGCGAGGGGTTTAGTTTGCTGTTCTGTCAGGACCCCATCCAGCGTTCATCCGCAATAGGAAGGTGTATCACATTTAGGTCGAGTTTTTGTATATTTGGTGCAGGTTTGGGCATTTATGACTGATTATCTCCCTAACTTGTTTTCCAACACTACGACACCACATCAGACGTTTTCAGTACATGGAAGAAGAAAAGAGGCGCATGCTAAAGATACGTCGCTTAGAACTATTGCCGTCGTAGATCCGTCGAACACAATATTTACAGCTGAAAGCATAAGTATTGTATAAACATAAGTATTACGCTCTTATGAGCATTAAGCCCTCATGAGCATGAAGCCCAATAAAGCATTAAGGCCTTATGTACTGACACTTACGGGCACCTCATCTGATTTCGCCCGTTGAAGTGCTCCCATGTATTTGCGCACTTTGTGATTATTTATCTCCCGGGCTATTCCTCCCCCGGGATCTGCGGGATAGAATAAGTCTCACCAAAAGGGAGTCTTAATCTGTGGTTAAAAGAAGTGGCTGGTATAATTTGTGAAGTATGGCCTGTATTGTACAGCACAAATGTTGCGTATAAGCATCATATTAGAACTAATATTGCTTATTAATAAAGACTGTATTGATGCTGCAATGAACATCATGACGGGTATAAGTTTTTTAGATTTAATATTTACGTGCCTTTAACGTTTTGCTGAGTACCACTTTGTCGCATATAATTTGTTGCTTATAAGAAATATCGCGTATAACGAAAAACTGTGTAGGTATTGGATGAGGAAGTAATGACGGACATGTTTTTGCAATACAAGTTTTGTCATGTGGCACTTGCATCGTGTATGAGTTTTCGCAATAAAGGTAATGTCGTGTATAAGTAAAGTCTGTAGAAGCTTTTGCAGTAGACGTAATTTCGCATGGGACTAATGTCATAATACTCCTGTCGGCCAGAAGTTTTTGCCATAGCACCGATGTCGTGACACCAGGTGCTGTGCCTATTGATGCATTAGGAGCTGTGCCTTTTGGCGTGTATGATGGCTGTAGTCTGTTCTCGGTGCGTAGGTAATGCGAAAAAGGCCCGGACTCGATTTTAAAAAAAAATCCTTGCCCTCCGCCGCAAATCCTAGCTGCTTCTATGTTTTCATTGGCGGCAAAAGATCTGCAGAGCTGCGGGGGGAGGGAAGGGCAAAGCCGACCCTCAAGTTGTTCCTTTCCATGCAGCGCCATGTAACACTGACTGGGCTCGACATCAGATCAGACGACGGAAAGGAACCGGGGAACAGGTATCTGCCCCCTGCTTTCTTGGGATAAAATAGAGATAAGCTGAAACGTCGCTGAAGAGCATGCACAATTCTCCACAACTTCTACGGGACACATTTCTTCATTTGATGTCATGACCATGTAAGGTCATCATTATTGTTGTAATGCGCTATTCGTAAACATTTGTGTAACTTGTACAAGGGTTCCATAAATCGTTCCTGTCGTTTCAAGCTGTCAGCAGTGGAACGGGCTTTCAAGCTGCGATACTGTGTTCCACCCATAATTACA
Source organism: Pollicipes pollicipes (assembly GCF_011947565.3). Classification (NCBI taxonomy): domain Eukaryota; kingdom Metazoa; phylum Arthropoda; class Thecostraca; order Pollicipedomorpha; family Pollicipedidae; genus Pollicipes; species Pollicipes pollicipes. The sequence goes on along the minus strand of NW_023596545.1, from coordinate 36,254,305 downwards.
TACTGCCGGCACTAGTCCTATGTTGACTAGTTGTTGAACGGGCTACATCGTCGATGACGTATGATGCTTATTAGCAGAGTCATGTGCAGATGAGGAGCGACACTTTTGAGCCTTAAGACGAAGATGGAAAATAGGGAAATTGTGTTGTTACAGAGCATATTGTAAACAAAAAGTAAAGGTCATCTTGGGGCTGTAACTCTTAATGACCATTCTCATCAATATGTGAACCGTGGGTAAAAACGTGACACAATCAGATAACGACTCGACACGTTGCAAAAGTATGGCGCTAACAAACGGACAGATTGGAAGCAGAGGCCAATTTTCGTCAGCGAGGTGCGATAGCGACCAACTGTTATATAGAGGCAACGATAACGCTTAACGTTATGTAGGTAGCTTCAGCAGACAAAAAGTCAACCATATTAGAATATAGAGAGCGTCATATTTGACCATGTCTAGGTTCCACTTAGTCCTGTAACCCGCCTCCTCTGATGTTTTTCCGATTTTCTTCTTTGGCGGTTAGCGCCGTCTCTTTATTTGTTGATGCTGTTTAAGGTAAGTGTCTTCTGTAGTGCCGTGTAACTCTTTCGAACTGGGGGTAATTACACCATTTTACGCACATGCCGGCCGACGACACAGCGCATGTTGCAACTGGATCTAAATCAACGTTCGAGAAATCACCTGACGGTATCCCGAGCCGTGTCGTTCACCCAGACCCAATGTGAGATGTCGCGGGACCCTTCTGGTGAGCTGGCGCTAGCAGTGACAGCACTCCCGACGACCTAGGCAGGCCAGCCATGGACACGGACACACAAACAGTGGGTCGTCATGCCACGACAGGATTTGAATTGTTACCATCTCATCTTGGCGAAGAGGGAAATAATTCAGCTGCGTCCACTTAAACGACCCCTTCCAGATAAGCCAACCCGCACGCGACAAATGTGATCATTCTTGCCGTTAGCGCTCCCAGGGCATTGTCACCGCTCCACGTCCTCCACAGCAGGGCGCCGGCCGCCGCCGCCCCGTGACCTCATCCGCTCCCAGCTGTGTGTCTCACTCCGTTCGCTCTCCCTCAGTGTCGGCCGGCGGCCAGGCGGCAGCCAACGGCCTGGGCTCCGGCCATCCGAAGTCGACCTCGGAAAACTGGCGCTGCCCTGCGGCCCGGACGGGGTCACCCCCACGCACCCTCTGCTCACCGTTGCCGCCCGAGGGCCGGGGTCACACAGGTCAGGCGACGCCTGTGGGGCCGAGCCCACTCTCGCGCGGGGTGAATGGCCCGGCTGCGTGTCGAACTGAGCCTCCCTAAAGCCCGCTCGACAATGACCAGCGTTTATGACGCGCTGAGCGGCAGGCCGTGAATGGAGAGTAGCGCTGACGATAGTCGGAGCCTATGCTTAGCTCGCCCCAGCTTTCTGAGGGTTTGTCTAGAGCTGTCGCTCCGGCGGCCAGCACTCGCCGTGCGAGATGGCGTCGCTTGACGCGTCGGGTTCTGTCTTGCAGAGACTCCGGCGGGCCGAAGGATGAGTGGTTTGTGTAGGGGGTGGAGCCTCCGCAGGGGGGCGTGGTCTGCCGGCCCTGGCAGCCGCGCCCACATCGCCCACCGCTGTGACGTCATCGGCGGACGTATCGCGAGGACTCTGGTGGTCGGACTCGGAGCTATATGACGTCATCCGCGGTGGATCGCGAGGACTCTGGCAGTCGGAGCCTTATGACGTCATCGGCGGACGAATCGGCTATCAGCGCCGTATGACGTCATCTCGTCGCCCGTGACCAGGTGACGTCATGACGGCGCTCCCCGCCGCCTCCTGACATCTCGGCTAGAAGCGGAGCGCCGCTACCAGTGACGTCAGACGGAGAGACGCCGGCCGGACTGCGGCCTGCAGGTCGGCGCCAAAGCTCGGCCAGCACCAGACATGGCGCCTCGCAGCGCTGGCTCTGCACCAGCGGCGCCCAGCCCAAGGCGGCCCAGCACAGCCCCAGCGTCCCCTCCGCCGCGACCTGGCCGCTCGACCTGACGTGGCCAGGTTGGGCGTCCCCACTCCAGTCTCGAGCTGAACAGCCTGTGCCTTCACGTAAGGCCCCGGTATGTCCGCCGGTCGCTGCGCAGCCGAGCAGGGTGTGACGTCGGTGGTGGAGCTCAGCTTGCTCCAGCCGCGCTACACGATTAGATGCCTCCAGTCCCGTACCCTGACCCGGCCGGATCCGAACACAGTGGCCGGCGCTTGCTGTCCGCTCCCAGAGAAAACGCGATGTCACTCATGTGCGCGCGCATGTGTGTGGACTGGAATGGGGGCGGGGATGCAGGCTCGAACACAGACACCGGCTGTGTGGGCCATCGAGGCGCTTTGCACCACCGGCCCGGGGGCTAGTCCATCATATCAGGCGGCATATCATGCGGCATATCATGCGGCATGCATCAACCGTCATCATCGCGTAGTTCATGTGAGGTCGTCACTCATGGCTGTTCGCATGCAAAACAGAGGCCCGTGGGACCTCCCCGACCGCGACGCGTGATTGGTCGGGGCGGTGCTTCGAGCGTGCCCTTCCTTTGCCGGACGGCGCCAGAATCAGGCCCGAACGCATGGTCCGAAAGCGGAGAACGCCCCGCTGACGCACGCCAAGTGAGGCGCGTTTGAGGCTGGTGATGTGGCGAGCGAATAAAAGACGTCTGGCAGATGATCTAACCGAAATGGAACAGTGGCAGGTCTATATCGAACGGCTGATCTCCGAATACAGATTCTGCTATCACCCAGCTGTCTGAGTGCGGCGCCACAGTTCGTGCGCATTCTGGGGGCAATGCCGTTTTTCATTTCAGGGATTTCCACTAACCAGATTCTATTTGCATCCGACCAGCACGTGTTTCTCCCGGCTTTTCCACAAGCACGGCCGGGTGGGATGTTCCACTCGGAAGTGTGACGTCATGATGGCGGGTTGCGAGCCATTCTCCATGTCGCCAGTCTGCACCCTGCCGCACACCGTCGACTGACGCTGCCCACGCCACGCGAAAATAGCTTCTGATGGGTCGGACCGCCCCGCACATAACCGGTGCGTGGTAGGATAAGAGACAACACGCGAACGCCCGTGCGGGCATGTGATCATAATGATCAAAGTCGCCGGTAAATGAACTTGCCCGACGCTTGTCGTAAATGCTTATAGATTAACATACCACAGGTGATCTTGCGCCCTGCCGAGCACCTGTGTGTGGGACATCCGGTATACGTTCTCAGAACGGCTTGCAAGCAGTGGACTAAGATCAGTTCATATGCGGCAAGTGATCGATCACTGTAACGCGGCACCCGCAGAACGCCCGTTCGAAGATAGCAGTCCCGTCACCTGTCTTGGCACGACATTCAACATCGGCGTGGTCTGACGTGTCCTCACGACTTGGGCTGATTCCCCATACTATGGTACTAGTTGGTCGGAAACAGGAGGATCCCAGCCGGGTCCACGCCAGGCGCTGCTTACCGAAAACAGCAAAAACACAACACCAATTACCGGTAACAGCTGGTTATTATATTTCAACCTACGACCGCATACAACACATACGTCGGCCTCTCTTGCTTACGACCGCTCGATATATCGCTTCTCCAGTTGTGCACGTACGCATAATTCCGGCAAAAATCCGAGGACCACATATAACAGTAAAAAATCGTCCCAGACTCCTACAAGCCCTGCACTCCGTAACATGTACACGACTCCTTCAGTCTCCGTCCAGTTTGCATTGCAATGTCGCCTGATAGTGTATCAATGCTGCTTGGATATTTCATGTCGGTTCAAGCAGCTCCCACACGCCATCGTGGCTCCGACAGCCACGCTCCGCTCCCAGTACCACGCTCCTCCCTCACTCCCCAACAGGATACTTCACGACACCGCCACACACGCTATCCTATCGACCCTGTCACACGGCTGCCGCGCCGCAGCTGGCAGCAGACAGTCCTGACTTACGGCCGCGCGCGACCGCAGGCGATCGGGAGTTGTCATCGCCGCCGCCCACCGACGGATCCCTGAGCGCTGCAGCCGCCGAGGTAGCGGTGGCAGCCGGTCCCGCCGTCCGACCTCAGAGCTTCGACTGCTTGTTGGTGGAGCGGATCATCTGCTCCATGAGATCCCACTGTTCGGGGGTGACGCGCGACAGCTGGTTGAACTCGCCACCGCGGAACGGCAGTCCAGCGCCGTCCAGCGCCACGCTCTGTAACAGGATCAGGGTCAGCGCGCAGGTAAAGGGATATCAAGGGTCTCCAAGGGTCCCTTCGGGGACGTCCAGAGAACTGGAGCCGGAAGTGTCAAGCACGGGATTTGCAGACAAGAAGTCAACGCACGTAAGCCCAGTGATATGACTGCCAGATAACACGCGCGAAACATCGCAACACGCACGCACGCCGGGAGATACGAACGTCGCGCAATACGCTCGGGCACAAAAGGCGCTGGACAGAATACGCTGCGGAAGACTGCTTTTAGAGCACGAGCACCGCGGTCCAGGACCAGTCCAGACAGGGAGCACAAATGAATCTCGCGTTTGGTACGAAGTACAGACACAGAGCGCCGGCGTACCTGATCACGGTACATTAACAGGAAGGAAATCGGCGCAAGAATGAGTTGCGCCACGCCTCACATATTTCAGGATATGCAAAAGGCACTATCAAACACGAAACTGCCAATCTGTTAACATAATTTCTTTCCAGCCGCTCGAGATTGGGAAGCTCATGCTTCTCCAACCCAGCCATTTATCACCATCAATCGTTCAGAATAATAAGGCTCACGGCTATTCGTCAGGCAGGCTAAGGCCGGCAGGGCGGTGTAAATCACGAGCTCGCTGGCACAGGAAAGCACAGAGCGAGATCTGAACAGATCGGCAACTTTCCCCGGATGCAAACTCTCGGAAAGTAGAATACGCTCCAACCTCGTGACCAGATTCCGATCGCGCAAATCAAAGGCTTTAACGTTCCCACGCGATTCACATTATGGATGCACAAGTCCACACAAGCTACAAAGCCTTTAATCTCTACCACATCGGGATTCCAGTTAACTAATTCGCCCCAACAGGAGCAGCTTGAGTGGCAGATGAGCCGGCTCAGCGGGTTGGCGCCGCCACCGCCAGCCGGCCTCCCACCGCCGCTCAAGGCTCACCTCCCCGCTGATCCAGGAGGAGTAGTCGCTGACGAGGTACGCCGCCAGGTTAGTCAGCTCCTCCGGCTCCCCGAAACGGCCGGCCGGGATGGCTTTCACGCCAACACGCCGGAACCTGGCGCCAAGGGCGGCGTCACAGCGTCACGGGCGGCGTTACGGGCGGCATTACGGCGTCACGGGCAGCATCACGGCGTCACAGAGCCGCTCACGAAATCACGGCGCAGCGGCGACTGGGCAGAGCACGCGTCCAAACCCGACACAGCATGTGCCACTCGACTCACCTCTGTCTACAGAGAATGGCACGTCCAGAGGTGAAACTCCGGCACAACGCACAGCCACACACGGCTCCACCATAACCCAACCGTCGGCGCGTGCCTCCGGCGAGCGGCGGCGGCGGCGGCGGAGGAGCGTCACTCACTCGCCGCTTGGGTCGAGCCTCGAGAAGGCTCCCTCGGTCTCGATCGGACCGGGCGCGATACAGTTCAGCCGGATCCCGTAGCGGCCCCACTCTGATGCCAGGCTCCTGCAGCAGGGAGCGGGGGTCAGAGGGCCTCCCAAGCGAGGCCCCACTCCGACGCCTGGCTCCCGCGACGAGAAGCGGGGGTCAGAGGGCCTCCCAAGAGCGGCCCCACTCCGACGCCTGGCTCCCGCGGCGGGGAGCGGGGTCAGAGGGCCTCTCAAGAGCGGCCCCACTCCAACGCCAGGCTCCTGCGGCGGGGAGCGGGGGTCAGAGGGCCTCCCAAGCGAGGCCCCACGCGACGGCGGTGGGTGGCACGGCCGACCGAGCCGGACACCGGTACGGGCAGGCGCTACCCCTGCTTCCCGTCCCGTGCAGACGGGCTGCCTGGCCGCGTCATAAGGATGCGGCCCGGGAGAAGGCGACGACAGACCGTTGCCCTTCACAGACCAAATGGCGGGGACGCGGGGCGCACGCGCCTTTCGGACCAGTTGTCTCGGATAATTATATTTGAATATTTAGACCGAACAATTTGACTGGATGAATTTCTGGGATCGGTTTCCACGCTAAGCAGTCATCGCTGCGTGATATTTCAGCCCACTATCCGATCGCGAAATTTCGGTTAACAGCATCATTTTACGGCGAAAGCTTAGCGTGTCGCGATGCTCAGCACGATTTGACCTGCTCTCTGACGTCATCTCACCTTTAACGCGACCATTGCCATGCCGCAGGCCATCCCACTGGGAGGAAAGAGCGAGCGCCTAAAGCGCCTCGCGCCCAGCCCACCGCGGCTAGCTCAATCGGAAGGTAGGCGCTCTGACCAACTAAGCCACCAGAACGGATAGATGCAATCAAACACTTGGTCAGTTCGCATATCACTATGAGGACATCGTACCATTCGACAGCAGAGTCGACAGCAGGGAGTTGGTTATAACACTGGTATGCGGAATGTTGTGTCGACTCATCCCAACAGTCACACAGCGACACAAGCTGCACGCGAATGGCATATCGCGCAAGACGAACAATAATCAGCGACCGTATGCCCGTCAGAGGAACAAATCCGTCAAAGATGAGGCAAGTTATTCAATAAGGACGCCGCACGCAGCAGCGCGGCGATGACGAAGTTGGCCTGTGCGCTCGGGTGGTCAGGACGGCCCGTGTCAGGAGACGGCAAATGGGTCCGTGGGGGCGACAGCAGGCGTCCAATATCTCACCGTCCACCCGTCGCGAGGACAAGCTTCGGACAGACGCCGTGTGGACCGGCACAGTTTCCAGCAGGCATACCCACCCGTGACGCGCCACGCAAAAGGCCGTGACGGAAAGTGCCGAGCTAGACAGCCAGAGTCATTAGGCGAAGCACGAAGCAGTGAAACACCACTCGCCGATTCAAAGGCCTCATGAGGAACAACGGCCAGGCAAACATATCGAACTACGTCGCCGACTGTTGACACTCGCGTCTGGACCAGCTGCAGAAAGCTGTGGCTTTTAACAACGCAACATTCATTTCCATCTGACTGGGCAGAGACAGTGGGGCGGGAGGCATACGCCAGCCGCGCAGCAAGGGCATAATCTGGCATGTCTGAGTAGTCTTAACACACGCCCGGGTGGCCGGCTAGATACCCTTCGCTCGGGTGGGTGGGAGGGGGGGGGGGGCAATTTGACCCCCTGAGATCTCGGGAACTAAGAAAGCTAGACACCAAATTTGCAGGGTGTCTTGACCTGTACGTGAACTCACTTAGGTCAAATTTTGAGCTTCCTAGGTCATGACCTTCGGGTCAAATAAGGTCAAACAGGGTCAAATTCTAGGTAGTCACCAAAGTGCCCCCAGAAAGTAAGAAACTGTTTCTAAGCAAAAGGTCAAAAACCCATTTGAGGTCAGTGACCTTGTTTGACCTTTTGAAGGTCATGGCGACCAAAATCATACAAGACTGCTCTGAGTTTTGCATTTGAATAAGCGGCAAATATCACGCTAGGCAGTATGTTCATAAAACAATATGTCGACCTGGGCCATCTTAAGTCAATTACTTTTTCTGACCTCTAAGAAGTCAATGGAAGATGTATAATGCGGTTCCTGCTGTCAATGAATTCGAAATGAGCACCAAAAACTTTCCCATACAGCAAGTCCTAGAGTAATAAATCAGGTTGGTTGTAACCTTCGTCTGACCTTCATACCTGACCTTAGGTCAATGTAATTTGCTCATTCAATATTTGGAGTGCCTAAGAAAGTATCTCAGAGATGTATGGCTTCGTCAAACACTGCATTATTGTATCAGATTGGACGATTCCCTAGAAATTGCCTTCGCTGAAACCATGTCCTGACTTTGATCTACCATAGGTTGGCGACCTTACAAGGTACATCTAAATTGTTGATGTGAAATGATCCGCTATTCAATTGTTTACAGCTAGGCAAAATTTGGCGCGGCTAGGCCGTGCCGTTCGGAAACCATTATGGAAAAACCTTCGGGGGGGGGGGGGGGGGTCAATTTGACCGCCACCCGAGCGCGTGTTAAGCTTCGACCAGCCTACCACAAGAGCGTCCGCGAGCGCATGAGTCACTCACTTGGTGAGCGTCTCAACGCCCGACTTGGCCGAGGCGCTGGGCGTGACGAAGCCGGAGCCCAGCCGGGTGTAAGTGGTGGTGATGCTGAGGAAGACGCCGCCTGCGAAGGTGCCGCACTGGTCACGGGCGCCGATGCGCGCCAACGGGGGAGGACACGCGCTGGGGTGGCACGGTGCCTGGGGAGACGGCGAGGATGCGACATACGACACGGGGATGGACGGCCGACTAGAACACAGCCTGGACGACACCGTCACGGATCGCAGGACCGTCGACGGCAGAGGGATCACACACGGTGGAAGCTTGAAGAACGCTTGAAGAAGAACGATGATTGCCGTGCAGGGCGGTGAAAATTCGGGCCGGTCGCTAGACTCAAACGCACCGCTTCGGCACACACCGGGCCAACGCTCCGGCACTGAGCTCCGCCAAACCCACCACACCCATTGGCTTCGGCAAACAACGGACCGGCCCGCCTCTCGCCCTCGCCCTGACCCCGACCACCGGCGGTAGGGCAGCACTCTCACCCCGCCCGGCCTTGATCCACCGCTTGCCCACGTCCAGCGTGAGGTAGGCGGTGCCGTTCAGCACGATGTCCACCACCGTCCTCCAGGCGTTGGCAGACAGCCTGCAGGACGCACGCACACTTAGCGAGGGGTTACACGCGGAGAGTACGGGAGGTGCGTGCGTGAGTTGCGGCAGTGCCTAGCCTCTTCTTCCCTCTTCAATGGACACGGATCACCCCCGCGGTGAGATGAAACAAAACACGTCATATTCGTGACGGGGCAAGAAACGCCGTCCGGAGAAAATGGAATCCCAGTCACGACACGAACTTACATGCAAACCAATATTCAAGCCCGGGTTGCACCAAATACGTATCATTACGGTTGAGGCCACATTTCAGTTCACCGCGACTGCAGGCAGACACTTGTCATGTAACGGGCGATATAGCAAACTTATTTCATATGCATCGTGTAAACAAGGAGTCAGCCGATAAAGAGAACCCCCAGAGACCGTCAAGCCAACCAGAAAGGACAGTCGATTCACTTTATCGGGAGCACATCCGCAATGACAGCAGAGGGAAGGGCAATATATTCAAATACATTAGTGAAATGGGGCACCTAAACGCACTCCCACCTGCTGCCGGTGGGATAAGCTGAAACCTATTGGCGGGCGAGCCCTTCACCGCACTCACGCCCTGCACGTGTGCGCGCCCCTGCCGCCCCAAGCGGCGCGCCCGCCGTCGCTCAGCTACCGTTCGGTGGGCGAGATGAAGTTGCCGGCGGCGTTGTTGATGACGATGTCGGGCACGCCGAGTCGATCGACGCAAGCGTCGACGGCGGCGGTCACGGCGGCCGGGTCCCGCACGTCGGCCGACACGGGCAGCACGGCACCGCCCGTCAGCGCCGTCACCTCGGCCGCCGCCTCGTCCAGCACCTTCTGCCGTCTGCCGGGGGGAGGGGGGAGGGGTTAGGACACGGCACCGTCCGTCAGCGCCGTCCCCTCGGCCGCCGCCGCGTCCAGCACCTTCTGCCGTCTGCCGGGGGGAGGGGGGAGGAGTTAGGCACGGCGCCGCCCGTCAGCGCCGTCCCCTCGGCCGCCGCCGCGTCCAGCACCTTCTGCCGCCTGATGGAAGGGGAGGGGTTAGCTAGGTACGACACCGCCGTGCCGCCGCGGCGTCCAGCACCCTCTGACGTCTGCCAGACGGGGAGGGGAGGCCAGTGTCGCAGGGTGTCGGCCCTGGAAGGGAGGCCGGGTCATTGGCACGTCATCTTCCGCCACGTTGGCGGAGCGCCATCCCTCGGATGTGGGCGAGGCCTGACGCCTGGCGGGTGGGGTCAGGGGAACACCTGACGCCTGGCGGGTGGGGTCAGGGGAACACCCGACGCCTGGCGGGTGGGGTTAGGGGAAAACATGACGCCTGGCGGGTGGGGTCAGGGGAACACCTCGACGCCTGGCGGGTGGGGTCAGGGGAACACCTCGACGCCTGGCGGGTGGGGTCAGGGGAACACATGACGCCTGGCGGGTGGGGTCAGGGGAACACCTCGACGCCTGGCGGGTGGGGTCAGGGGAACACATGACGCCTGGCGGTGGGGTCAGGGGAAACATGACGCTGCGGGTGGGGTCGGGGAACACCTGACTGGCGGGTGGGGTCAGGGAAACACCTCGACCCTGCGGGTGGGGTCAGGGGAACACATGACGCCTGGCGGGTGGGGTCAGGGGAACACATGAGCTCGCTGGAACGACCCTGGCGGGTGGGTCAGGGAACACCTCGACGCCTGCGGTGGGGTCAGGGGACACATGCGCCTTGGCGGGCGGTCAGGGGACACCTCGGTCGCGGACCTTGTTCCATACTGATTCCTGCTGGCCACGGTGAAGGGCAAGGGGGGCGTTCGAGGGACGTCCGACGCAGGGGTTTAGTTTCGCAAAATGAAACGGGGGGACAGAGGGGAGGGGGTTCAACAGTGAAAACCGACGCTAAACACTCCCATAAGACGTCAACAAATGAGCTTCTCCCGGGTTTGACCCAGTTTCTTCTCAAAGTTCGGGGCTGAGGTCCAGGTTGGGGGGGGGGCTGTAGCCCTCCCCGAACTTAATGGGAAGCTACACCCCTGGTCTGACAGTGAGCGCTCTCACGCCCACAAGGACAGGAGGTGTAAGCGGTAGGAGAGCACACACGGGCCTACACAAGAACAAACGCCATCCAATTCCAATGTTGAACAGGTAAGACGTAAAATGGACTCGTGGGTGATCAGACAATGAGAAGGCTGGTTGACTGTTTGACGTCTGAGGTTGTAAACGGCGGTCATCTGGCTGTCACAGAGGCAGGCAGTCCCATGGTCAATAGATATGTCATAACACCCTGTGTTTCAATACAGGCCAAACATAAGAACAATATAAGACAACAAATTAATATAGAAACAAAGCTGAAGCCCCTAAAATGAATCAGTTTGTGAATACTTGTATCAAGATCGCTTTACGGCTATTGCATAAATAGCCACCGGATCCAGTGTCCATACAGAGTTCGGTGTCCGGATCCGCAGCTCCACACGGAGCAGCAGATCCGTACACCACCCTGCTCTGAGACTCACCTGCTCATGATGCACACCTGAGCTCCCAGCTGACTCAGCATGGTGGCCATGCCCTTACCCAGGCCGGTGCCGCCGCCCGAGATAAGCGCCACCTGTCGGCCAGAGAGCGGCTCAGCCGTCCGCCAGAGGGCAGGCCGATCGGCGGCGGCCGCCGCACGCCGTTCGCCGGCGTTGACAAATGCCAGTGGTGAATGATGAACGAATAAACGACCGAATGAAGGAAAGATGAATGGATGGGTGAATGGATGAAGGAATAGTGATGCCTAGAGATTAAGCAGAAGCGGAAGTGATATGCATATACAATTACTGTTACCAAGGTACAATAACAGAGCTTTCAGAGTCTCATGGCAGCCAAGACTTTTGACCAAAGCATAAAAAAGGAACAAGAAACCTGCAGGCCAATCTGAATGGCAGCTGAGGTTCAGCAGTTCTCAGAGTCATAATGACCTGGAAGGCACCTGTCTCCACAGCAGATCCAAAGGCAAGAAGCAAGGCAGGCAAATCCTGTTCCTACTGACCTTGCCCTTGAACGTGTCTGGTGGGAGCATGGGTGTCTTCATGGCTGGGAAGTGCCGAGCCTGAGGCATCGTTGGTAGTTGGCTGTCATCTGCAGAGCTCAGTGTCTGAGATGCGGAGAGCGCCTGGAACATGTTGTAGATCTTAAGGGCTGTACTTCACAGCAATGCGATCTATGAACACTAAAGTAATCACAAACAAATCTGGTTGCAGTATATTCATATGACATTTAAAAGACATCAGGTTTCCTTGGTGATGTACAGTAAGCCTGACTGTGAGGCTAATTAATAACATAAACAAAACAAAATGAGAGATGACAAATATTCATATAATGCTCTTAGACATAAGGGAACAATTAATGAAGACATGATTAGTGAATAGGATGTCAAACAAAATCTCACCATTTTCTGCATTTTTCCTAATGAATGAGGCCTCAATGCTTGGGTTGCTAAACTTCTTGCAGAAAGCATGACAGCTTAGTCTGAAAATAAGGGCACATTTTCATGAGCTTAGCAAATGCTGATAGAATTCCTACTTTGCAGCTTAAGGTTTTCACCACCTCATGCTGCATGCACACAATACTCCCAAAGTCAGTTAGCAAAGCAATAGGTACAGATGCAAAGCTCTAAGTTCAAGCAGCATCACAGAGCATATCATATCAAATTATCTGTACTTTTATTTCTGCCCACCTGCAAAGTAATATATTCCAGCTCAATATAATATAAGTATGCAACATATCATATGCATCAAAGAATGGGGGTGATAAAGTGTCCTAATCAAAAGGATAAAAGGCAAAAGGCATATTAAAAGATAAAAAGTAAAATGTATCCTTATTTCATATGACATATGATTTACAAACAAGCTGGTCAATAATGTGGAAACACACAAGAGCACAATGCCAAAGACAAAAAACAGTGATGAATGAATGTCATACCACATCATTAGTGTTTATATCATAGAACTTTTACCCCTGCAATATTATAGCCATAACACACACTGTAAACAGGACAGCATGCTGTGGTGGCAACAGTATGACAGTAGGTACCTCAGGTAGGCCAGTGTTACTGTGTCATGCACTGAAGAAGGAAGGCTAAACATGCATTCTTCAATCATTCTACACCTACAGGGGTTGTAAAGACTTTTTCATGATTATGTTGAGCCCTGCAAGAGAAACTTCAGATAATAACTCATATTTTCAGAAGTCCTGAAAGTTGGCATTAAGCTAGTGTTCATATCCCAATACAGGCAAAGATGTGCAAGCTGTAATAGGTTACTCAATAGAAAGGCATCCATGCTCAGAAGCAAGGTTGTCAATTTTTATAATTTTGGGGGGTCTGAGCCCTTCCATTAAACACTGACTTGAGCCCATCAATGCTCTTCTGGGTCCCTCCTAGATGTGCATGAGCAAAAAATGGAAAACTGGGCTAACAAATGCCAGCAGTGTTTGAACTGTTGGCACCCTAGGCACCTAAGCACATCATACCAGTATCACAATCATAATCATCTCTATCTATCAGATTAGCCTCAATTTGAGCACCATGAATCAAACAGTCAAAATAACTTTGAAACAGACCAGATAGCTTTTCGTGTTCTTTTCGCAACCGGGACGCAAACCAAAGGCCGAAATCCGGAGCGAAATCAGGACGTGGGGCGTGCTAGGTCAGCTTTAATGCCTGAACCCCCCAAACTCATTTAAGTGATATCCCTGCTCAGAAATTATAAGAATAGCACACACGACTTACAGAACCGTTTAAAATGCTTCTGTCGAGTGATAACCGTGTCCAATCGCGACCCCGCTGGTGACCCGTTTTCGGCCAGCCGTAACCCGAATGCGTAGCAAGTGTATATTTATTAACGTGACCTGAGCTACTCTCGTCTCAGGCGCGCAGAGGCGACTATTCAAACGCTGCTAGTATATTGCGGGTTTTGATCATTACTGTGAACAACCGGTGCAACACATTTGGTCCGAGATTTCAGCCGCTGCAATTCCAGGTTTAAGTATACAAAATCGACAGTGAGGTAAACCTCTCCCAGCCAAAATTGTTACTTCTAAGACCTCTTATGAATAAAATGAATGGCTAAAAACGACTGAGTGACCGGAAAATGAATAAAACCGCAGGTAAGCGGTTCCAACTCCACCATTCCACTTACAACGCTTTTGAAGACGCGCGGGTTGAAATAAAAACTGGTTCGATAAGCTCTCATCAGGAGCACATGAATGTGGGGCACAGAAGGTATGTGAGAACCTGGCCAGGATGACTATCGGCGAGCTGTTTGGAGCGGAGGAGGGGGGCAAAGGGCTGGACGTCGGTCCGGTGCTAGCTGCCCCGGTCAGAGAACTTCCGCATTAGAAAGGACCGATAAAACATGCGTCGCTCCAAGGGCCTACGAATCGATCGGGCTCCAGCCCTGTATCGCCAGATTGGAAGACGGAAAAGAACTTAGGCAGGGACGAAAGGGCTCTTAAGCTCCTGACCGGGAAATGTGCCTCCCCACCAGTGTGTGTGTGTGTGGGGTGGGGGGGGGGGGGGGGGCACATACCACTCACAGGGCCCTCTATCTGGGAAGTATCTGGTATGGTCTGATCTCTTTTGTATTCCATAACCTGGATTAAAACGGAGTCCCGGAATCAATTAGTAAGAAAACTGCAAACATGACATAGATTAGCCCTGGGTGCGCCCAATCGCCATGCGCAATCGTCATCTTAACGAACAAAAACGGTGATGCCCAGCCATGCGGTCTCAGTCGCACTGAGCGGCGATGGTCCAGCACGTAACACCAGGCGGTGGGCGGTCCCCACGCGAGAACGACCACGCATCAAGTGATAGTCTCAAAGCCCTTTTTATGAACTTGAACTGTGAAAAGGCGAGGTTGGGGCATACATTCCACCTACGCAGTTTCCATGATGCTCTTCTGGTTGCGGTTCCAGTAACACGAAAGATAAAGATTCCGCCATTACATCAAAAGATCGCTTTGGTTTAAAAGCTAATCCGTTCAGAGTATCAATCTGAAAATCGCACAGGTGAAATCTACGGCCTGGACTGGATTTCAAACGTTCAGTAAATCGTTCGAGACCGCTTTTTTCTAACGCCTGATCGTTTTAGCGCACCCCTTGGACACCGGCCGGTGCTAGCTGTAATGGCCGGCGTTCCTCTTCCTATGGAGACTGCAATGTCTGGCATCGAAGTTTTTGCTGGTAGAGATGTGAGTTCGTGTGCCCAAAACTGTGCTGTGCATACGTACTCACATCTCTACCAGCAAAAACGTTCAGCAAATTCACAGACCTCTCAATGTACATGGCTGTATAGTCCCGAAACAATCCGGCAATATCTTGTTCTATCTTGTGCAAACAAGAAGTCAGGGAAATACAGCAGTGCTGTGATATGGAGGCCCTGGGACAGGAAGCAGAACCGAAACGGTTCGTAAATTCAGACAATCAATGTGCAGTAGATCATCAAGGATCACCGAGATCGTCGAAGGGTCTGAGTCCTCCGAGTGGTTCCGATGAGTGAAATTGCCCCGGATCGGGGCCTGAGACAGCCGCCAGGCGACTTCGGAGCTGCCAGGTTGCCACCGGGACGTAAGGAGCCAGAAGCCAACAAGAGTGATCAAAGGACCCTAGGATCATCAGGCACCACAGATGGTCAAAGAGCCTCAAGGTCGCCCCAATCTTCCTAGCACCAAAGAGGCCTAAACATCGAACGAGCTTCTACACGGCTCAATGATCTACCATGTGGTCAAACACCTGAGGATGATCAAGTGAACCTAAGATATCCATGGGTTTCCATATGCTGAGAACTCGGCTCAAATGGCCCAAAATGATTGGGGGTCCCACAAACGGCGCAGGATCCTTGTAAAGACTAACATAGGCTTCGAATGGTGAGGGTAATCTGTGAGGGCCAATGGGAACAAGACGGCCTAGGCATAAGCATGGGTGGTCAAGTTGTCCCAGAGCCCCGCAGAGAGATCAAATCATTCCGTGGACCCCGCTCACGGGGCCAAAACCCGACAAAAAGCCACGGGATGGTCAGGGGAGCGTAAGAGACTCTGAAGCCGTCTCATGGCCAGTAGCTTCTGGGGAAGGGGGAGGGGGAGGGGAGAGATAAAGTGTCTGGGCACGGTCAAAGAATTCAGTACGCAGTACGGTAAACCGGTGCATTTGCCTTTATTGTGCGCTGGGATTCACGTCTCTATCGCTGAGGATGCTGAAATCTAACGTCACTCCTCAAAACCACCTCAAACTGGAGATTCTGCGGTTTGACAGCGCCTCACAGTCTGCACACATCACCCCCCACGCTGGCCAGTAGGATTGTCCGTTTTAGTTGCTAGCAGTATCCGTTGTTTTCGTGTCATTACGCCACAAACTACAACATTGCGTCATTAGATATGGGCTCTGTTTCCACCAACGCTCTTCATTTTTTCTCTCGCAGATGGAAAAGTTTACGCTCCTGTGGTGACCGGGTGACGGATGTTAAATCGTGGTAATGGTACAACTCTGCGGGAAAAACACGCCTAATCGAACACCTTGCGGGCTTACGAGCAGATTAGACACACAACCTCTAAACAATTGTGGTTGCTACTGATAAAGGCTGCATGAGCATCAGACTGGGAGATGCAAACATGTGAGTCTCTCAAAATCGTGACGGCCGGGTCGAACATGTTTAACACTTTTTATGAGAGAGAGAGAGAGAGAGAGAGAGAGAGAGAGAGAGAGAGAGAGAGAGAGAGAGAGAGAGAGAGAGAGAGAGAGAGAGAGAGAGAGAGAGAGAGAGAGAGAGAGAGAGAGAGAGAGAGAGAGAGAGAGAGAGAGAAGAGAGAGAGAGAGAGAGAGAGAGAGAGAGAGAGAGAGAGAGAGAGAGAGAGAGAGAGAGAGAGAGAGAGAGAGAGAGAGAGAGAGAGAGAGAGAGAGAGAGAGAGAGAGAGAGAGAGAGAGAGAGAGAGGAGAGAGAGAGAGAGAGAGAGAGAGAGAGAGAGAGAGAAGAGAGAGAGAGAGAGAGAGAGAGAGAGAGAGAGAGGAGAGAGAGAGAGAGAGAGAGAGAGAGAGAGAGAGAGAGAGAGAGAGAGAGAGAGAGGAGAGAGAGAGAGAGAGAGAGAGAGAGAGAGAGAGAGAGAGAGAGAGGAGAGAGAGAGAGAGAGAGAGAGAGAGAGAGAGAGAGAGAGCGAAAGAGAGAGAGAGAGAGAGAAGAGAGAGAGGAGAGAGAGAGAGAGAGAGAGAGAGAGAAGAGAGAGAGAGAGAGAGAGAGAGAGAGAGAGAGAGAGAGAGAGAGAAGAGAGAGAGAGAGAGAGAGAGAGAGAGAGAGAGGAGAGAGAGAGAGAGAGAGAGAGAGAGAGAGAGGAGAGGAGAAGAGAGAGAGAGAGAGAGAGAGAGAGAGAGAGAGAGAGAGAGAGAGAGAGAGAGAGAGAGAGAGAGAGAGAGAGAGAGAGAGAGAGAGAGAGAGAGAGAGAGAGAGAGAGAGAGAGAGAGAGAGAGAGGAGAGAGAGAGAGAGAGAGAGAGAGAGAGAGAGAGAGAGAGAGAAGAGAGAGAGAGAGAGAGAAGAGAGAGAGAGAGAGAGAGAGAGAGAGAGAGAGAGAGAGAGAGAGAGGAGAGAGAGGAGAGAGAGAGGGAGAGAAGAGAGAGAGAGAGAGAGAGAGAAGAGAGAGAGAGGAGAGAGGCGAGAGAGAAGAGAGAGAGAGAGAGAGAGAGAGAGAGAGAGAAG
>NW_023596545.1:36145112-36235865 GCF_011947565.3 Pollicipes pollicipes | reverse complement strand
TGCGGGTGGGGACAGCGGCACCACGTCCGAACGCGAGCGGCGACCGCTAGCGAATGCTGGTCACTCGGTCCGTGCCTTCCCTTATAGTCGGCGGCCGCCGTGCCCTCGGGCGGTGTCGACCCCTGCCTCCTCCTCCTCCTCGTGGTCTGCCTGCGCGACCTTGGTCGCCGGCCGCCCCGGCAGAGAAAGGGCGAATCCCGGCGAGCAGTGGGGGGTGGCCCGCGGCGGTGGTCGGCGCCGCCTCCGGGCGTCAGGGGTCAAACGGGCCGTGCTGCGCGCGTGTGACGACAAGGAAACGCAGGGCGTCAGGAGCGCCGCGTTAGCGTGATAACATCGCAGGGACCGCAGCCGCGGCTTGGAGATACGCGCCTGGTGCCTGTGGGTGGAGCACGGTGAGCTCGTCCTGGTCCATACACGGCTTTGCAATAGTTTGAAAGAATTGCTGCCTTTTATGAGAGACGACGGTGGTTTATAACATGCATGAAAGAGAGAGAGAGAGAGAGAGAGAGAGAGAGAGAGAGAGAGAGAGAGAGAGAGAGAGAGAGAGAGAGAGAGAGAGAGAGAGAGAGAGAGAGAGAGAGAGAGAGAGAGAGAGAGAGAAAGAGAAAGAGATGTGTATATATATATATATATATATATATATATATATATATATATATATATATATATATATATATATTGAAAACGCTAAAAACATTGTGCATAGCCCGTCCGTTTTGCAGGCCCAATGCTGGGCACGCCCCTGCGCCTTGCCTCAGGGGCGCGCTGATGTTTTCTGTAAGGGTAGGGTCGGTACGGGCTGCGAGGGCAAAGGTCAAATGACGCAAGGGAACCACAGCCACTATTGGAAGTGGACAAAAATAGAGCACGGCATTTTTGTCTTATGCCTGTGAAACATACTAAGGAACTGAACCCCGTGCAACATATTTCAACGTCGCGAACGCTTTATTTTAAAAATGAGACTTCCGCTAAGCTAATGGCGCAGCTAGAGTACAGGCACAAGACTTTCGCCATTTCGCTTGTTAGCCCCAATTAACTCTGTGAGCGGGGCTGTTGCAGACCTCCCAGACGGGGAGCTTCCGCGGTGGTCTGCTGTCTCGAGGCACTTCAAAACGCCTCGGGCTGCTCGGTAAGTTCCGTCGAGGTGGCCTTGGCAAACAGCGGAGTACGGCAGGACATGACACGCCTCCCTATCGCCGCCGAGAAACGGACAGGTGGAGGTGTGAGGCAAAAACGAACGGCAACAAACGATGCGGTTTATTGATTAACTTCGAATGATGTGCTATATAGGCTGCTGAAAAATAGCGCGTGCGTCTGCGGCGTAATACAATGAAAGCTTTGGATTTTTAAGATGTGCTTGGGATTCCGCTTATTGCTGGGACTGACGGGAAATTGGGAATAAAGTGACATTGCTATTAATCTGGTAATCTACTGTGCATACATCACTGCAACCGTCATGAACACCAGGATCCTCTTGCCAATGCTACGGGGGGGGGGGGGGGGGAGAGGGCGATGACGAACTAAAAAGCTATGTACTGCTGGTCATGCGCCAGCAATATAAAAATACTGCAAATACGCTATATACTGCTGGCCGTATTGTTGGCTGGCAATGCCATGGGACAGGGGATCTGCCAGAGGCGCACGCAGGACTGTCGGAGGAAATGGTCCCAACTACAAAGGACACCGACAGAAACCATGATCAGATGGCGCAATGTACGGATGGCGCAATGGCAACTACGTGGCTCCACAATCTACTCTTATTTTTTGAAGGCCTCACCTTGTGGATTTGTATGTGTAATAGGAAGCATGTGAGCTTAAGTGCCTTTCAGGTCTCATTAGTTTTTTTTTGTTCACGCTCCCGATGCTCGAGACCCCGCATTTACTAGAAGAGAGGTGCGGGCCTATGGGCCTCCATCCGTAAGCGCCTTTGGACTCTACCCTTGACTTCCTGCGCTGATGATACCCACATCGTTTGGCGCTTACAGATATGCACATGATAGATTTGATAAAAATGCCTTGTAACCCATCAAATCCTATGTATGCCCTAAATGTAACTTTTTGGGAATCCGAATCAAGTCCGAACCCTGCGAGCGGGCCCTCATAGCCCAGCCAGAGGGCCCTTTGCACCAATTGGGGGCCTCCTGAGCCACTCAGGGCCTCTGTGTCGGTTCAGGCACCAGCAGTACCGAACAGTTCGTCCGAGACTAAACACCCATTTCCCAATTATGGACAGGGCTGGGCCCGCGATTTACATTAGTCGGGCTCCTGAGTCAGTGAGAGGCCCCTGCGTCGGCCAGGGGCCAACAGTACCTAACAGGGGGTCTAGTGTTAGTAAAGGGCCTCGAGGCATCCAGAGGCAGTGTTCAAGGGAGCCCAAAGAGAGGCCCGGCGGACCTTCGGGACTGACGACCAATGGCTGGATTGAAAGGCTGAAAGGCTCAAAGGGCTGGCTAAAAGTCATATTGAGACTCCCAGCCCGTAGGGTCGTGACCTCAAAAAGTCAGATAAAAAATTATTGAGAACACTGATTGAGAACCCCCTGGGACAATGCGGGGTCCTACTTCGGCCAGCGACTACCAGCACCGAACAGCTGACTCCGTGTCGTTCTGAGTCCTGGGGGCCAATTCCCGAGCAGGAACAACTCCGCGACCCGCGATTTGCATTGGTCGGGTTCCTGAAACAGTGGGGGCATTTTGTCCGTTGGAGCACCACGGTGGTCAATAGGAGGCCTTGTGTCGGCAGGGAGTCCCGAGTCGGCCAGGGTAACATTTGCTTAACACGGATAGGGACGGAACCCCGAATGTCAAAGGGCCTCTTGCGTTGGGCAGGGCCCTCTGACAATAACAGGAGATATGAAAGCTTCCGATGAATCTACAACGAAAGGGGTTAAGGGCGCTGTATCAGTCAGGGCCTCCAATACGGAATGGGGGAAGGGGGGCACTCCACCCCATTTCGGCTAAGGACCCGTTAAGCCGAAACTAGAGCCTCTGTTCCAATGCTTGAACCGCCGTGCTGCGATAAGGGATTTTATTGCATCAATGAGGGTTCCTACATTGATCTGGGGCTAACCGCCCGGGTCAGAAGATCACCCACATCAGGGGGGGGGGGGGGATCAATGTACGATGCATCCCTCTAGCAGCCTCGATCGATAAGAGATCGACCAGGGGACCCCACCTCATTGTCACCCGATTGACAACCGATAGGCACCCCGCTCTGGGATTGAATGATCCTAAGCCCTCATCTGGCAACAATAATGTGCCTTTTCCCAGTGCTGCTCAGGAAAGCGCACCGATGCGAAGTAAAAAGTGAAGAAAAGGCCACTCCATGCTCTGCCGAGAGTATCCTTCCTTTTGCAGAATCAACTTATGAAACAGAGGACATATAAACTTTTGATCCTGCGCGCTCGCGACTTAATAGCAACAACAGCGATGGTCGCGGCTGCGGTTGTGGTAAACCGAACAGCATTGACCGCTGCACCTAACACCAGGTGCCGAGCGCCGGGCGCGTGAGAATGACCGTCATAAAATGATGCTCCAGAGAGTACTTAAAAATCTACTCACACCGTTCAAAGATTGGACCTTGGCGTATTTTTAACCTTCAATATTTTGAGGCTGTCCTGTAAACAGATCGACTTATACGGCAACACGAAAAATGGCCATTCTACCTTTACTCTTCCAGTTCCACCGTAAGATTCTAGCACCAGTTCGCGGTGCTGTAAATGCTAATCCGTTCCTGTCATCGATCTAAATCAATCTGAAAATCACGCAGATGCAATGCTTGCCAGAACTGTCTTCAAAAGACACGAGTGGGTGTCATTAAGCGTTTAAAGGCGCCTCTTTTAAACGCTGATTATTTTATTACTTTCATTTTCAGTCGCCCGCCCGTTGGCTGCCGCCTAGCGTTAGCCTCGGGACCGACGCTGCGCTGACCACGGAGGCCTTAACGCCGGACGTGGAGTTTTTTTTCTAAGACTTGGGAGGGCGCATGCTCGAAATTACGGTACATAGCCATGGTTAACATTCACAGACAAACATGGGCTGGCCATGTTGATATAAATCTTTGATCCCATTCCGATCATTCCATTCCGATCCGATCAGTTCACGAAGTTCTCAATATCTCTGTATCTCTGTAAGCCCAGAACCAAGTCTGACAAAGCCCCTGATTTTTATTGGCTTGCAAGGAATCCCCTAAACATATGTAAAAAAAACGCCAGCGATCTATTTCATGCAGTTATTCGACGCATGAGTCCTTCAATTTATTCACCTTTCAAAATGCAAACAGGATTTCTACTTCTGATAGATTCTCTGACTTTTGTTCCAGCTCAGAAAGTTAAAAATAAAAAAGACGACGAAAATCGTGCCCGTTTGAAGTAAAAGGGGCTAATGTGGAAATTATCTGCTTGGGAGCGGAGTGAAGGCTTCACCATCAGTGGGCCTTATGTTAACCCTGTGCCATCCCCTTACCAAGGCCCTGTTTGCGCTCCTGATCATCGGCAACCGTGCGGACCCCGCCGCATGCATCCTGGGCGTGTTTCCAGTTTCGAGTGGTTGCATGCTTGTCGTGCGTCTAAGCTGAAGTGAAAAGTTTACGCACACGTATGCTCAAAATGGATATGAGAGGTGAGGTCGGTGAAAAACTCTGCAATTTTTGCTCGCGACGGTTGCACTCTTGTACGTCATTGCGAAAAGCCCAATGCACCAAAAAAGATTCAGAGGAAGAAAGACGAAAGGCTCAGAATCACGGACTGCAGAGTTTCCAAGGCGAGAGCGTGGATTTGGGTCAGGATTAGATGAGCTTAATCATGTTTGAAAACATAAAGTTAACGTCCGGTTTCAGCTTGTCAGCAGCGTCAGTATTAAACAAATAGCGCACATTGCGTTGAAAGGTTACAACGGTATAGCGTTGATGGAAAGTGTGGTAAACGCTAAAGGAAAGTGTGATGGATGCTAATGGAAAGTGCGATAACAACATTTTTTCAAGATTCCGCTGAAGGCTGCTCTTCGATCATAAATGTGTTTATTTTGAAGAGCGAAACAAAGTCGACCTCTGCAAAGGCAAGTCTAGGTAAATGATGTCCGTATGTTGCTGCGAGAGTAGTTTGCCGCATGTTCTCTGCATGCATTTTAATGAATTACGGACCCATGACCAGTGTGAATTTCATTTAAAGCTAACATATCACAGTCATGTTTACGGGTTTCATCCGAACCTTTTCATTGGGTAGATTTCTTAGGTTAGCATCTACGCTAAGCGGTAATAACTGCGTGGGGCCGGACGCCGCTCCACGATACTGCAGTTTCGGGCCAGTCAACGGAAGGTTCCGCAGCCTCCTTAGCGTTCCGCGGGGATCAGCGCGATCCGCCCGTCCTCTAGATGTAAAGGTCCCTTCCCGACCTCAAGCTGCTGCCGCCGGCTGCAGACCATCCCGCAGGTGCGGGCGCCTGAGGAGGTTCGAGCCCACCCCGCCACCGCTGGGTGAACCGGAAGGCAGACAGACACCGTAACCAACTAAGCATATGGGACGGACAAACGGAATATGGAGGGTGGCAATTTGAAAGTTGAGAATTAAACATTAGTAACAGCACATCTGGCCACATCAAGGGGTTGAAGTGAAAATTATTTGATATGAAAAGCACCTGACTTGTATCTATGCAATTGCAATAGATTGGCGTTGATGAGATGCCTGTCCACAGCCGGAAACATTCTTGACATGCATAGATGTTCGCAAAGGTTTGAGACATTTTCGGATGGAGTGACATTGATCAGTATTGTACTGTACATATTGTACAGTATATATTGATCACCATTGTGTTGCTGAACCGCACTAGTCCAGCTAATCTTAGCATTTGTAGAGCACGGGTAACGACTTATGATAAATAGCTGTAAACCCTATATTTTGACGTGATGATCTGATGATCTGAACATGCATGACCAGGAGTTCAGTGTAAATTTAAAACGCAGTGGCAGGGTAGGTTTTTAAACGAAGGCGGAAGTGAATGAAGAAGCAAGAAAAACCGTACTTTACATTGTGATAGGTGCAGTAAGGTTTTCTTAACCTCAAGTGTGTTACTCGACGGCCTGTGTTACTAAACGACCTCAGTTCGCGCCGCCTAGAATTTTCAATTGATAGTGGTGAGACCATGATGGCGATTTAGATGCTTTCGTTGAAAGTGAGCTTAGCCCTCCACTTGTCATAAAAGTTACAGCGTCATGCTTTCTTTTCGCCGGCATTCGGGGCAGCCGCTGCCAAATGACGTCACACGTTGATTGTTAGGCATCCTTCTAGCTCACTTCGGGAAACCGTGAGACAATGTCGAACCCTGTGTTAACGCGCCCTTGACGCGCGGCCGATTAGCCTCCGAACATGCCGTTGGCCCAGATTTCAAGCCGAGCCATAAACTAATTAGGTAACGTCGATTGTGTATTTGAAGAAACGTAGCATCCAATAACTGGTTCCTGTCTTAAGCACAATTACGGAAGAAGTAAAACGGCCTTGCCTTACCGAATCGGGACATGGACCAGCTCCCGAACAAAATTAAAATAGGACAGTCGTCTCAGGAATCTCACCGGAATCGACCAAAACGTGTGCGTTCTCGCTCATCGGCCCGATTTGGTTTTCTTCTCAGCAGTAATGCGACACACGTTGTCACGCACATTTTTCATGGAACGTTTGCTTCATTTGCCCTTTTTGTCTCTTTCTTTCAATGAAAAAATGTTAGCGCTCAGGGGATCGAACCGGGGCCTCCACCTGGCGCTGAAGGCACTGGCCATTCGGCTACCGTGGCGCATGCCGGCTTGGTTGCATAGAAAGCTCTTGGAGTAGCCCAAGTTAGCGCTATGGGCGTCCGTGTATTATGCGCACCGGTCGCCTTCCAGAGAGTACTTTTAAAAACGGACGCGGTACTAGACTGCAGATGGGGCATATTCCACCAATGCACAGCAATACACAAGCGATCTGCGCTGAGGGATGAAAGGCTTCGCATTCGTAAAGAGGACCCCACCCCCTCCCCCCCTGAGATCTCGAGAACCACCGAGCCGATGATTTAAAACCAGATGGCGTGTGAACCCTCCCGAAAAGATCTACATGTCTGAAAAATACAGCCTTACATCATTTCAGACGGGGTGGGGGAAAAGAAATTAATGATTCAGATGATTCATATCATCATGATCATCATTCAGATCACCATGATTCATGACGATTCAGATGATGATGATTCAGATGATTCATATGTATTTTAGTCCGACACAGTTGTCACGTTCAACAACCGATCTTGCTCCAGTCAATACGGAGCGATATCTAATGATATAGAAAAAAGGAAATCTTAAAATGAAAAAATGCATGTTTATATCCACTGGAAACATCAATCGGCGATATGTTTAAAAATACCACTCGGCATGGAAATAGTAAGCGTAAAATAGACCTCTTCAACTAGCTTGTTTATAATCAACGGGAGCTTTCTTGAGCAAACAGCAACACTTGGGACAATGTGTTATTCGGGGCACGGTGGCGGACTAGGGGCGGGCCAATTTGTACGCGTGTAACTTATCTTTTTAGCATCGCGATGTGTCGTATCGTCGCTATCGTATTGATGCCAAAGTGTAGAATAACTGCACACATGTTTTTAGAGGCATGCGCGATGACAGTTCATCGCTGTGTGACATAACAAAATTCAAAATAAATGCATTAACATTGCATCAAGTTGCGAGTGCATCGCACGCATTTTTGTCAACGGCTTGCGTTATTTGTCTGCGCATGACATGTAAAACCGGTCATCTATTTTACTATCGTTGCCTTAGAGGGATGTGTATGTTAAATTGCATGTGGCTATGTTATGTCTTCTTAGTTGTTTCTTAATGTTTGCCTGACTCTGTTTTCATGTCATTGTCTGACCAAAGCTGAAGAAGGGATGGCGATAATCCTGACAGCTTCCGTTCGACGCAAAACAGCTGGTTGAAACATTATCTTTTGAAAATGGGCGACAACGTCAATTCTCGTACAAGTTGTGATGGGGATGTTCAGGGAAAATGGAACTGCGCGTTGCTGTGCCACTAGAAATATAGGTATAGATCAGCAATGTTTTCATAACCAGAACCGTGTTAGTGAGAAGATGAGCTTATCTGAACAGCACTGCTTCTTATTGAAATATTTGTACATCCTGTAGCAGCATTTTTACTCAGTTCATTGAGGCAGTTGGGCTATCGTACTGCTATGTCCTATAAGAGATGTGAAGTGCTTAGATAGCATGCATGTACTCCATGTGTTTATTATACATTATATTGCGACATATGCATATCCAGATATTCGGGGCAGGGGGGCAAGGATATGATTTCATGAGCATAACGCTTGTAATGCTCTTGTGGCACCTGTTAACATAAGGCGGTTCGAAGCAAATGCAAGAGCCTCGGTACGCTGCTATTATCAAAGCCCCTTTTCAGCAGGATGTTTTTGTGCAAATACAACAATGGAACACAGCAGTAGCAGAACATTTCTTCCACCTGATGACTTCATTTGAAACATGGAAGACTGCATACGTACCTCCTTTTGTTCTATCTCCCATCTCCGTCTGGAGGAAAATGCGTCCTGTTGTGTGCTTCCAGCTTTATAGAGGCTTTTCTGTGGGTTTATCACACTGGCTGTGGCGACATTTTGAGCCCGCAACCATTTAGCTGAAGGCGTGCAGGTGCGCAGGCTCTCCATGGACATGTTGCGCCCCACCATGCTGCTGTGATCCACCAGTCTTTTCAGCAGAAGTTGCATAGCCGCTGTTGGTGTTGTGGTGCCGGCTTGGCCGTCGGTTCATTGTGGAAAGCTGGTCACAGGCGCGTGTGGGCATGTGTTTACACTGCTGTACAGTAGGGCGGATTTTGGGGAGGGTTGCCCTAGTTGTTTGGCGGAAGCTAAGTTTGGGATGCGACGTCTCCTCGGTCGCGAATTAGCCCCCGGTAACCATGATCCTAAGTCGGTCACGGTTAGAGGGCTAAGAAATATATTTGCCAGCAGCGAGCATGCCTGCCTTCCAGCGCTCCCTCGTCCTCCAGCATGGTCGAACGACAGATGGCTGCTTAAGTTACGGACATGTTGTCTCATCGTAGGTGCAAACACGACGTCCTGTTCTCAAGTGGACCAGGCGCTGAATGATGTGTAGATTTCGTCCCACCAGCCTCCGGCGCACATCAGGTCGATGAAGACGGTCATCTCTGTGACTTCAGTAACCTTGTCCGTCCGCCTCCGGTCACCAACAGCGCTGCCCCGGCGGTCTGTAGTCTGGTCCGTTTTTTAATGGCGTTCGTGGCCATTGGAGTCAGCATTTCGTCAGACAACAAGCTGACGCCACGTTTCTTGTGGGGCATGCGTGTCCCAAGTCGCGCCGGCCCTGGCATCAGGCCGATCAATAATGACAGCTGACCGGTCCCGGCCGTTAGTGGCTTTCGATAAATCCGTCGTTCACGAGATCCTTTTTCCTCCGTATTTCTAGTTTTCGGTTCCTGTGGTGCCGGCACAGCTCCCGGCAGGTGTCGGCGGGCGGACCCGAACATCGTTGTTTGGGTTCAGCGCCAACTCTAGTCATGCAGCAGCGGGAGCATCAGCGGAGGCGCGTCGGGCCAGCGTGCGCCGGAGCGGTGGGAGAGGGGGAGAGGGGGCAGCAGACAGGCTGTCTTTCGCTGACGGAGTGTGAGTTGCTCGAACCGCTGGTTCCCTCCAGATCGACGCCACCGCCAGCACTCTCGTTGCCGCAGTTCAGAAGACGCACAATGCCCTTCATCGACATGCAATGCCATTTGTGGTTCCTTTATGAGAGGGCGGTAATATCGAGCACCGTATACTCGTAGGTAGTCTTTCACACCAGGGCATCGTCAAATCGTCCCAAAATTTCTGTAAATTTGAGGAAAGTTCCTGAGAAATTGCACGATATGTAGTGTAAATTTCTTGGCTCACATGGGTGTGGTATACCCCTGTGGGCCCCACCTTTGTTTACGTCCCTGGCTCCCACACCGCTAGGCACAGTTGGCACTTATAAAAATACAACGCATCAAGCATATCCTTATGATAGTGAAAGGAAGGGGCACCTTCTGCGTCTCAAGCGAGACGGTGGGGGATCATGCCTGACCTCTTCTTGTGCAGCGTACGTGCACGTGACACATTCCCAATTACGACACCATCGCGCTATCAGTGAGGACACCACCGCGCTCACAACGACACCGCCGCATTCTCAATGATGACATCGCCGCGCTCTCAACGACGACACCGCCGCGTTGCCAACGACGACACCGCCGCATTGCCAACGACGACACCGCCGCGTTGTCAATGACGACACCGCCGCGTTGTCAACGGCGACACCGCCGCGCGTTCGTAATGATGACATCGCCGCGCTATCAACGACATCATACACACACATGCACACACACACACACACACACACACACACACACACACACACACACACACACACACACACACACACACACACACACACACACACACACACACACACACACACACACACACACACACCACACACACTATATATATATATATATATATATATATATATATATATATATATATATATATATATATATGTATATGTATATATATATACATAAAATTAGTGACAAAACGTTTTTATTTTGCAATGCATATCTAATTACCGTCCAATTCCTTCCTTGGACTGATTAGTCCAAGCACGGGATCCCTTGGCCTTGCCCGCCGAATCCTACCGAGGAAGGGAAAGGCCAGTACTGACGGCTGAAGGGAGAACCGTGCTCTGGCGTTACGGCCAAAGATAGAACACCAATTGATTAGGATAACCGCATGCGCCCCCTAGGGTGAGTGCCTACACGCTTTCGCACATCTCAATGTGCGCATCGGCTCGTTAAGTGTGAACTTAACGGGCCTATGCGCACACTTTGTGAATCAACATTTATATTCATTGATTATTGTTATTTGTTATATATTTACAGCTATTTATATATTTACAGTCATTTGTGAATCGACGGCAGCTCAGCAAAAGTGCCAATGGCGACGGTAGGAGCATGATAATCTCTTGATGTACATAGAAATAAACGACAAAGAATTGCTACCAGCGTGCGTCAAAGATAGTACATGGGTTTCTCACACGTTTACGCCATGATAACTGGGGAAATAATTGTTTGACGCAAACAAGAACTTGGCAATGTCACCAACAGTCCCAAGCAATTGCCATGCGTTTCCTTTATCCTTAAGGTAGTGGAAACGAAGGGCTCTAAAGGTGGTCGATACACCAAACATGACAGCAATCGATACCACCACCGGGTCGGTCTGCTCAGCTGGTGGGCGCGTTCACAAACGGGGTGCAAGATACCTCCTCTCTCCAGGGTACTGTTCACAGTAGTCGTTTCGCCGAGACGCAGGGAGCAGTTACGCTGTATATTGCCATTTCCTTTGTTGCTGACCGGTGGAAAGCCTCGGCAGGTGTTAGTTAGCGGCTTGCGCTGCATGCCTTTAATCATTGGGGGTGAAGCTAAACAAATGTTCAACAGTTACCTACGAGCTCAAGGACATAATGACTGACGGACAGGAGCATCATTCTATATCTTTGGGGGGGGGGGACTGAGACCCCAAACGCTGACCTGAGCCCCCCCCCCAATGCTCATCTGAGCCCTCTCAATGCATGTAAGCCAAGAGGAAATAATGGGCCAAAGAAATATAAACATTGTCTTAACTATTGGTATGTTAGATAGCAGGCACCTTAGCACATCACTATTAGTATCACGAATATTTTGTACCCAGTAGGTATCTTGTAGGTACCTAAAAGTGTTTTTGTCATGGTAACTTCTGCATATGCTAAGCCAGTCTCAAATGCTGGCGTCAACATCACTTTGCAGCCGCACGCATTTTAAGTAACAATATTATATCGGCCACAAATATATCATCATACGCCGCAGGTCACGGACACAACAAGACGCATCGGGGCATTCTCGTCCAAAACCAAGGACTCTAAATGTGATGTAGCCAATTCATTCCGTCAGTTGTGAGCTAACTCGAGATATGTCGCCATACAAATCTCATGGAAGTTTTTTCATATTTCGTTAGATTCAAAAATGCTTCCCTGCGGGGAAATGACATCATTTCAAGCTGATGAGAGCTACCTTTTTGTAAAAAGCATGGGCTGGTTCACAAGTTTGTTAGATGATAGCGCCTGGATTGTGATAAAAAACAATAGACTTGCGACATGTGGCAGCTTTCGAAAGTACGGAGTGAGATAAAGTACACGCATGTTTTCCCCTAAACAATGGCAAGTGTATATGTCGCATAATCGTGACTGTGGCGGTTACACAACTCCATCAGCGACAGCGGAGTCATCTGTGATCACTCACTGAGGTTAAGTAAGATGTCTTTTGTAAATTGCATCCCATTCTAAGCTTTCAAAAAAGGCAGCTCTCATCAAGTTGAAATGGTAAGTCGTTTCTCCGCAAGAAAATAATTTTGAATATACGAAGTATGAAAAAGCTTGCATTTGTTTTTACATCGAGAACGTGAATTCGACAGGCTGAATTCTGGGGAAAAATCAGGTTTTGGGGGCAGATGAGTCTAATCTTTTCGGCTCAGACCCCCGCCTACCGATTTTCAAAAGTGACACCATTGATGACACATCTTGTACTAGCTCACAACTGACAGAATGATTTAGCTACATTACATTCGGAGCTCTTGGCTTTGGCTGGAAATGCCCCGATTCATTCACTTGTGTCCGTGACCTACCTCGCATGGTGATATGCTTGTGGCCAATACAATTTTTGTTTCTTTAAAAAGATGCGACTGCGAAGTAAGTGATGTTAATGTCCCTGTCCATCTCAAATGGATGAGCCCAACCCTCTAAGGAAACTCAAGCTTTATGATTGGACCACTTTCTTTACTTGTCCGATTATGGCGGCATCCTGGTGGTTCGCCAGCTCTCGCCAGATATTCGGAAAGAGCGTGATGCCATGCTTATACCTTGTTTCGATACAGCGCGTCCGACGACATGTGCCCGTGCCAATTGCCACACACGAGTTTCTCGAGCTACATTCTGATCAGGCAGCTGCTCCGCAGTGCAAAGAATGCCAACTCCTGCACCACTGGGCCTCAAATGACGACAGGCTCAAGACTGACGGAGGCGACGTTTGCATTATGGAGAAAGCTCATGCTGAAATATTTAAGATCACGATCGACTGTACCCTAGACGTTGCAGGTATTAGTCTGTCGCATTGGAACGCTGGTGATGCGATCATACACGAACTCTTATATCAAGGACGCATCCATCATCCGGTTTGGCGTGGGAAAATCCGAGTGTTTCCTGCCAGGCCAGCACAAGAAATGCTCCGATTTCTACCGTCTTTAGGCCCCAGCCTCCTGACTGCATTTCAGTTCATTCGTTGTTGACCTTGTAAAAACACCAGCAGCTGCCACCACCATGTGGCAATTCACTTAGACTCTTTGCATTGCTGTTGCGAAGAAGCCTCAGCGGTTGATTGCATCGGATCGCAGTTCCGGCTGTAGCCCTGGGAGCGGCCAGGCCACGCACCGCCCTGGAAGCGGGCCGCATTGCAAGAAGGGCCGCCGCAGCCTCGGTGGCGCCCCGGTGCGTCACATGGTCCCCGGCGGTCACGTGGTCACCAGTGGTCACGTGGTCGCCGGGCTCCCGTCACGCTGCAGCAGGGCGTGGGGCAGCCGCTGTGACCTCCGCGGTCGACGCTGGGCAATACCCCAACGCTACGCAAGACCTATCGCACCAAGCTCCGGTCCAGGTCGGGCCGACTGGTCACTGATTTGGTGAGCAATATGTTCCGATATATTTCGACCTGATTGTCACGCGCTTCCATAGTAGTGTTGTATATAGGCCTTACTTCACGCCTGACTGGATTTACCGCGTCCATTTTCTATTTCAATGGGGCAGTCCTAATCAACTGCGAAAGATTAAGTTGAAAGGCACGCGGTTAAGCTGGTTTGAAAGATTGCGTAAAACTGGACAAAGATTCGACAAAGTGAGGACGCAGAAACGCGTTCAGGTGTTTCAAACACTGTCATTCTCAGTGAGCGACGTGATATGGACAAACGTTAATCTTTCTGAGGCCTTCCCATGTTTTCACAGGCTATTTAACCGGGTCAAGACCGCCTATTGCAAGGTGCACCTGCAAGGTGGTTTGATTCACGTGTCGTTTCGTCACAGCGCTGACCCGGACTCCGCCCTGCCCCGTCCTCCCCGACTGGAGGTCGTCTCTATGAGTGGACCGACAGCGGCTGACCATGCCGGTCGGTCCCTGCGGTGACGAGTCAGCGGGCTTCGCAACTGCGGTCCGGTATGCAGATTCTATGCGACGATGACACCATCAGCTCTGCCCAACCAGCTGGCTACGGGCTGGCATGCAAACCATCGGAGGCGCAATTCCGAGTGAGTACTTTCATTAAGTTAATAGCTATCTACCTATTCATTTATCTTGTACAGCTTTGGCTGTGATCGCACTCGGTATTTACGCCGTTATTTTATCCAGCGGTGCTGAGATAAGAGCCGTATAACAACAGCGCAACAAGCACGCCAGTCAACAACGACTGCATCAAACATGATTTGTTTCATCGACGAACGTGATCTCGCCACACGAGTGATACGACGCATGCGATGATATTGCTTCCGGCTTTTAGCCAAATGACACTCTGCATTCTTAACATGTCATGCAAAACCATGACAAGGCCGCACGGAATAAATTTACTACTCTTATCTAAGAAATCTTCCACCTTAGACGGGAATCGAACTCAACACAGCACCGTCACACGCATTGTGATGACAGCGGCGCGTTAACTACAGTGGTACCGCCACGAAGCATTCGTAGTGGTCTGACCCCCGATGAGTGGGTCCCTGGGTCGGGGCGAAAACGGTAATGTACGCCCACGGCCTAGAGAAGCCACTCTGAATACCGACATCCCGAGCTATTGCTGCGGTGACCGTCGGCTGGGAGTGCCAGCCACCCATCCGGTGCCCCTCCCCAGAGATCAGAATCCAGGTGATATCCTCAGCCCGACGTCGCCCACTCATGACTGATCGCTTCCCCGTGGCTGGTCATCACGATTTATAACGTGCCCGCCTGCCCACGTGGCAGGCCCTGTACCTTCAGCACGGGCCTGGTGTCCACATGCCCGCTCGTACATTATTGTAATCAGCCCCCCGGCCCTCCCTATCTCTCAATACTGCGGGCCCGGTGTCTTCCTGACCGCTCCTGTCATTCAAAACGCCAGGCCCCGTCCGTGATTGCTCTCCTGTAATCCCGTAACTGATTGGTCACGCCCACGAGCGGCCGCACTGTCCACCGGCGGGGCGTGGCTCAAGCCGATCGTCCAGCCAACGTTTGGAAACTAGTCCCCGACCTCCGAACGGTACACATTGTACGACGTCGTGTCGTTGAGCAATGTCGTCTCGAAATCGGTTCTGGCTCGGCGGTGGAGATGGAGGCTTGCCCTCCCCCTGGTCCATAATGCATTGTGGAGTGTGGGTACCCCATGGAGCGTATGCTATGCATTTGCGCAGCCTGTAAGGCGCAACATTATCCGATCGTTCCCGCCGACACCGGCCTGTACTCTGGCCGGAATACGTGACAGTAGATGTGAAATGGAGCTGGACCGAACTTAAAAATGGTGAGGCCACCTCGGGTCATCCCGGCAGGGTGCGGTTTTGAGTTATCTGACGGCTTGCGGTTCGCTTATGCCGGACGTTGCGTTAGCACGCAGATATGCTTTCACGATGTCCGACGTTCCCCCACCATCATTACTGACGATCTAGTCCCTAGCTGTACGTACTTACAGGCGTTAGATTAACATAAAGATTGTTACAAGGGCTAGATTAACGCCGTGTGTGCGCTGTCATGGCCTTTAGCTCCCCATCGGCCATTCGATCCCAGTTGCCTGCCACATCTGTCGTCCGTTAAGGCGATAAGGGGTAATAAAAGAACAATGACTGAGCGAATTTGCCTTGTGGATGACGCCGAACGTAGTGGCATCCGGGAGACCCCACGGAGTTTGCCGTTCGTCACAGGAAAACCCGAGATTGCTTCCGTAGGTCATGGGTGAGAAGTCCGGTCCGTGCTCGCCTGTGGGGCCATGTCGCGTGTTATTGGCTTCGAGATGGCATCGATCTGAAGTAGGTACAGAATTAACGGGGTGGCAGTGCCTACTCAAACGCCATCGTTCGTGAGGGAGCACTGAACCGGAAGCTACTTGTAGGACTATGCATTTTGGAAGGGGAAAGTTTGAACCCACTCGGGCCTTGAGATGCAACTGCGGACATCTCGTGTGTGATATAATCTCCAGGCTTAAATCCCACTTAATAAGTCTGCGTCGCTGCTAATGCTTCGCACGCGAACCAGTCCGCTCACCCCGCGCCAGACAGGCGGCCCCAACCCAACACAGGCGGCGAACACGATACATCAGCCTCACACTGCAGACTTGACGCTCGGTCGCTGCCCACATTCGTCCAAAGCCCCACCACCAGTAAGCCGACCCTTCAGGCGGCACCCGCCAGCCAGCCGCAGCGCGCGCCCCGTGTGCGCTGCCACCCCCGCGGCCGGACCACCGCGCCGTCGCCGGAAGTTGACCTGATCCGGCCGTCGAGCGCCGGTCTTCAGTGCAGTCCGGCGGTGCAGTGGAGTCCGGCGGGATGCACCGTCATCGGATTCCAGCCGGGCGACGCGACGCCAGGAGCATATCAGTGACATTAGCGGGGGATCGGGACATCAGGAGAGGATCAGGGACATCAGGAGAGGATCAGGGGCGTCAGTGGAGTACCAAGGAACGTCAAGATGGGATCAGCAAACCTCAGGGGTAGATTAGGAGTGTCAGGAGAGGATCAGGGGCGTCAGGAGAGGATTGGGGTGTCAGGAGCAGCAGGAGTGGATCGGGGATGTCAGGAGAGGATCAGAGTCATCAGGAGAGGATCATAGTTGTTAGAGAAGCATCAGAGGTGTCAGAAGACGGCCAGGGGCCTCAAAGGAGCATTAGGAAGCGTCAAGATGGGATCAACGAGCAGCACGGGTGAATCAGGAAGTGTCAGGGGTAATCAGGAAGTGTCAGGGGTGAATCATGACCAGTGAGGACAGGATCTCGGGGGCTTTAGGAGGGATTCAGGAAAATCAATCACATGAGTAGACGTGGAGAATTCTACGAATTGGTGCGAGCCATGACAGTGATTGGATGGAGTTATACGTGCCCTTCGCTGCTTTCGCGGTCTGCTTTGCAATAATCGTGGCCTTCATGTTACTCAGATTCCTTTCATCATTGTACAAGAATGCATTTCAACACACATATCCTGCTCCACATGGCCCCGTTTTCATAGCCAATGCGAGGCTAATATAATGCCAAATCTAGTTTCTCCTCGTGAATGTGATGTATAGGAGTGGATGGGTCTTGAATGTAAACAAGGCACATGCTCAGATCGGCAAGAAATTGCTCTCTACACGCCACCGTTGTAGCTACCATTTTAGCTCAGAAGCGACTACGTCTCAGTCTTCCTTGTACTGTCAGCCCCTTGTTCAAGTGGCTGAAAGTGGTGCCCTGCAAAAATAAACAGCTATCATTTTGACGTATTTGGGTTAAGCGAAGCTGTCTTTAACAAGCTTCTGCACCAGGGAGCTGTCATCTCAAGCTACGTGAAGTGATGCTCAGACAGGTCCAACAACACCAGAAGCTAGACGTAGAAGAGAGAGAAGAGAGAGAGAGGGAGAGAGAAGAGAGAGAGAGAGAGAGAGGAGATGAGAGAAGATGAGAGAGAGAGCGGAGAGAGAGGGAGAGAGAGAGAGAGAGAGAGAGGAGAGAGTAGAGAGAGAGAAGAGAGAAGAGGAGAGAGAGAGAGGAGAGAGAGAGGAGAAGAGAGAGAGGACAGAGAGACAAGACAGAGACAGAGAAGAGAGAAGACAGAAGACAGACAGACTAGAAGACAGACAGACAGAAGACAGCAGACAGAAAGACAGACAGCGGACAGACAGACAGACAGATCAGACAGACAGACAGACAGACAGACAGACAGACAGACAGACAGGACAGACAGAAAATACAGACAAGAAAGGACAGACAGACAGAACAGGACGACAGACAGAACAGACAGAAGACAGACAGACAGGGACAGATCAGACCGACAGAAGACAGACAGACAGACAGAAACAGACAGACAGACAGTGACAGACAGACCAGCACAGACAGCACAGACAGACAGACAGACAGAAAGACAGACAGGACAGGACAGACGACAGACAGACAGACAGACAGACAGACAGACAGACATGACAGACAGACAGACAGAACAGACAGACAGACAGACCAGACAGACAAGACAGACAGACAGACAAGGGACAGACAGCAGACCAGGACAGAAGACAGACAGACAGACAGACAGACAGACAGACAGGGACAGACAGACGAACAGGACAGCAGAGACAGACAGTTTATTGAAAACATGGCTTCGAGTATCAACCCATATAGCACATGTACACAACATACGTATGAAGTAGGATATTACTTAGTTGAAAATATGTCTGTGTTTATGAGAGTGGTTACATGGGGAATACTTGATTTGCGTAATCGCACACCACAGCAAAACGTTTGGAGTGTGCTTGCGCTCCTGGTATTTCTGCCGGAAATCGCCACTCGCTGCTTCGGAAGCAGGTCTCTATGCATGGGAGACGCTTGCATCTCTTTTCCTAGCCGTAGGCATAGCTTTTCTCTTCTTTCAGCAAGGGTTTTTATACACAAGCGTTGCGAGATGCGCGAGTACTTTTCCGAATGGCCGAAGATGATTTTCAAGGCTCTCTTCTGCACTTTCTCAAGGTGTTGCGCCTGCTTGGCAGTGGGTCCCGCATGAAAAACCGGTGCACAATATTCTAACAATGGCCGGATGTAAGTAACAAACATACGAGCAAGCTGTTCCTGTGGTGGATGGAACTTCTTCACTAGGTAGAGCATATATAGAGCTTTTGATGCTTTGGTTACAATCTCATCCACATGTGCTTGCCATGACAGGTCATTTGATATAGCAACACTTAAAAGTTTAATTTTGATGGCGGTTGGCAGGCTTTTTCCTTGAATCATGATGTCCTGTAGTGCTAATGTTTTTTTGGCTGTGAAAAAATGCATGACTTGCCACTTGTCAGGGTTCAATATCATCTTGTTTGCCGTTGCCCAATCACTTATCTTGTCAGTGTGCTCTTGCAACTGGCAGTGCCGATCTACTTGGTCAATTCGACACGCCTGGTATATGGTAAGGTCGTCTACATACTTCAGTCCGTTATCAATATCAGCAGCGGCACCGTTAACCATACCCAGGAAAGCAACCGGGCCAGCTAAGGTGCCTTGTGGAGTGCCACATGTTATGGTTATCCAAAGACTCATGGTTCTATCTGGCATCTTGACCCGCTGCTGTCGGTCCTGCAAGAATAAGCATAGCCACTTTGCGTACCCGGAGTGAAGTCCCATTGCAAGCATGTTCTGGATAACATGTATGCTCAATGAGGTCAAATCCCTTCTTAGAATCGTACATAATCATGGCACATAATTTGTCTGCTTCGTCCAATTCCGTCAGTAAAGCATGCAACAGCCTAATTAAATAGTGTGACGTTGAAGCACGTTTCATATTTCCGTATTGGCGCTTATCTCTGCTTGGTTTTATATCCACCAGAATTTGCGGAACGATATTTTTTCCAAAACCTTGCTAAAAATCGCTGTGAGGCTTAGCGATCGCAGATCTCCTGGCAATTTGGGCGATATTTTCTGTGGCACAGGGGGGATTGTTGCTCTCTTCCACACCGATGGCACGCACCCTTCATGCAATGACCGGTTGAAAATATGGGTAAGTGGAACGGCCAGTTACACAGAAATTTCCTTTAGAAGCCGCACTGGAAGTTGTCCAGTGGGCACAACCATATTTCCTTTCAACTGCGATAGCTGAGAGGCAACTTGCCACGGCTTTATCTCAGCAGAAATGTTATCGGCATGCACATAGCAGGGAAGCTCTTCTGTGCGCAGTGGTCTATACATTGTGCACAATTCTGTAAAAAAAAAACAATTTGCTTATTCCGATTTTGATTTTTCGTCATTGGCTTCCGCAAGATCAAGACTCCATGGTTTTGGTTTTCGGTTGGTTAAGCTGGCTTCTTGTCTGTACTAACACCCTCTTCGTTCAGAAGCAATTCTTTGGATTCGTTTCCTGTACCGTGCCGTTTTTGCAGCTGTAGTTTCTAGGCCTACTTTGGCTGTAAGTTTTTGTAGTCTGTCCATTTGATGACGACCGTGCGCACTGGCACAAAACGAATAGGATCACGGAATAGCAGTTCGAACAACATAGCAAGTAGGATCACAGAATAGCAGTTCGAACAACATAGCAAGTAGGATCACAGAATAGCAGTTCTAACAACATAGCAAATAGGATCACAGAATAGCAGTTCTGACATTAGAGTAAATAGGACCACGAAAGGACAGTCCCAAAAATTGAGAAAATAGAGTCATTGAATGGCAGTCCTAACAGTCCATATCCTAACGACTCCACTTAATGTCGGCGGCTTGTCACATGCCATTCCCCATTTTAACCTTCGCCTTGCTGCATGCTGACTTTGCATCCTGATAAGATATCGCTGGAATCTCATCCAACGTCCATCATATGATCGATGAAAGCCTTTGGTAACTGAGTCACTCCATATTGTCTGCATGTGCTTGTCTGATGACACCATTCGCTCTCGCTTTAGATCCGTTAAAACACGGCATGATTTAACCTCATTACGCAAGAGAATTCCGAGACGGCAATAAATTCATCTGCTGGCGAGAGTGGCACAGTTAACAACGAACTAGTTTCGGTATGCTTCACCATTCCGTAAAAGTGCACAGTTTTCGCTCCCAATGGCTGGCCAAGGGCTTTGAGCCCTGATTCCTTTTCAGTCGGATGGTCCAATCCTTGGCCTAATTATGCAGAAGTGTGACCTGCCACACTGCACCAATTAAGCTGCACCTGGACTGCCGGCGGGCTCGGAGGCTGCTCAACACTGGGTATTAACCAGCGACGGACGGGTCCGTGTTGTAATTGCGGTGGATATGTGGTCAGCCCGTTGCCAGCGGGACTTTGAGCTGCAGTGAACCGGAACGAATGACTTCTCAAGACGTGCCAATCACGTTTGGCAGTGTTGTCGCAGGCGCTAGGTTATCAGGGACAAAGACAACGAGCGCGCGTCTCGGGGTGTGGTCACGCAGTGCTCCTCGTGCTTTGGAACTGCCGCTGTCAGGAATGACTTCGACCATGTGAGATCATTGCCTAGTCTTGATCCGGGGTGCGATGGTAACGATCTTCTGTGTATGATCAAAGCGCGGATGTTGGCCCATTGGTCGACCCACCATAAAATCGGCTTAACAGAATAAGCAATTTATCCACATGCTGAATATTGGGGCGTTTTTCACAGTTTGTTTATCCTCAGATCCCTGCATATCGTTAGCGTGCAAACGGATTTTAATTCACAAAGACCTTCCCTCTTGCCAAACATGATGTTGATTCACTCTCAAATTATCTAATTTATCAAAAATCACGTTGAAGACAGTCACTGTTCTTTTAATCTAGTTTATGGTATAAATAAGGCACACAATATATGTGCACGCAGCAACTGTGCATGTGCAGGGACGAAGCCAAGATCAAATGGCAAAGGATACGCTGGCCGCGTATGTCAGTAAGCTTTAAACACAACACCCTGCCTGAGGTGTTTCACGAAAAGCATCCTTGCAATAGCCTCCATTCCATCCGATATCAGCTGGTATCACCGCCCATATGCATAGGATCATCTCGTAGGACAATATTGATGGGATTCCATGTACATCAGTTAAATACTGGCAATGTGTTTGTCACTTGCATGCTATGTGCATAGGACTAGCCGTGCAGAAACACTTTTATTTGGAGAAAACTTCCAAAAGGCAGTTTCTATTCGCAAAACTATAATTAAACCTGATCTGAGAATTGAGGTCTCCATGACAGTTAGGTTATTCGGAATACAATTCGACGGTTAAAATATGTGGTTCCTGCTGCCAAAATACAGCAATTTCTCATTCCTATATATTGTCAGTAGTAACCCCAAGGAATATAATGACATTAGAAAAGGTAGGCTTATGCTGTTGTCGGAGAACTGCAAGCGTGAACATTGAAATTGGAGTGGTTCAGAATATTTAGGTTGGCTGCAGAGCATGTCTCTCCAGCTAAGATGCCGCTCTGTGAGCGTCACGCACCCTCGAGATCTTGATGAGCTCGTAATCGTGTGCTTCAACTAACGCGCTGCACGCACTGGCAGTCTTCGGATGATTGAGCTTTCTCTCCCTATCAACCAGAATTTGCAGCTGTCTTTAGCTGACTTACAGAGCCCGCTGAGAATCAATAACGATAGGCAAGCACGCCCACAGTTTGGAGTTGAGGTGACTTGCCCGACTCGGGATTGACATTTTCGGAGAATGGAGCTGACGTGCCAGAAAGAAACTGAACTTTTTGCACCATAACCTTCTTGAAAGCCCAAGTCTGGGTACCTCTTGCGACTGGGTAATACACTTCAGTGTGAAACACCAGTGTGATCAAATATTCATCAGTATAAAACTTTGAATTTCTCAGCTGTTGAAATTACTGGAAAGGCTCGTTGTACAAGCCAAAGACTATTTTTGAAATGCAATACGACGACTGTCCTGTCAGGCTTTTGTAGCTGCTCAGGACCGACGCGATATTGTTACCTCATACCGCAACAAATTTCTCAAATTTTATACAAAGTTTGCTTACCAATAAGACCTGTAGGTATAAACTAATCTGCATATTGCCACAAAAAACACGGCTCTGCAATATTTTTAAATCCAATAAGCCCGCAATGTTTAGCCGGCTGAAGAGTGACGAGTGTTTTCCCAAAAATGGTATGATCTGTGCTGTCGATGCATGGTTTATGACAATCAAGGGTGTCTCGCAATGTTTAAAAAGTGTTCAATATTCTGACACTCTAACTCCATTTTCATGCTGACTACACGTTTAGAGCTGTGTAGACATCTTAGCGTTATTTAACTTTAAGACTTTTCGTTTCCAAGCGCATGCAGCCATTTGTAAGCCGTTTGGCAGTCATGGGTCTCTCAGACGCATTGCCCACCAGCGCTGTCCCAC
Source organism: Pollicipes pollicipes (assembly GCF_011947565.3). NCBI lineage: Eukaryota > Metazoa > Arthropoda > Thecostraca > Pollicipedomorpha > Pollicipedidae > Pollicipes > Pollicipes pollicipes. Next base: position 36,212,715 of record NW_023596545.1, on the reverse strand, counting down.
GCATTCAGGGCATCGATCAAATATGATTCGGTTATTGTTTCCACGTGCTTTGCCGCAGAAAGATCCGCCGCCATTGGCGTCATTACAGCACCGCCTCCAGCCACACGACAGTTGTGCGCATCTCAGCGTTGCACGTTGTGATTTAGTTTTTCCTTCTTCTTACATCGCAGCGCCTATAACTATGTTTTCGACGGCTCGGCCTTTGCACAACTCGTTTCTAACAAATATACGAAAGTCATAGATATCTTATTACACGCTTGTTTGATTTACTTCTAGAGTGGTTTTAGATGAAAACTGTGTCCGAGCTAAACGCCCACGCATATCCCTCAAGCGCGATGTGACCGGTGCCCGTGTCGGACGGATGTGAATTAATATTGTTGACCATCACGAAGGTCGAGCCCATTGCATGTGCCAATCTCACGGCGATCCGTGCAGGCCGTGTGCGCTGTGCATCTAGCTAAAGACATGCGTGCAGTCAGACAATGGACAGACAACAGACGTACGGTCGGAAATAAGTAAGTGCGAAGAGTGCAAACGGTTACCGCTTTCTTCGCCCCGCCAGGAAGCGACGCTGTTGGCACCGGCAGAGCCGCCATTAACGGCGTAACGGTGGCCCATGTCTCAGCAATATGAAGTGGATCTCAGTTAATACTTGTTGGCTGTTTTATACCCACGGCTCGCTCGGACACACTGCTCGTTCAAAGCTGCTCAACTTACGCAGGACATCGAACACACAGCATTTATCTGTGGTTCCCGCTTGATTCGCTGCACGAAGATGCAACATTATTGAGGTTTGTATAGCACTGCCTCCAGCCACACAGCATTGGCTCACATCCCAATGATGCGCATGGTGCCTTTATTATTTCTTTTCGGATGTCGTGGCTCTTCATGACGGTTAAACCCGTCGTATAAGCAAATTCCGCTGCAGTCCACGCCACCGTCTTGCTGTGCGTCCGGCTGAAAGACATGTGTGCATTAATACAGACAGCCAGCCAACCAAGGCAGACAGACAGGCAAACAGGAGGGCAGTACAGACAAACAGATGTTTTTCATTCAGTGTATCAGACGACATATACGCGCCGCCCATGGTGAATGTGCCATTGACCGTTTTTTTCACCATACTGGACCGGTGTTTGAGTGGGGTCACTTATAATACTTTTTTTGCGTCAGGGCTTCGTTTGGGTGATACACGATGGATATATGTCGGCTGTCGGGCCGGATTGTAGTAAGCAAGCTGGGCAAATTTCTGGGTGAGCTAAGTGAACTTGCTTATGAAAATCATATAACCTGTGAATAGAAGGTGTGAGAACCTACCAGCAATGAAATGCATGCCAACAATTAAAACATAATACCCACCAACAGCAAAATTGTTAACGCAGAGGTCACGCCAGGACAATTGGAATAGGAAGAGCTGCCAGGGGCATTTCATTTTAAGTAAATCATCCGAGCAACACGATTATAGTTTTCCCCTCTTCGGTTGGTCTGCATCATGTGTACCAATGGTAACAATATTCAGAGACGTTGGTATGACTAGAAGCGGCGTCATGCAACAAGACAGGTGGACAAATATTGCGATGCCAAGTTCTCACAGCTATTCACGTGCATGTGTTGTACTGAGCCGTTGATCAATCCAAAGTCTTGCTGCATGCATCTAGCAAAGCGTAGTGGCAAAGAGTGGAGTCGTCAAAAGTGGCAACATGTATTTTGCTTCGCTACCCACATGGAATGCACTGCAATGAAGGGCACTGGTGCAAAAGCATGGACGGCGATTACATTGACACCAATAATTTATCATTCATAAATCATCCAGTAACAACCATTAACAACATGACCTTACAAACATTGTGAACTCTAAAACAAACATAAATGTCAATAGCAGTATAAACAAAGAACCTATTACATTGTGCTTTTAACACTTCCCTAGTATGTCTGTGTCCTTAGATGCCATTTTTCAAGCGACATGTCTTTTTTAAACCTCTTTTCTGACATCCAGTATTTTTAACACTTCCTTGGCAAAGTAGGCATACCGTATTGCGAAGTCTCAGCTCGAGTTGTAATCTAACCACGAACGATGTTATTGGGTAACAGTTGGCGGTAATATGGTTAGACATAGCGAGAGGGAATATTTAGGCTTATTCTTTCCTTGCAGTATCATATGCACAGCGTCCTATCTCAAGGCTATTGGGATGCGTGCTCCCCGTTCCCCAGCCACCGCCTCCCCTACGTGTGGTTCTGTGTGATGAGGTGGATGTTGCCTTCGCTTTTGGCACAGAATCAACTATTCCCGACACACAACGCACTGCCACGTTGTTTTTAGCCCGCGTCCTCCTTCTGAGTGCACCATTAAAACATCCTAAACATTATCACCTCAAAAGACACCTGCTGCACCCTGATGGGAATTTTGAACATCCTGACCAGCAAATAGTATATCAAGGATAAACGGACGCCCATCTTAGAACCGAGGTTAAATTCACACATGCGAGTGAGACTATAATTCTTCCTAGACCAACATCACCCCGTAGAGGTCTGAAAGAGCTTCACTTCAAATATCTTTGTTAAGAGGAATTCATTCATGGGTTTCTTAGCGGCATGGGTTTTACATTATTTTCCCCAGTGAGAAACAATTTTACTCGTTGTTTTTTCTATCTCTTCGTCGGGCTTGTTTCATGTATATCAAGCCGGCTATGGCCATAAGAAGAAGAGTGTTCCAGCGTTATCATTAGTTCATCCCAAATGAAAAGGAAAGGGTTGTGTTCCACCAATGACAACCTTGAACCACGGCCCTTGCAACTCCATGAGCTCTTAACACAAATACCTGCCAACACGTCATCTCGGTTCGTAATGTCGGCAGCAGTTCTACCCGTGGTCGGTGTGAACTAAGGGGAGATCCCCCACAAGCGCAGGCGTTATTTCCGAGCGCCTCGCAGCGTCGCCTCTCCCAGGAACCCCTCGCCTACCGCCGTGCGAGCGCCGAACCAACCCTCGGTGTTATAACACCGACCGCCGGCCGTTGGCGTCCGTCGGCGCTCGCCGCTCGGGCGTCCGCTCGCGGTCGGCGTCCGCCCCGGCGGCAGAGGAAGCGTCCCCTCCGAAGACCCTCCCCAGCCAGAAATTCCCCCGGGCCGGGCCGCCCCCACCGCCCGGGCCACCGCCTAATTCGTCCGGGCAGACGATGTCCGGGTCCCGGCCTGGCGGCCACTTTGATGGCCTCTAATAGCGGGACCAAGCCGCCGTAACCGTCCCGAGGGGGCGGGGGGCGAGATGTGGAGCACTTACCGGTTGTCTGGTGGCGTGCATCGGTGCTCATTTGGCGGCGCTGCCAGGGTCGCGCTGGAAGAGGAGCGAAATCGGCATGGTGCGGTTTTTCAGTCGGCGCCGCAGGCGCTCCGGGCCGCCGAGGGTGTCGGGGACCTTGACAGACACACATGCACCCCATTTGAGGAACGGCCTGCTGCCCTGAAATGGCGCTATACGGCTGGAAGGTGGTCTTTATAGGATGCGCAGTGTATTAGGACAACCGCATCCGTGTGATGAGAAAATGCATGAAGGTCATGTTTCAGGCTGATGTTTAACAAACGGGGGAGCCTTGCATGCTGTGATCCAAATAATTACGGTTCGACCGTCAGCCCGCCTCGAGAGGTACAAGAGTTTTGGCTAAAGGAATGCTTTATTCAGCCTCGTCTCGTCTCATCTAGGCCGAACAGGTAGCTGCAAATACGTCGAAGGCTCTTGATTCGTCGATCGTTTTAGCGATGAATGACATTCAGGCATAACTTAGAGCTCAGGTCCGCGTTTCAGTCAGAAAACGCCGGTCTGTCACATCGAATGTGTCTCGTGTCACACATGGCATACTCTCTCCTCTCTTCTCTCTCTCCCTCTCTCTCTCTCTCTCTCTCCTCTCTCTCTCTCTCTCTCTCTCTCTCTCTCTTTTCCTCTCTCTCTCTCTCTCTCTCCTCTCTCTCTCTTTTCTCTTCTCTTCTCTCTCTCTTCTCTCCTCTCTCTCTCTCTCTCTCTCTTTCTCTACTCTCTCCCCCCTCTCTCCTCTCTCTCTCTTCTTCTTCCCTCTCACTCTCTCCCTCTCTCTCTTGCACCTCACCTTCTATCTCCCTTTCGCCCTGTCGATCATCACGTTTGTTTCCCTTCGTGCACAACGTCCCTTATTGAGCATTTCACAATAATGCACCGGGCTCCAGATCGTACCTGGACCTTTGAACACCAGTCTCCGCGACGCCATTTTCCGGGCCGCGTCTGCCGCTGCCCGTCACGTCCCGCCCCTCCCCCCGGGACGTCCACGGCGGATGCTGGGCGTCACGCGCGACCCTGGAGGCTCGTCCTCACTCGGGGATGCGCTGTGATGAGCGCGCCGACGCCAGGCCCGCGAGCGACGATACCATCTGCAATTGACCCATTTCGTATGCGCCCCGACCACGGTCAGCCGTGGCAGTTCGCATGGACGGCGCGTCAATTTGAGCCTCGTTTAGCGAGCACGTGCGGTGAAGCGGCAGCGCTGCTGCTCTTCCTATGCGCCGAGGGCGAGTGGGGCAGGGTGCGTTCCGTCTGAGATCGAGCGTCACACGCACGCGGCGCTGTCAGGCCGTCACGCTGGCGACAGCTGACGCCAGCGTCCTCCGGACCACAGCCGCTTTGGTCGCGCCCGTCACGGTCGCAGCTGCTAACTACCCGTAACTACATCCACATCATTTAAACACTGCATTATCCTCATCGCTGATATCCTCACAAACGTGCACGTCTGATGCCCATGAATGTCTTGAATTGTGCAGTGAATTGCAGCCATGACTTTAGTGGTGCATTGTCATGCTCAGCTGCAGTCTCTCGTCTGAAATTGCCTCGGGAACGATTTGAGAATCTGTGATTGTTGTGTTTTTATGAGACAAATGCTATCAGGTGGTGCAGCTGCAACGCAAATCCGCACAAGAATGCCATAACGCGGAATAATCATGGGAAGAGTTATCAAGTGAAAAACCAGCAACCGAATGGATAAGCGGATTACAACACGAGAGGAAGTTGTTTGTCGTTATATTTATCACGGATGTTGCTAGTTGACAATAGACCTTTACCAATGTGCCCTGCTGTAGACAAAGGGGATTTCATTTGCTTCATTCACTCATCTCGCCCAGCGCGTTTGATCATAGGATGCAATTTTTTATTATCGTAAAATGATTAATAACAAACTTTTTTTTAAAATAGTAATTCATAGCCCTGAAGAAATCAACAATAACAAACTTTAAATTTACTTCATGAAAGGTTATTAGAGTGAGCAGTTCACTGACAATAGATGCAACGGATCTATGAATACAAGGTACCTGCAAGCGTGCTGCATAAATCTTCTGTATGCCTTCACACATGTCAGCCACTCAAAAAGGTGTATGAGCGTTTTCCGTTTCACAGATGTGGCGCACGTGTTTGAATTTAGTACTTCTGGGCGATGTCTGATAATACACAAGTCTTTGAAGGATGTGTGTGGTCTCTGTTGTAGGCAGTTGTGACACAGAACCTTTAAACATATACGGTAAAGAAACCGATTGAAGGAACTAATGACCTTTCAATTTTAACAAACACGCACGTGATGTGGCTCGAGCAGTTTCGAAACAGGTTCGGTTTCGATGATGTGGAATCAAACGGTATTAAGCAAACTCGGTGTGGCATTTTTGGACGTGAAAGTGTGTCGAGTGTCGCACATGAACTACTGGGGATCCGTTTGGAATCTAGCGTTCAGTGGTGGTGGAGTTCATGCATCTTGTGCTGTAACTGTCCCCAGATTCGATCTCCTACGCATCGCCTGATTTGGCGTCCAAGACAATCAGATTTCTTGGTGCAGACAAGATGACGTAAACGAATGCTGGACTGTGTAAGGCAGCATTCGCCTTGTTCCTCGTAGAAAAAATAGGAGAATGGACAAACAGATGCGCTGATATTTCGGCAACATGCCTTTATCGAAGCGAAAATCAGAATCAGTATCGCTGGACTGAATTTCATTGACATTTGACGTTTGACATCGGCATGGTCTTTCCATTAGAGCACTTGGTTTAGTTAAAGGGAGTGCTCTTCATTTGTATGGGGCTTTGAAATAAATTAGCCATCTTGAAGACCGGGGAGTCATGTTGCTGCCGTTGACATTTCACTGAATTTTCACTGTCATTTATTTATCGAAACAATTTCGCTGGGCTGTTATTAGATCCGAAAATTTTGCGCCCTGCGGGGTAAAGAATGGTTCCCGGGATTCACATAATTACTCGTTCTCGAAAATGCCGTTTTATGTCTAATTTCAACTGATTTTTCAAGCTTTTACCTTCTAGCAAAACCCTCCCGTGGTTGACCTCTGTCCCACCGACCTGTCTCGCCTTTCAACTAATATCGCCGAACCAATGGGCATTGCGTTTCAGCGGTATCCCATGCAAACCCTAACACTTCGCAGCGAACGAACGATGTGTGGTCCCCTTCACTAGTATCCATTAACGGCTCGTTCATTTCGTTCAAGTGTTCTTTCTATCCTGACTTGGCAGCAGCCAGGCACCCACCAAGTTCCACGAAGGCGGATACCATGCAGGACGCGTGCTTGGTCTGCAGACCAGACCAGGCCAGACGTGACCAGACCCTATTTCCTCTCGTTTTGATCCACCCGGTTTGTAGGGGTGACCCAGCAAAGTGTTGCGGGCAATTGGTCCCCTCATGTTTCCAACAGGCGTCGCCATGTGCATCTCATCAGATTGTGGGGATCGCCGGCACAAATATGCTTTACTGCCTTTACTGATCTCACCACGGTGTTAAGCAAGGAGTGCTTTCGTCAGTCTACCCTTAAATAAACCAAGTGCGCTAATGGAAAGTTTGGCGGATTATATGTTGTGTACTCAAAAACTTGCTGCTTAAAAATTGGCTGCTTGAATCCGCGGGTCGTTCCAATGCTTGTCATATTTGGTAGAGATTAGGTCCAGCAGTTTTTGGCCGGCCCCGAAAACGCCATCCAAAAGCTACTTGAGCCACATGGGAGCATGACATCAGTGTAACAATTAAGTGCACGCTCATTAGTTTGCTGAGCGCATCCATATTCCTTGCACCAATCAACGAATCGACTGGAATCGGGAGTAAATCAAATCGAGTGCAAGCACACTTCGTCAGATGATTTTGCCTCGGTGGCCTTCTGGCACCTCTGTGTCGTACGGTGGCGCAATGCCTGACATTCACACTTTCTAAAGACTTGACTGCTATTCAGTGCATGTCAATTCCAAAAAGTCATGTTAAAATATATTCCAGAGTCTGCAAAGCGTCTAAATAGCTCCGGGGCACTACATTTTTATATTTTTACCACCGTGCGTTCCGCCACCAGACATCAGGCGTCATCATGTTAAGCCGTTCACCATTGGTTCAGAAAGAGCTGGCTTGGTGTGAGTGCTGGTTGAAAACTAAATTATCCTGCACTGCTTTTCCTAAATGTATGAGATTGTGTAACCGAAATTGACTGCTTTGCGTCGATTTCCTTCCATCTCGGTTTTGAGCTGGCAAATCGGTTAGCAGGATCGGAGTGTGCTTCGGTACCTACGAGGGAATATGCTTTCGCCTCTTGGGCAAACAATATTTTGGTAGATCCCCTTGCGTGTTGTGGACCTATGTGACGTTGTTTCAATAATCCTTTCGTGGTAGATCTCAAGGTGATCTCAAGCTCTAACAGCACATTCATGTTTACTGTTGTGGTTTTAGGCTGGTATATGAGTGAATATAAAAATAATAGTTGGGGTTACATCGATGTTGTGAACCTTGAACTTCGCAACAACTCAGATAAATGCTTCATTTGGCAATTAAAAACGCTCGGAAGCCATTGTGGATAATTTTCGTCCTGCCCGCTAGTGCCGGTCGACTGCGCCGCCATGTACTGCGATTCGCACATTCAGTCGTGTATTTCATAGGGTAGTACAAGCTCACGCAACTGGGCATCGGAATGACATTTCAATCCAGTTTTAGTCATGCAAAGCCATCGTGTTGGCTGCTGAATTCCTAAAATTGTTGAGACAGAATCCAACTCTTACCAAGTTCTAGTGGTCCGCTGTTGTTCTCTCTTCCCCGCCCCGGTCCTCAGACACTTGCATTTTCATCCTAGCGCTGTTTTTCTCTCTTCCCCGCCCCGGTCCTCAGGCACTTGTATTTTCACCCTGATTCTCCCAGCTACCGTCCAGCTCCGTTGACCGTCACACTGCGGGGCCGTCGAACGACCTCCCGCGTCGCCGCCCGCCATTCCAGCAATGCGCTCCTAATGACCGATCCGCCAGCCAGGGAGCTGGCGAGTGCCACGACAATGTCACGACACCATTTTCGAGATAGCTCTGGGTGCTGCTCGGGCACTGCTCGGCGGCGAACGCAGCGGGAATTCCGAAGTGTTCGTTTGAAGTCGCTTCAGTTCAGACGAGCAGATTGTGTGATCACTTAGCTGCCCGGCGGCGGCGTTTCGGTAAACAGCATGGCGAGCCCGCGTGGCTGTCACTTTGCTGCGCACATTACTCTGGCAGTCTGAGAGGGCATTCACCCACGCCGCCAGAAATGTAAAAATAACTTCTATAACACGAATGCTACTCGAGGGACGCGCTGCGAGCGATGACTAGGCTGTGTATTTGAGAATCCCGGGGTCGATTTCCCCCTGCTGATATCCAGCGGGCTGCCTCAGTCACAACCGGGCGATGTCTTCACCATTCAATCTCACTTGGCCGATGAAAACGATTACTGGTGTAACTGCAACATTCCACAAATCCAGTGAGCATGTAAGCCCAATGAGCGAATTAACTGCCCAGCCATCCAAGGCGTTTCGCAAGCCGTTACCTACGTGGATCTGAACCGCCGGACGAAAGAACCCTAAGACATTAGTTACGGTCTCATGCGCTATACAGCCACTTGACACGTCTCGCCCTGCCCTTGCCGGCACTCACTCACGGCCGACGACTGCCAAAACGGCCGACACTCGAGCAAACCAGTCACGCAAGCTAATAACCCTCGCCAGGTCGAAAAAAACGCGTTTCGACCGACGCTCGGGCGGCCCGGTCGCGACGGCGGTGCCCTTGAAGCGGGCGGCCAGCGTCGCTCGCCGGCGAACTGGGTCACCGGCTCCGTATCACGTAGCCCAAGATGCATTCGACGATAGGGCATCGGCGGCCGACGGCGGCGGCGAGCCGGCGGGAAGGTCGGCCGCCTGAGCCAGCCAGGTCGCCGGGACGGTTTGCACAACTGGCGGCCCCTCGACCGACGAATCCCGGGCCAGGCGCTGGCAGGGGACTGGACGGGAGACCGGATCGCTCCCGTGACCACGCCGGCGGCGGCCATAAACAGGGCGGGCGGCGGCCGGCCGCCACAGAACGGGGTCGCCGGGCGAAGAGGAGTGGTGCATGACGTTAATCTGGCCCTGCACCAGGGGGGGGGGGGGGGGCGGGGCGTGGGCCGTGCCCATCAGGAGGGTCCGGGGCAGAGATGTTGTTACAATTGACGGGCAGGCGCAGACATCCTTGGCATGAGGGGATGAGATGGCGTTAGAACGGAGTGCTGTTCTTTCGTGACGATCGTGACAATGCATTCCAGCAAAGGCAGCTTTGCCAAGAGAGAGAGTTTCGATGTTGTTGATTGTTTGATAAACATGTATAAGGTTTATGGCCAGCCATGTATGTTGTGCAACAAGTACAGAGTCGAGTACCGGCCACGCCAAGTGTGCCCCGATGTGGGCTCGTGTCCCTCACACTGCGCGCTACAGTTTGTTCTCGAGGGCCATCTGACAACTGGCCGTGAGAGAACTGGCGGCGGGTGAAGGGACGAGTACCCCCCCCCCCCCCCTGGCGGGTAAAGATAATAGGGTATGCTGTTGACATCAACATTGAAGAACGCTTCAACACGTAGCTTTGAAGCATGCATGCCTTTTTTCCACAGCATGTAGTAGGTGCAAGCTGTAAGTCCCTATCAGTTAAAGGGAATGTGTCACGTTTGAAGATTTGAAACAAACCTCATATAATGGAACAAGCTCACTTATAGCTATTGGTGTAATCTTTAAATGGAAAATACTGCTTCAGACAACACAATTCCCTTTTAAGTAAACAAGTTGCTCAATGTGTCAGGGTTTGATTGCGTCATCGTATTCTGCATAATATTGACTGGGAGCCAATTGACGGCCGTTATATCTAGAAATCACTCTCACGAACGCCAGATATGAACGCCTCACAATAAAAGTTGTTTGGCCTTGATCACCGCGTGGCTTATGGAATGGCAGGATTTGAATGACGTTATTATGTCGTCATACATACCAAAGTGACTTTGAAATACTCTTTTTCCGATATACTTTTCCCCATTTTCTCGGGCGTGGAGTTCAGAAACTAACGGGGCTTAGGCCTTCAAAGGAGTATAATTATGAACGGCGCCGAAAGGTCCTCAAGATGGCTATTTTACCTTAAAACCCCACATGAATGTGGAACACTTCCCTTAATGTCTTGCATTGAGAGCTCCAAATTGTCGTGCGCCAAAAGTTAATTCCTACAAAAATACCCAGGGGCCTACAGCCACAGTTACATAACGGCATGTGCTCTCTGACGCGTGATTGCTATAGCATGAATGTTTTCAAAATCAAGTGATGCAATAGTTATCTCCGTTTTGCACGCTTTGTCGTGACATCTATTGGCACGAATCATGCCTCTCAATATTTTGAACTGGCGCAAACGTTCGGGTATACCGCCATGCTGTCAAGGACGTGATCGCTCTGATGATCACAAAAGGTTGCGCTGCTGATGAATCCAGTCTCGTCTGAGGCGGAAGCGACTCACTGAGGAAGGCCAGCAGAGGCGACAACAGTTCGCAGGGAAATGCCGCTCAAATGTGGAAGTGTAGCTAATCTTTCAGCCTTCTAAATGATGACGATCCTTGCGCAATGCCAGGAGATTTTATTGCCGCAAAGATATGTACCTGTTCAATTGTTCTAGATGAACAGCGCAACTCCGAGAAAATTACGTTTAGCGTCATTAATACAGGCACGCAAACCAGACACCTGCAAGTTGGAATTTGCTAGAGGGTATAAGAAAGACCTTGGTATGCAAACGTAGCTAGGAACGCATTCAGATCTTGCGACCGGGCTAATGTTTTGCGAGCAAATCCCAGCCTCATTAACAGTACCTGAGCGCTGCGAACAGACTAACAGACCCCAAAAAGGCTGATAGGTGCATTACCTAGCGTATCAATGAGCTATCGATGTTGGTTTGCTCTGGTGGCTCACACAATTATTTCAGTTGCGTACCATAGATAATCATTCGGCCTTCCGCTGGTTTCATGACTAGTTACAGCTAGTTGTATTAGTTGTAACTAGTGTTAGTTTCGTTACCAAGTTACGACTGTCACGTTAAGCATGTTGCTGCCTACAATAGTGTCTATAATATTTGAAGCCAAAATAATTATTGTGAACACCTGATTCTGGTATAACACTCAGTGGTGCCGTGATGAGAAACTGCGCTCGAACCTTGCGGGAGGGTGGTGGGGTGGGGTGGGGGATGGGGGGCTTAAGCCTCATGAAAGCCCCACGTGATGAATTAAAGCTCCCACTTTTGGCCACGCTACTGCACGTGGCCAAAGCGGGAGGGGGAGTGGTCACGAGAGCTATCTCTCGCCCCGGGCCAAGATGTTTTATACCAGAGATTAGGCGATTTCGCAATAATTCGGCGCTGGTTCACAGGACTTCGGAAACAATTTCACGTCCTCTGCCTCCGCTCCCTGAGGTAAAGTTGGGTACGTACTTTCATTGATGACTAGTATTTGAACATCCAATGCCTGCTAGAATATATCTTGCTCGGTAAGCTTCTCCACACAAACAACAGTGCACCCGATCCCTGATGAGGTCATGTCGCCGGGATCTATGTGGACTATATCTAAACTTTGACATGACTCTGTTACTGAAGCATTAATGACTTGACTCACCTTAGCTGGTGGAGCATTGATGACGCATGCGATCCAGTTGCAACATAATGTCATGCTGATGAAGAGCACGTCTGGCTTCTTTTACATGTCGTGTGCAGAGTATCGGGGCAACGGGCGGCGTCCTCCTTCGGGACGTTTCGAAACCTGGCTGCAGTCCAAGCACAGATCAGATAAGGGAGCCCACGCGAGGACGCAATATGGGCACTCTACAATTCAAAAGCAAAGATCATTTGGTGCCCATCACGAGGGCCTTTGGTCATACCTTTTTGTTGCTCAAAGAGACATGCACATCCGCACGTCCACCACACCACACATCCACGCTGTAAATGGCGGAGGCCTGTTTTTTATCCCCATTTGCGGCGCCCTGGCCGACGATCTCTGACACTTTCTGTTCGGACAGCCGCCGTAGCACGATGAAAACAGAAGACCTGCCCCAATGTCTTATCTAACTTTATCTCCATGCGCTGAATTTTGCTGCATCTTATTCAGAGGCAGCACGATTTGGCCACTTGAGCTCTACAAAACAACTGGAAAACATTTTGATTATGCAAATCAAACGAGTTCTGAGCGTTATCTCAAATAAAAGGGTATGTCTTTAACTAAATCTTTGGTGGGGGTAAGCTTTTTGGGCAGCCATAAGCTCACTCAGTATGGTGTAAGTCCCTGGAAATCTGGACACTATTCAGGATCTAAATAGACCAACGCCTTTTTCGTTCATTCTTACTTGATGCCGCACCTTTTGTGAAAAAATGCACACGTGACAGCCTTTTGGTATCATTGGTGGGTACATATCCATATAATGTGACAACACAATGCCGTTCAGACTGAGAGAAACGTTACGATGCAAACGGCACCAGATGGCCTCCTCCTCCACATTGTTAGTTGCGTTCACCATCCATAGGCATTACCGCAGAACACCGTCGAATGTAGACTATAGTGGGGCCAGTAGCGTTGTAGCGTTGAGTGTGGCAAGTAACATTGAGATGCATATATATATATATATATATATATATATATATATATATATATATATATATATGATAACCATGCTATTCGCCGGTTTACCTCCATATTTGGGTATTTTTTCCACCTGTGAGCTCCGTGTAACCATCCCCACAAGTCTAACCATGCTAGGCTAGAACAGTAACTTGGATAACAACAAACGAACCGCTCAGAATTCCCCGGCATAAAATCCAAGCCGTCGCACTTTTAATGCCCTTCCCTTGATCCGTTTCTGGCACATCTTTCACCCGACTTTGCAAAGTACGTGCATTTGTCGTGGAATAGTGGCTGGCAGTAGGCTAGTAGCTCCATTTGAGATGACATACCAGGATTTCAGCTCCGAAACAAGAGTTGGTTCGGCATGCCATTACATTCCTTCCTCTTCATCTTCACCTGGACATCATAATTCTTAAAAAAAACACAGTAGCTGGATGTTCAAAACCAACAGGGCAAAACTGATGCTCAACCCGCTCGCAGCAGTGATGTTTCATAAGTGGCAGTCGCTCAAAAAAGTCTTGGGCCACTGTTTGACCGCTTGCCCAAGCTTCCAAGAGTGCTATGTGGAAACGCGAGGACAGACCGCGACACGAGAAACGTTACCTGACGCACCGGCTGGGCGGAAAGACGTGGAGGCCAGTTTTGAACCGATTGGCTGCGCATTACCCGCGCTCCGCACATCCCACGTACGCAATGAGTAATAGGAATTCTGTAGAGGCTGAGCCTATCCCTCTCAAGTGGCATGAAACAAATGCCCGCTTATGGTGAACGCAGAGATATTTTGAAATAAAATGAACGGGGCCGGCACGTAACATTGCCATCAAAATGCCATACTTTTCCTTTTATGGATGATTGTCTAAAACTTTGCCCTCATTTCACATCATGAGTAATGTCGGCATTTAGTAGACAAAAAAAGCTCAGGTGCGCTCTAAAGCTCATATTTGTCTCCAGCTGTAAGCAGCCATGGCCTCCCCAGGCTTGCGATGGCTGACTTTGTTGAAATAGCCACCATCGGGTCCGGCTGAGCTAAGCAAACCCACAGGAAACTTGGCGCGCGTTAAGTATCAATGGTGTCCTGGGAGGCAGCTGACTTCACATGCCCCCAAAACGTTGCCACCGAAATGCCTCGTCATCGGTTTGCCCGTAAGTGCAGACAGATCAGCAGATCGTCCTAAAGGGAACCTACGTCACGGGCACCCCTGCAAGGGTGACTTGGGCGAGGCCGTACCGGGTCAGTTCGCGGAAGTGCATAAGACACATAACTCTTCAGAGGCTGTGCCACAGCCGGATGGGGCGGCATGGTGCTCCATTTCAAGGGCGAGACTCCGCCCGTCCAGACGGACGACGCCAGCGGACGGGGAGGCGGCGTTCAGTGCGCCTGCACGACTTTGCACAATGCTCGGAAACGCACGACGTGACAGTTCTCGGCGAGCCACTTTTGCAGGCGTGCGAAGGGCATCGCAGATTGGCTCAGCGTCAGCGACTTCGTCGGAAGCTTTGACGTCATACGCTCGGCAGGCAAGGTCGCACACATGGCCCTTCATCGTCACATGCCCAGATTGTTTGAGAGGAAAAATGCCTCTTTGCGGTGAAGTGCTCGCGTGTTATTAGTCACGGGCACCAGGTTCGGGTATGCAGCATAGTTACACCAATTAATGCCGTGGTTAGCGAGGTTACTCCTTTCCACGTGCCAATGCTTAGTGCCTGACCAGCAACTCCGAGGACGTCAATTAAGTCAGATCGCGACTGCCAGGCGCTGGAATGCGTACGAGAGCCGGGGACACCTGTGTCTTAGCCTCTCGTGCACTTACGCACCGGTCGGGCGTTGCATCACATCAGTGACCTTTTCACGTGCACACCATCTTGGTTGGGTGGCACGCCCACCGGCTGCGTCGTATCCAATCAAAATGGGATCAAAAGCGTCGGTGACCACACGGAGTAACAACAGGAAAAGTTCGGATAGATTCCAGGAGCCCTTAATGACGCATGTGTTGTAGCGCCCACATAGCGTGATACCGAATCCCGGCAATCCACTTGCACACGCGCGTTAGTCAGTTGTTCTAAGGTGCATGGCGCAGTGCACCTATAGCGCCGAAAGTTCATATTTGGCGCCCATGATCCGGAATGTTGCCTCATTTCCACGCGCCCGCACTCCCATCCGCAAAGGCGCACTCTATGCTCGCGCGCCCGGTCAGGCTCTGGTTAGAGCCTTCGTGAGCGTTAACGTCGCCGTCGCCGCGAACGGCGACCGCGTAAAGGCTGGCGAGCCACGGGGACTTTGATGACGCAGGCCATGCTAACACCTCAACGCGGTGGCGGCGGCCGCTCATTGTGATTGCTGGTTGTTTGTTTTTGCATTGTGGTGTTATTGACTGTGGGGAAGCAGAACGAACACGACATTAATTTCAGTTTCATGCATATACGCGAATGTGTGACCTTAACCTTGCGTGGTTATATTCAATCGTGCGGTGGACGCGCAGTGAAGCAGCATCGCGAAACACATGCAATTGCACACTCATTTAGAAGTCACCGCAAATGCCGATCACCTCAGGCCGTAGCCGTGATTATATGGTTATAACGTGTTTTAATAAGCGTGATGATTATACACATAAAACACCGCACATTCTTAGATTATTCCGGAAGGCCTCGAAAAAATCCTGGTATAGTGGCTTTGGCGTGCCCGTAAGACCGTGTGCACGTTATTGTTTATGTAAGAGATTGACCAGAGTATTGAGACACCGCTTTTACAAATGTTGCATATCCATTTCCAGCAAAGCATCCTAAGGCAACAGTAGTTCCAACATCTAAAGAACAGAACTATGCGTTACATTGTGGAACTTCGATACATAATGCTGATCTGGCGAGTTTGACCAGCAAGCTATCTACGCGCTAAAATGTCGTTTGCTAATTCAGGATGTAATGCCTTTTCGATCGCCATCTACATTTTACGTTGTCTGGAATGCATGTGTCGCCATATTGATTCTATAGTCCGTTCTAATGCTGCGATAAGCTTAAGCTTGCCTAATGTTCGGCGTAGCCGTATATATCCTTGGGAGCCTCTGCCTGCATCTGAGCAGGAGAACATTCAAACGTGTTTCGATTCAGAAGGTTACATCGGGTATTCCCCACAAAAACATAATCCCCCATGTGCCATCCAGTCCCAGGTGCAGGATAATTTGAAAGGGAAATTAACAGTCCGTCCATGAAGCCATGGAGATCTAATCTAGTCGTAAATCTCAACCACTCGGAACTTATATACGTCTCAGGTGGGTGGTCCTTCCCCTCCCTCCCCCTCAAACCCTTATGTGACTTGTGTGAAATCCGCTGCTGACAGGGGTTGACGCATGGTCCGTGTCGGGGACGAGGAGAGGACATGCAGCCGGCTCGTTCTGTCCTTCCCGCTGACTGTCGTAAAGGGGCGTTCTGCTCCATAGCCAAACGCGGCAGTGTTCAACATTGAGGTTGAGGTCAGGTCACGAGGTCATGTCGGTCTGCGATGGCCAATCGCCGGCTTGCGCTGTCCTCTTACGTGGTACTGGCAACCGTGCTGCTTTGTATGCGGTAAGGAATAACAGTTTTCCATCACAGGTATTCTTGTTTAACTTTCCGATTGCACAACTTTAGTCAATGACATTTTTCACGATTTCTCAGTTTCTTAAAGAACAGAGCCTAAGAGCCCAACACAACATCAGCATCAAACCCAACAACGATCAAGAACAATAGTTAAAGAGACACTTACGGATGACAAAACGGTTGCGACCATTGCGTCACATTTGTGTCGGTCAGTTTGGGTCGGTCAGCTTCTGTTAATCAGCATCATGATGTCTCAGCACGCTTGGACTACCAAAGCGTTAAGCTCTCCATTCAGGCCCACACACCTCAGCAGACGGCAGACCGCTCCCGCAGATGTTGCAATACAACGCCGCCCCTCTCCTCCCGCTCGGGCTACGCCGGTTCGCCTCGATCCTTCCCCTACACAGGGGGTGTCCGACGGTTAGGGTATCTCTTCAGCTGTCATCACGCCAGTCATGTTCGGCTTCAAGGCTGGGAGTGGGGTGACCCGCGGTAATTACTGGTTCTTGGCGTGTTAAGCATTATCAGTGAACTAAGAGCATGACGCGAAGTCATAAAACACATGAAAGTTATTAATTCTTCAGAGTGCTTATTGAAGAAATAAAACGAGTCACACTGAACTGTCGAGACAGGCGATGCGATGCTTTGGAAGCGTTTATAAATACGGATTTGGATTCCAGTTCAAAGAAGTCTTCCATCGGTGTCTTTTTTACATTCTTGCAAGTGCGTTAAGGTTCAAAGACAACTATGCTGAATAGAGTAGGATAATAAGAATGGATCAAGTTGCCAAATATGCGACAATTTAACAACATCGGACGTGAGGCGGGATAAAAATATGAGTCATCGAGTTCGCTGACATGTTCATGTGGTTCATCTGCAGTATTTCTGAGCTTTCAGCAAAAGTTAGCTCCTTGGTCGAGGAGAATGTGCGGCGCATGGTGGTAATATTCACAAACTCTACATATGCATAAAGCATATAAAAGGTAACTTATTAGTACCAAATCTGAAATGTGCGAAACCCAGGAGGCTCAGAAACGAAGCCCATTATTCGTCGTCAGGACTATCAAAATGGCTTGTAAATTTAGGCTTAACATGTCTTTAATTACGACATCAACTATCTTATCATTATTCCACGTCGCAAATTTGGTCCGATGGTGCCAAATCAGAAATTACAGCACGCTTGGAAGGGCGAAAAAGTGTATGCTAAAGAAATAAAAGCGCTTCATGAGTAAAACGTGCCTGATATTTTGATAGGTATGGTGACAGTTCATGTGTTTTGCTCCTGCTTGTCATATTTTTCGAGCATTTCAAATCTGGCTTTATAATAGGACCCTCTAGTAATTGCCGCGTGTGAAATCTATACGGCGTTTAACATTAATCGCGTGTGGCTAATGAACCACTGAGCAGTGATAATACTGAAGCAATGTTTTTAGAAACATTTCACAAAATTAATTAGGGAATACTGAATGCGTTAAGCACGATTCTTTTACCTACATTTCCATTGAGTGTGGTTGTTCATAAATGCACATTGAGGCGCAAGTCACGTTGTCTTAATTTACTGTGCACGTCTGAGCAATCACCCATCAGATGGCTCAGTCTTATTTCGCTCCACGTACTTTACCACGCCTTGTAATCGCGTCACGCTGCGAGAATTCAACCGCATTCGTCCAGATGCAATGGTAGGACAATGAGTTCTCCGGAAAAAATAAAATACGTCTCTAAACTGAGCAAAGAAGCGTGAAACCTCCCTCATCGCAGGGACAGACACCGCTGGCGCGGGGGCAAGGACGTCGAAAGCCGCCTCTCGGCTGCTTCACCTTGTGGAGCCGCCCCATCACGCACTTGCGGCCGATCCCTTGTGCGGCGGTCACGCCAGGATCCGTTCCCGGAGCGGTGCCGGATGGGCTTCCCAGCTGCGCTCCCCAGGCGGCTGGTACCGCGCGGCCGCCGGTCGCGCGAAAGAAAGAAAACGCGGTGACGGACACGCCGGCCGCGCTGGCCCCGGCTGTCTGCCACTTCCCGCGGCTGGCTGCCCGCCCGCCCACCTGCACGCGCGTGACAGCTGCGGATTTCGCCAGGTGGGGAGGTGCGAAGGGTAGTTCCGGTCGTGGTAACTTGGCTTCCTTGGTGAAATCATCGATGTTGTTTTGCAAATGTGAATATCGGTTGAGCCAAAAGGCTCTTTCTCAGTGAGCTGATGCTGCAAGCAGCGTGAAGCCAAAGGGTATCAACAAAGAAGAGCCTTAGGAAACGAAAAACAAACTCAAACGCACTCGCAAGGAAGGCGAGCTTTAGAAGGCATAGAGAGCAAATTTGTGTTAGAACCTGATTCGATAAGACAATACCGTTAGCCCTATTTCTTACAAAATAACCAGGAGAAATGAGAGATGCGGATACTTGTTCTAATATTTATTCTAATAAAAGCATATAGCGGAAATATCAATGGATCTATTCCTCCTTTCTCCTGGTCATTCTACGAGGAATAAAGCTAACGGTACTACTGTCTTATCTATATGCATAATTCTCCTCGCAAATGTACTCAACGACTTACGTGGAATCTGATTCAGTAAATTTCACTCCAGCAATTTACCCCGGTGGATAAATTGACCGCCCACGACTCGGGGCGGCGTTGCGCAACTCTATGTCAGACCCGGCGACGACCAAGCGAGATGCATGGCAGACGCTGTCTCGGTGTAACAAAACTAATTTTGACGAAGTTTATTTGTAGTCCAAACTGACATAGGAGCCAATTTTTAAACTTTCTATGCCTTAAGGCAGCTAGGAGGCCTTTGATATTACGCATTGATAAAGAGCAGTGTCATGAATAAGTCTTAATGCGTTCTATTCCCTAAACCTACAGCCAAAATAAAAGCCTCTGTATTCAAGGCACTTCATAATTCAAACCATAGGTAAGACAGTAGCATTAGCCCTATTCTTCGGAAAAACCAGGAGAATAGAGATATAATTAGGTTAATATTTCGGAAACATGCCTTTCTCAAAACAATAACAGAAGCTCTGCTATTATTTGTATGACTCCTGCTATTGTTTCGAGAAATGCATGTTGCCGAAATATCAAACTAACTATATCTCTATTCTCCTGCTTTTTCCGAGGAACAAGGCTAATACTACTTTCTTATCTATATGACTAATGTTCCTCGCTAATGCGCTGAACAACTTCCATAATTCAAATCGGCGTAAGTGGATACATTCCGTCCGTTTCATGGACGGTGATCTCTGTTCAGGCAATGAGCGCTTTCCATGCGACAACATACTCTTCACGGTATGGCTTGTAATCCAGTGCTAATTGAAGCCTCTCAAAAAGTTTGAATATCGTAGTGTTTTATTTGTCCCAGGACGAATGTGCTTATCGTGTTGAATGTGCTTGCAGTTGGGACATCTCTTTAAATTTATCGAGTAGCACAAGAAGCTAGAGTCGTTTTGCTGATGTTTGCAAAACGCGGCTATGCCTGCGCAAGCCCGGCCGAGGAAGCCGCGCGTGTCCACTCCTGAAACGTTCAGCCGCCAGGAGAGCGGAGAGGCCGCTCGGCCCTGCCGCCTTTTCGTCGCAGTTCCCGGACTGTGCAGAATCCGTCCGACAGCGCGATGGCGCATCAGTGCAATCCGGGACGGTGGCGCAGCGCAGCGACATTCACGCAGACAGTCATGGCTCGGACAACTAGGCTGTCAGACATAAAACATGTTGTAGATTAAACCTTTCAGGGCGTGAACGTGTGCTGCTTTTATTGTGAGCAGGCTCCCATGGTGCATGCCGCCCTCCGCACCTACTGATGCCGGACATTGCGCCACGCCTCCGCGCTCGCCTTAAAAGCATCACAAATTGGCCCTAAGTAAATGTCACGCGCGGCGTCAGCCGTTTGTCAATCCGAGGTCTGTCATTATTCGGTCCGGCGGCCTTGACAGGGTCGCCTGTCCACACTGCAGCAGTCGCCAAGTGGAGTTTGCGGTGCAAACCTGACCTCACCGCCCTCAAGCCGTCCGCGCTGCATGGCGGTGAAACGACGGCGGAGATCGGGCAGTGTGCGACGTTTATGACGAGTGCGACGTGCATGATCTGTCCTGACATGTGCGACGTGCATGATCTGTCTGACGTGTGCGACGTGTGTGACGTGTGTGATGCGTGTGACATTTGTGATGTGTATGACGCGTAGGACGTGTGCGACGCGTGTGACGCGTGTGGCTGTGTGACGTGTGTGACATTTGTGACGGGTGTGACGCGTGTGACGTATGTGACGTGTGTGACGTTTATGACGCGTGACGTTTATGACGTATGCGATGCGTGTGACGTATGTGACGTGTGTGACGTTTATGACGTATGCGATGCGTGTGACGTGAGTGTAAATTAGAGTCTGACCCACGAAGTTTAGCGCACGGTCAGGTGGGGTGTGACAAAGCTTCAGATGAGGCGTGTCACTTCTCCGCAAGAAGCAGCTTGCAGCGGTTCGGGTACCACATCGTAAATTGGCGCGAAACGCACCCACGGTGCTTTGGCAAAACGGTAAGCTTTTGCTCTGATGTTTGATAGCCCAGGGCCTCCGCTAATTGGATTAGTGAGGATATCCTGGGGATACTTGCGACGCGAGCGTCGCGCGGCTGATGATGTGTGGTACGAGCAAACCGAGAGGGTCGCCGAGGGTCCGTGATGAGAATGTGGCATTGTCTTCACGTCAAGTAAGTGGATTTGTACAGTCGCATTGAATGTCATGCACTAGAACCATCTGCGACGGCGGCTTTTGCGGTCTTCTAATTAGCTCTGATTTGGCAATACGAGTGGTCGTTTATCACCCGGCTTGATTGGGTTTTGCTGTGCACACTTAACTGAACGTAAACTTGCGTAATTGCACACAGAGCTCCAAACCGCACGGTGGATGACCATTCCACTCAATTATTTATTCAGCCTGGAACTTTGTTTCAGCCCATGCCATGTGGACGTGTCGCGCAGTTCGAATACAGAACTGCTGCAGTGCTGTGGGCCATCTGCTCTTAAACAGGTGGCCTGTCTGCTGCAAGCCTTGACGCGGTGCTGCGTTTAACGAAACTCAGAACAGCTTGGTGGTGTAGTGCTGGTCTGAGTCTCATTACGATGGGTTTCGTTAGTAGTGCCAACTTGTTTTCGGTTACACTCTTGCAGCCGTGGTTGAATGTTTGTGAACATGACTGTTCCACATTTGAAGATAATGAAGCAAGCATCATATATGATGAAATAATCCCGCTTAAAACTATCGGTATGCATTTAAGTAGAAAAGACTGCTCTAGTCAACATAATTTCCCTGTCTAGTAAACATATTTCTCAATATGTCATTATTTTATTATGTCATCCTACCTCGCACAATATTGACTGAAAGTCAATTGACGGCCGCTATATCTGGAAATGTTGCTCACGAACGCCAGATATGAGCAGCTCGACGATCATATTTTTTAGGCCTTGATCGCCGCATAGCTAATGGAATGACAGGAATTGAATGACATTTCTAAGGCATCATGCTTGCCTGGGTGACCTTGAAATAGTCTGCCCGAAAAAGTCTGCACATCTCCGCGGGCGTGTAGCTCAGAAGCTTGAGAAGCTTAAGTCTTAAGAATGGCAGAGCTCTGAACTGCACCGAATGATTTTCGAGACGATTTGTCAGTTCAAAATCCACGTAAAATGTGCAAAGCTCCGTTTAAATAGCGCCATAATGCAATGTAAGCATCACGCTATATCTGTAAACACGTTTCCACGTGTATTGTGAGACAAAACAAAAAACACCAGGGAGAGTTGTGTTCAGCGTGGAACAATATCGTAGAAAAATGCTCACAGTAGATCGTAACATTTTACGTTACTCTCGCGAAAAATATTCTTCAGTTTCACCATAAGCGGAAGAATATCTTCACTTCAGCCCTCAGGCCAAGGCAAATGACTGAAACAAAAATGTAGATACACCGAATCGCTTACGTGTATGTGTTCACGTGCCTTGGGCTAAAAATTTGTAAACAGTACTGGGAGTGAAATCCATATCCGGGAAGGAGGAGAATCCCAACTTCTCATGGGCTCATCTTCAATACTTTTAACGCTGGAGCTGACGTGTTACCGGTGGGGGGGGGGGGGGGGGCACAACATTGAAGAGAGGCCATGTTCCCTTCAAAAAGACACAAAGTTCCGTTCATGCCTTTACCTTTTGGCCCCACCCTCCTGAGCGGTGACTGTCGAGATGGATTGGCCTGTACCCGCCATCATGACGCCATCCTCGGCATTCGTCACCACCCCGTGCCAGCCAGGTCACACCGCAGGCTCAGTGAACAGCTCGTAACTCACAGCACCCTGCACACCACCACGACGTGCACGTCCGTCTCTATTGCACCATGTCGGAGGCGCCGGATCTGGTAACTTACGTAATGTTCCTCTCAAAGGATGAGAGAGCTAAACCAACGAAGGAATGATGGAAAAAGGCTAACATTCCGCCAGTGCAACAACCCAGCAAACCCATTCGTTGATGCTGTGCACCTAAGACAACAAACTTTTCAAACTTTTTCTTCAAAGTTTCGCCTATCTCAGAGTCGATTTTTTCCTTAGAGTGTAATGACGTAATTATTCCACGTTGTGATACGTGCCTTTCTCGGTACTGGAGCTCCCGTTGAAATTTCTAGAATAGATCTATGAGTGGCAATGATTATTCCCAACAGAAGCGTTAAAACAGTCAAAATGATATTTGGGAGCTTCAGACCACAGCCACATCTAGCAGGAGATGTCTGCTGTCAACCAGCGATTCAAACGACCTTGATTCTGGCAAAGGCGCATGTGTAGTGTGTAAATGTCTTCTGAGCTGGCTCTTTAAAAGGAAAGTTCCACAAGGAAAGTATAGTCCGAGCAGGGCTGCAAAACGAATGGCTCTTAGTTGGCTCGGGTAGGATTCGTCGGGGCTATGAACCGTAGGCTGTTGAACATCGAACATATTTCAGTTTAAGCTCCTCAATCTAAGCGAATATTAGACAACGCCAATTAGATGAGAAACATGGTGGTGAAGGTAGAGGAAATTAAAAATAACGTTATGCTCATGATAGAATGAAGAAGTCTATAAGCGAATATACATAGACATATACGTATCTTTGATGTTGGCTTTTCTCAGTTCACGCACAATAAGCAAACATTCGATTCAGATCACACACGTTGTGCAGCAAAACATTTTTAAAAAAGAATGCAGTGCTCACTGTTTTTGGGCTGCATTATATCAATGAACTCTGGCAATTAAATCACTCACTCACTTTTGTACTCGCTTTATATGCGTGTACGGAGGAAAGCCAATGGCCGAAATAAAGACACACTTTTTCTGGAATTAGTCACTCTGTTATGAGCATAAACTTGCTCCTATTTCCAATTTAGTCAAACCGACCGTCGTTATTTCCAGAGATTAAATTTTTGCGAACGTTGGTGGCAGCACCATACCGGTTTCAAATAGACAACGTGCAATTCCTTAATGCTGTTTATTTGATCAGGCATGGCTTTTCCAAAACAGTGCAACGTGAACTTGATAATACTGTACCCATTCAGAAAGCACGGCAAACAAAACTTCCCATGCGATAAAGCCGCGACACATGGACCGAAAGTGGGATCAGATATCGACAGCGCGGCATTTCAACGACACGAAACCAGCACCGCATGAAGGAGGACAGAGCAGACAATCGCACCGATAGCAGTGTCACAAGCTACGACCGGTCACGCGCGCTCTAGCGCAAACCATGGATTCTCCCGCTTTGGGGCGTTCTCAAGGACTGATCTCCCATATCAGCAGCCGGAGCTAATAAAGATATGAAATCAACCGCACGTTGTTGGCGAACGCTGTGTTTGTAAATCACTAAGCGATCACATACAAATGCTGCCCGGTCCGGTTCTATACAGGTGTTTGATTGACATTTTCATGGCCACTTCTCAACCAGAATGGTCCCGTTGTTCGCAACATTGATCACAGGCAACAAAATGAAAGCTGGGTGATCGATTTTGTTTCGCCAAACCGCCCAGCGGGGCCAGCCCTCACATGACCAGTCTTTTTAGCATTGCCGTTTTTACTTATCGCACGAGTGCTATACCAGTGAACTGTTATGAAAGACTAGCTTGCAACGGCATCATGATCAGATTCCTTTATGTGCGAAGGTGTCTGGCCACGTTGGCCTATGTTTTGATAAGATCCACAGGATGCTATTCTTGTTTAACAACATGTCTTATCAACTCGCTCATCCTACGGCGCACACTATGCCTTTCTCGTTCACGGACGGTCTGGTCAAAGTCAGTCTCAAAGCTTGCGAACTTTATCTGCCGCTCCAGAGCGCGATTCCGATGAACAGGTGGGGCCACGTGACTTCCTGGTCTTTGCCGTGCCTCATCCATCCCTTGTGGGGCTGTCGCGGCGCCAGGCACCGTACCGCCCCTGTTACCACTCGCTGTGCATCATCCCCCGACCCCGCCCTTCGCTGTCCAGGGACGTCTCCGCCGTGCCAGGAGACCTTGGTGTTCGACAGGCGCCCCCGCGTGCCCGGAAGGGGAACATTCCGCCGACACAGTCACCGCCCGTCCGAGCGCCGCCGCGCTCGGGTGAGGGAGCGCACAGCGCTAGGCGCACGCCCGTCATTTTACACGAGGAAGGGAACAGTTAATTGAACTAATTGGGCGTCAGTCATTTCTTTGAGCTGTCTTTTCTTACCCCGATTGCAAACGTCACTGTGACAGGCCATGGGGATCTCCGTTATACTGGTGCTGCCAGGAAAACGGCAACGGTAAACTGCGGCTGATGATAACTGGACAGCAGCTTGCCTGCCTTCAGCTGTGAAGCTCTTGCTAGCCTGAAACCCAGTAATTTTAAAAACCTTGCTTTTATTAATTTTAAAAACCCAGTAATTTTAAAGCCCTTGCTAGCCAGATCCCGCTAATTTGTACAGAACATGTTCGTGACATACATGATAATATGATTGACGCTGAAAGCCCAAATCTCCAGTTCTAACGAAAGGTCGCGGCTTTGTTGAATCAAAGCTGTGTGCAAGCCTTCCAAGGCATCCTATCCTATACCCTCCAGGTAAGAGTCCTGATCGGGACGGCGTAAAGCACACGAGAAAGTGACCCAAGCGCACAGCTGTTGCCGTTCGCTCGGCCCGGCTTACGGTCTGCCTTCACGTCTAGCAGTCTTGTTGGAACAGCATTCACTGTTCATCGGCCCTTTGAAGGAGCCGATTCGAGCCCGGTGTCGTGCGGCGTCCGATTCGGCCGATAAACGTCGCGGTGTTGCAGTCCGGTGACCTGGACAGCCGGCCGACCGCTAGCACGTGCCTGCATTAGGCCCCGGGGTGATTGTAAAAAAAAACAGAACAAGTTTTGTTACGAAATGGGACCTCCCGTACTGTTTACACATGTTGTTGACATAGCTGAATTATTCATGCAGCATGATGCGGAGAGACACCCCGAATATCCCCCCCACATGGCCCTTGTACGTTCGTAAACGGATTCTGGCAGTTTGCATTGCCATATATATATATATATATATATATATATATATATATATATATATATATATATATATACATGGGAGATCTTCGGATAGTTAGAAGCAGTAAGAGTTTAATTGCTAGGAGAGCAGTCGCTATCATTTATATAATTCCCCAACGTCAGATTTGTCATCTCCGCCGTCTCCGTGGTCCAGGGGAAAGATGCTGAGCTCGTAGTTCGGCGACATTGGATACGAGTCCCAGGGCGGGCGCATTGCTTGGCCCCACTGAAATGGATAGGTCAGCTGGCTACTGGCCAACGGGATTTAGCACAGGCCCGAGGCAAATATCGCAGCATTGTGCAGCACGTGAAACCCTCCGCATTCCTGTCCGTCGAAAGGGCGTGGGCAAAATTATCCGTCGAACTGGACGGCACGACTTAGGTGTTGGGCTCAGAATGCATGCAACAAGTTATGCTTAGCAGTTCCTCTGAACCAAAAGCCACCCATGCAAACCTCCCGGAAAAATGTAAAAACGTTTAGATGAATCGTGTATTATCCTTGTACATTTGTACCATTGTACCTTTGAACCCTTGCGTCCTGTTCATCACACACAGTTGCGTCGAAATGTTGACGACTTGAATAAATGATAGCAACATCTATCCTGGCCATAAATTTTTACTGCTTAAATACATCTACAGATTGCATCATATATATGTGCATATTATATATTATATACATACACATACACACACATATTATATATATATATATATATATATATATATATATATATGATGCCATTTGTAGATGTGTCTAAGCAGTACAATTTTAATGGCCAGGGAAGAATTCGTAGTCCAGTCGTATATATTGGTTTAAACCTAACGTGCCCCAGTACCTTTATTGTTTGGCTCTGCTTCTCGCACATTGCGTACGTAGTCATGCGTGCCCTGAAACCTCATCACCTTCGCGTTGTAAAACTTTGTGATTATTGTTTAGGCGACCAGTGTTATGACTGGATATTGCTGAGGGTTGGAACTTTGAACAATTGCGAATAGCTGTCGTTGGACGCAGCGTGCCACAAGATCTCTAACGTAAAACTATTACAGCCCCATCCTCCTGTTTATGCTTAACACACTGGCACTGACAAACACATCAGCAGCTTTTACGGAAAGATTGAGACGAGGTGTTAGTGTCACTGATGGAGCAATGGTTCGGACCATCGCCTTCCTCTGGTGCGTTACTATCCACACAACGGTTCGGCCAGCTAACTCTTCGGCCGCCGCCAGGTGCTACGGAGTCCTTGGAAGGACTGGGGGATGTCCGGCTTTCAGCCATGTACGCGTCACATCCCGAATTCTCCGCTTAGAATTGCTGAACTTTGAACCAGAGTATTTCTATTGCGAGTCCCGGCCTCCATCAACTGTATTTTCCGGATAGGTCAGCTGCGGTTCACTGGACTCACAATCAAAACCCCCTGTTCGAATCCCAGAAGATGCACACATTGCTGAATGCCAAGCTTCATCCAGCACTTCTTATGACTTGAAACACCTTACGACGGCCGGAAAGTTAACTGGCCGAAACAATATCGAGCCGAAATCATTCCATACTTGACACATCTGCAGCTTCCACCTCCACACCACGGCACGTTGCACGTTCAGCCAGTCGCACTCTGTGGCTCTCAACGCTCTGCGCATTATTCATGTGACAGCGCATCTTCATTTCCTCACCTCTCCATGTGTCAACATTCCGCTGCGACGGCTTGCTAACAATGGACTTATTTGTGTGCAAATCTGACGGATTGCGAAACGCATGATGCATGTAAGTGACCAGAGACACGGACGCAGCACGAGAAGCGGGGGGGGGGGGGGGGGGAAGGGGGAGGGGGCTCCGGACTGGAACATGGTGCTGCTGCGCCTCTGCACCGCGAAAATGGATCAGCAAAGCGGGCCGGGGCTTGGCCAAGGATGACCAGTCCAAGATGCGGGCCCGCTCAGCCCACGTTCGCCAGCTGCAGGCGGGGCGGGCCCACGCCTGGCCCGACACATCAATGAGCGGGAATTACGCCTCCTGCATGGTCTGTGCGAACAATGCAAGTGAAATTGGCGGAGAGTAATGCAAACTATACATACCCTAGACTGCATACTGCGCTGTCGCTATCAACAGTCTGATAAGTGTCACTGCCTCAGCTTATATAAGCGCAGTCGTGGTCGACTTTCCACGAAAGTCAGTGAGTCGGTGTTGTATCTACTTTGATCAAATTTACACATACTGCGCATGGCCGAGCTATGTCTCAACTGTTCTGCAACGGCGTGGCCACTTCGGACGTGGTTATATAGACTATGCTGCAGTTTTAAGAGGCAATATTTCAGAAACGTGATGTCATGATGCAAAACATAATCAGTTATCCTGATTGCATATAGCGTATAGAAGGTAAGATGTATTGGTCAGAATTAGGGCAGGAATTGAGACCACGCCATTATTCAAACCAGAGCAGTCCTCGGTCACTGAGCTCCGGGTATCTTCCTTGGAACACACCGTTTTTTTAAAAATTCTGCATTGTTGGGAGCGATAAACTTCCTGCTCAGTCCAGCTCAATGAGAGTCTCCGAAGTCCATGAAATTCTACATCCTTCCAGTCGCAATCGAAGCAATTTTCGCGGGCTGTTTCAAGAGAAGCGGTTCAGATCTGGCAAATAAGACTATGGAGAGCATCTAGCGTTTGGCGCAGCTAGAACCAACTGAGCTTCGCCAGCTGGTTCGCCGTAAGACCAGAAAAGTCCCGCCCCGAAAACTCATCGTCGTCGCTGCAGCATGACTCCTCCGTTCCAAGTTCCTGGCAAAACTGGCAGTCATATCGGAGCTCAAGTCACAAGCCGCAGACAGACTTGCCGACCCCCCGGTCCTGCATCTGTTTTGTCTTCTGCGTGTCGGATCCAGCGCCCGTTATGCCATCTTCATCCAGCCAGTCATGTTGCACCTCGCACTCCACCGAGACTTCCGGGCAGCCAGACACCGGCGGAGGACGGCCTCACCCTCATGAAACTCAGGTTTACCGCAGCCAGACACCGGCGGAGGACGATCTCGCTCTCATGAAGCTCAGGTTCAGGGCAGCCAGACGCTGGCGGAGGAAAGCCTCATCCTCATGAAGCTCAGGTTTACGGCAGCCAGACACCGGCGGAGGACGGTCTCACCCTCGTAAAGCTCAGGTTTACCGCAGCCATACACCGGCGGAGGACGGTCTCACCCTCATGAAGCCCAGATTCAGGGCAGCCAGGTGCTGGCGGAGAACGGCCTAACCCTCATAAAGCCCAGGTTCCCAGGCCAGCCTGAGCTCTCGCGGCGCCCAGTCTTAAATGCGATGGAGTTTCTGGGGGGGGGGGGGGGGGGGGATCTGGTGGTCTGAGGTTATGTCGATCTCTCTGCAACATAGCAGAAACGGCCGTAGACGAATGCACATGTTTTTGATTGTGAGGTACCGGGTTGGGACGGGGCTCATCCCCGTACGCTAAGCTCTTTTATTGCGAAGGTAGGGGGTCTTCTAGTGTTGGTAAGAGCACTCCTATATCCGACCAACATACGCCTCTATTGGGCGGTAAATATCCAATCGGCCATATTACGCAAACTATGCATGCTTGTCCTTGGATTTGCGTCACAGTGCCTCCTGTGTGTAGCAGTGCTGCTTGACCCAAGTTACTTTTCTTAGTCACACACGCGGCAGGTAAAATTTTGGCCCGAATTGTGCGTCGCACTACATTTTTCAACTTAACTTTACGTTATTGTATCAACAACTCACATCGACGAATACTTGCATGGGGTTGAGGCTAAAAGCAGACTACTTCAATCAAATGCCCAAAAGTGCACTGCACAAACCGCAGTGAGCAGGCTACTGTTAATGTGGTGCAGAAAATGCATGTGCTATCAATCGGACTTCACATGCTTATCATCGAGTTCCTCACGCGCCTGAGACGCGCGTAAATGTCCAATGGATAGATGATGCCATATCATGTAAGACATTTTAGCCTCATACCGGCCAGTTTTTATCAGCATTACAAAAAACAACGGACCTGCGTATAAAATAGTTGACCCAAATTCCCATGAATGCGGACGATTAAGTAGTATAATTGTAGGCTCCACACGGTGATGCAAGTCTCCCCTGCAGTCTGGGAGTTTGGTTTAAACCCGAACCGGTGAATTCCCTGAAAATGGTGAGATAATGCAGCCACACATTTAAAAACACATCGGTCACAGGCATCCAGATGAAGCTCAAACTGTTCGCAATGTTGCGCCGATAAGCGCATATACTGAACTATCATTTCCCAACTGTAGTCACTGAAATGACAGTTTACAGATCTCACCTTTCTACAAACGTGTTTGATTTTCGCGAAAAAATGCACGCAAAAAACACTTTGCTGGATCGCGTGCGCATGCGGTCCGCGCGTGAATAGCACCGACAGGCTTATCTGTGCTGGTGCTACTTGGATCTTGCCGCAGAAACCTTGATGCCCGCTAGCAGCCAAGCCAGCTGAAACACCAGCCGACCAGCCCTTAGTTTGTGGCGAAGGCCTGTTGAATTCTGGCCAAAGGCGAAATCTCGCAGTGAAGAAATGAGCTGCCGTGCGTGAGGCTCATATCAGAGCGATCAGCGACGATCACTGCGCGGCTGCCGACGCACGCATCACGGCTCACATTCCCGCCAGACCGAAGGCGGCCCGGTTCCCACGCTTTCAAGGCCGCCCGTGCGTCCGTGAGAGACGGTGCTCGCGGCTGGCTTGATCGGAAGACAGCGAACTGCTCTCAAAGGCCTGATAAGTGACGGGCAGGTGATGCGTCAGAGCCGCGAGTGCAGTTTACTGCCCATGGGCCCAGATAGTTGTAAGCGGCATCTGCACGGGACCAGCTACGGCCAATTGTTGAGCGGCCCCCCTTTGATGCAAGCGTCTGATGCTGCTGTTGAATATGATCTGTTCCAGGCCAGGTTCACTTAAGACTTGCAGTCGGCGATGATCGGTATTTATGAGCAAAGCCCGCGGGATAAATTATACTTCTCACTGCACCCGTTTGTTCGCTTCGTCATCAGAGCGGTATGCCATCATAAACATAGTTATGGTACGCACAGACCCATTTCCACGGTCTTGACACCACGCACATGGCTTAACGACAAACTTCATGACGTTGTTTGTTGAGCCACTGACCGTTACTTAGCTAACGTCTACGTAAACCGCTAACCGCAAACTGTTATTTCGGTTGAGTTCACAATGAGAAGGCCCCAAATGTCATAATGTGGCGGCAATGTACCAACGATGACTGGTGCTAACGGTTCTGCGGTCGGTGTTGCAAGTCCATCCCATAGACGTGTTTTTGGCTTCCGTCTGCCAACCACTGCTCCCGTGACACCACCGGTATTGAGCAGTCACATCGCCGATACATTACGGCTGTACTGCACAAGCATTTCCCGCTGAAATCGTCGGTGGCGAAATCCAGGAAAGATTAAGTCCAGGGGCCAGTGTCTGTCGGTCCCGGATTGGCTCCAGAGCGATAGAAGGGGGGGGGGGGGGGGCGGGCAGTCTAGCGTCTGTCAGGCCCAGGGTAGAGCGTCGACTCGGTGAAGCGGTTTAGACGTCTTTATCCAATCTTTTCTTTCTTTTCTCTTTTCTTGCGATTGCGAAAGTCCCTGCAATTTTCTCCACCCAATCGTCCGTCACTTGTGGGGCTGTGCCCATGCCCACTTGCCACACATTCCTAATAAGGTTCACCCGCCCGTTACCCACCGGTTACACTTTTCCAGCGCTTCGGTTCTAACTTATGGAAGGATTTCGGGGAGGTTGACTCTTCACTATTTCTGCTACATTTCATATAATTGCAAAATCATTGTAAATGGAGTAAGTTTTGTCTAAAGGAAGCGCAAGCAATAGCGTTGTGCAGCATTTTTTAAAGTATGCATACCAAATTTCGTGGGCGTCTTACCATACCGGTTTTAACATTCGTGTGGTTTTCCCAAGTATGTGCCCAAACCCATTCCTTACTAGCGCTGATGAATGCCAAGCTCGTTAAGTCATCTACCTCCGTGGCCAGAGTGTTCAAATTGGCCCGTCACAGACAAGCTTACAGGTCAAGCGGTCGGCGTTCGGGAGTGTCGCGGCTACGCTCCGGAGGTCGCAGATGAGCACTGTCGCAGATGGCCACTGTCGCAGATGGACACTGTCGCAGATGGAAACTGTCGCAGATGGGCATTGTCGCAGATGGCCACTGTCGCAGATGGACACTGTCGCAGATGGGCACTGTCGCAGATGGCCACTGTCGCAGATGGCCACTGTCGCAGATGGCCACTGTCGCAGATGGCCACCGTCGCAGATGGCCACTGTCGCAGATGGCCACTGTCGCAGGTGGGTACTGTCGCAGCGCTGCCGCACCCTCTTCCCAATACCTGGGCGGAAGTATAACCATTCCGGTACCCATTGGGCACGAGGCTCGTGCTCGTCCTCTCCATAAACCGTCCTCAGGTTGTTGAGCTTGGTTGATTGTGCGTTTTCGATGGATGATTTGGATCGCACGAAATGAGAACACGTGGCTTCCATTGCAAATGAAGTCTTTGCACACACCGGTTCAGTAGAGTGGACGCACCTGGAGGAAATGGGACGGTTTGAGATAAAGTAATGTGCATGTTCAAAATCGGTAGACGTGCATGTACATGCATCTTTGAAGGCGCGCCCTTCCATAAGCTATCATATATTTTGAAAGAAAACACCAGTCATGAGAAGACCCCAAACCTGTGATCAATAACCGCTGCGTGGTAAAGAGACAATGTACGATGGGATCTTTAAATTATCATTTTAAGCATATCAAGATTTACAACCGAAAATTGCGATGGAGATGTATAGTGCCTACCATCTCACAAGGCGTGTGTTGGTATGCTTTTCAAAAGCTGTCCTCACGACGGGCCAGTGTGTACATTCAGACATGTTACGCGGCGGCGGCAATGCTCTTGACGTCGAGGTGTCCGTTTATGTCAGTGGCACTCGTCTTGGTCCAAGACGTCCATCAGTTGCTGCATCAGCTCATCAGTTACTACATCAGTTCGAGACGCAGCGATCAACTGCTTCGTTTACTTCAAAGAATGCTCTTCCCCGTGTTCAAAGTTGACTCATGCGACGTGAACTTTTGCGGAACGAACATCTGCTTACCGACAAGACATCTCCGCGCGATGAGGGGGAGGGGGAGGGGGCAATGTCCTCAGTGAGCAGCGACCTCCCGCTGCTGGCGGTAGCAGTGGTAGACATCTTTCGGTTTTCGTGTATTGTGTGAGATTCTTCCCTAGTTCGTAATGTGCGGTGCCCGGAAATGGTTGCGGCAGATGGCTATCTGATTTTTTAGCATGAACCTAGTGGTGATTTTCCAATGGACCTAATGCGTTCTTGTTGGATTCATACTGTTGTTTGTTGATGAATGTAATGTACGATAAGATGGTTTAGGTTTATCACTTCTGCAGCCCCGACTGTTACGTAAATCTGGCATCACATGGCTGACGTAAACGTAAGGTTAACATGGGGCACGCGTCCATCACTCTGTAACCTGCAATATTTCTGCAACATTCGAACACTTGCACGTTGTCTCCCTCCGCAGATTTGGTCGCACGGAGCCGTGGGCAACGGTCGTGATCTGGCGGCTTAGCTGTGGCATTCTAAGGCAAGAAGACGTGCTTCTGCGGGAGCACAATGACAAACTTGTGACACTCTCAGCAATGTGCACGTTTCTCCTCGCCAGGCTGCTGTGCTCTGAAACAATAAAGCGGAACGTCATGAAGTGGAGATTTGCCTCGTCAAAAATAAGATCCCTGCGAAACGAACAAGACTGATCGTCGGAGCGCACCTGATCTTTGATTTGGTGTGTCTCAAATCCAGCGCGGTCGCCAATCTCACGTCTGCGGGCGGATACGCGCTCACGAGCAGCGGCTTTGTTCGACGTGAGCTGACAGTTTGATCAGCACCAATGGTAGACATTGTTAAGGCTACGTTATGCACACCGTGTAACGCCACAAACACCCATTTCACAACGTTCCCGGTGTGAGCTCACGGTTTTTGGTCACGGCTTTTGGAGCACCGCCACTGGGCGCAAAGGAACGGGCCTGTTGTTGAGGAGTGAAGGTGTGACGAATTTGCCTTTGTGCTCCCGCAAAACCACACCTTCGTGCACTGTCCGCGTGCCATTTCAAGATCCGATGCCTGACATAGGTTGGACGTGGCTTAAGTTGTATGCTTCACCAAAGTCGAAGATTTATGGCTCGTCTTCCACGCTCTATGTGAGGAATTTTTCTCCATATTTTTCGTGTTTACTAACATTATGACGAAATTAGCAAGTCACGGACTTCTTTTAAGTTTAAATTTCCGTCTTTTAAATTTTTGACGTTCTACCTTTAACATAAGGCACATTAAATTTGTACATAAAAATAAGATTTCTTTACCTTTTTACTGGCAATGTGATGTACGTTGCTAATGACGGACTCCGTCCTTAACATTGAAGATCACAGCGTGAGCACAATTGAACAAAAAACTTGACATAGTCTATCTTTTTGACAGCGTCTACTGTGCTTAGTAACCTACATTGTCCACTTCCAGTTTTAGTTATCCTGAACCGTCTCTGCCAGGAGTTTATTTCCAAAAGATGTTAGTGCATACCTAGCACACACATGCACGACAGGAATCATCATCACATCTACCATCGTCATCATGATCATTAAGTAGCATGTATTTGAACATCAATGATCTTTGGACAGACAAAAAGAAGCAGAAATGGTATATATATACATATATATATATATATATATATATATATATATATATATATATATATGTGTGTGTGTGTGTGTGTGTGTGTGTGTGTGTGTGTGTGTGTGTGTGTGTGTGTGTGTGTGTGTGTGTGTGTGTGTGTGTGTGTGTGTGTGTGTGTGTGTGTGTGTGTGTGTGTGTGTGTGTGTGTGTGTGTGTGTGTGTGTGTGTGTGTGTGTGTGTGTGTGTGTGTGTGTGTGTGTGTGTGTGTGTGTGTGTGTGTGTGTGTGTGTGTGTGTGTGTGTGTGTGTGTGTGTGTGTGTGTGTGTGTGTGTGTGTGTGTGTGTGTGTGTGTGTGTGTGTGTGTGTGTATGTGCATGCGTGCGTGCGCCTGTGTGTGTGAGCATATAACAAGTATAAAAGTATGCAAGCCGAGATGGACTTCGACAGGAAGACGGCAAATTTCACTAGACTCTCATTTCACTCAGACTCACATAAGAACCTAAAGCCGCAGTTGGTCGATATGTCTTTGACATGTTGGCACTGTTAACTTAAGAAAGGCCATCTAGTTCCAAGGAGCTGTAAGAGACCGTTTGCAAAGAGCGGCCGAAAGGAACATCAGGGGCAGAGTCTTCCCGCATTAACGGAACATGGCTAAATTCTTGTACTTTCCTGGGTTTTTTTGAAAGGGTGTTATGATTGCAGCCTTGTTATTCGCTTCCCGTTTGAAAGAAAATACAACACATTTAAACATCAACAACATAATGAACGTAATCTGCAACATAAAAATTACATGGCTATTTTACTTGATGCCACGCACGCCGCTGTCCCCAATTCTCACGCTCTGCAGGTATCTATTCCATTTCGTCCGTTGCTTGTAACCTTGAATACCAGCAACTTCCATACTTTGATCAACGTCAGCTATTTGTTAAAGGCGTGTTTGGTGTCCCTTCCAGGGTAAACATGACTAATTACATGTCCCTTCCTTTGTCCAGAAGCCAGTTAAAGAACAATGATGAGACGGATGTCGCCCCCGCCCCTCCTCCTTAGGCCCGGCCGCGTCGTGATACCTTTGCATAAGTTTTATCGCCATTTCAACAGACTCTCGCTCCGTCGTGAGGTGAAGATCTGAGACCGATGCATTAAACAAGCAATGGTTTGCGAATAAAGTGTCACCCAAGGATACAAGCCGAAATTGTGAGAAAATGTGACAGGCACTTTCATTCTACGGGTAAAAAATGAGCGGAGTCGAGCAGCTAAAACCACAGTGGTAGCCACCCTCATGTACTTGCTTGTAGCTTTGCCTTGAACTAAGAGCGTGTGGTATGCTGCTGTAAAAATGGAGCATCTCTGACGGGAGAGAGCCTTCAAAGGTGCCGCCCAATGTCCGGAAAGTGAGGTGACTACGCCTGTGGCGTTGATAGGCTTAGTGCTTGGCCCTTGTCTGGCTTCTGTTTGTTTTCAGGCTTTTAGAATCATTTTGAAAACACAAACACAAAATATCTGTTTTCTGGCTGTGCGTGTATATAATATCACACATAATGTGTACAATTCTGATGGTCCTCCACTGACATGTCCATCGGATGTCTTGAGTAGTTCGTGGTGGTTCTTCGGTATAGCAAAATATTGCTGCATTCGCGTGAGGCTCGCATTATTTGGTATACCTCATAACGCATGTATTGCCTGTCAGGTCAGCTTCTTTTAGGATTAGCTGCGGTAATCAACGCCCATTTTGGGCATTGCTTTTGCACAGTACCCCTGGCCCGGTACTAGTACAGTGCCCTTCTTTGGAAAGAGATGCAACGTCAGAATTGGGTGTTGAGGGAGCTTCTTCCAAGCAGAGCGCGGGACAAGTACAGGGGTATTGCTCCTGAGCTGCGGCAAGCATGTTACCAACAGTGGAAGAGTTTTAGTTAGATCTAAATCTTAATTAGATAGGAATCCAACTCGGTACCAAATTTGAAATGCGTGGAAGATGTAGAAGTAGGAGCGAAGCCCATTGAGTGTGCCGTCAGGTTTATCACCATGCCCGGCAAACTTGACTCCAGGAGCGCTTTTATTTCTTCATTGGAGTACTGAAAACGTGAACTGGGTACAGGTGCATTATGGTGAAACAAAAGCACCTACAGAATCAACATTTGGGTTTGTTTTCATACATAGTACAGACAAAATAGCATTTCAGACTGGGTTTCAAACTGGGTTCCCGTCTGATGATGCTGGCGTAAAAAGAGCTGCCCTGCCCGGGTGGAGGGGGGCTCTGCTGCGTGTGTTCATCGATGGTCATTGTCGGCAGCTCTCCTTCAAAGCATTGACATCGCTTAAGACCCTATCTTTAATTGTCAGAATGATGACAGACTGACGCGCGTCGGTATGGGAAGGAAGAGCAGACTTTCTCAACAGAACAAAAGGCGGTAGAGGACGAAAACCCACGAGACCAACCGGGGTCGAAATCGCGAAGGCTGAGGTACTCTACGAAAGCTAAAGCACCGCCCACGTCACTGCCGACAAGAATGAACTTCGCCCCTGGCGAATGGAATCACTCTTCGCCACCGCTTCCGGTCTATCGATGCAGCAATCACATGCTAACGGCCAACAAGTGCAGAGTTGTATAAATGTCATGGGAGGCCTGAATTTTCCTAAAAATAGGATCTTGCTCTTCGACGACTTTTCTAGTGACATGCCTTTCACATCCTCTTCACATGCCTTTTTCCCAGTGAGGAAGGATTTAAGCACAGTCGTGCAGAACACCCAAAAATGGGTACAAGACTCTCCTGCCCGTGCACATTAATATATACCTGCCCGTAAGTTATCCAGTCTGCCTTACATCTCCCAGTGAAGTGGGACGCGGCAGCACCCATACATTCCACACAAAATAAGGTGATGGTTCATTGCTATTGACCTTAATGCTGGTAACCATTGGTGGAGTGGGATGGAATTAGAAGACGCCATGCTTTACATTTACTCTCTCAAATCATGTCGTCATTAACATGTGACGTCACGGCTGGCTTCCTCTTGTCATCCTCTGAATGCACATTATCTCGCTCATGTGGTAAACGGTCCCGACATGCATACTAATGCATCATTCCCCACTCACAGGCATAGCCCGTTCCTGACAAAGAGATCCGCTACACGCAACTCATTCCAACCGTAACATGTGTGTAGTTAACGAAACTGAAGATAATTATGCATCAAAGAACTGCAGCCGCTGGCCCTGAGACATGCCTCCAAATGGCCTGCACAGCGAAGAAAGCCTGGGCCAGAGCCCCGCACGTGATGCATAACAAACGTTGAGGTGTCCGCTCAATACTAGGAGCCACCGCCATGCGGGCGAGGTACGGAGCAGAGAAGACGTCGCTTTTGATATTCACGGCTCACGGTTCAGCGCGCACACAGCCCCAATGCCCGGCCACCAAGACCAACGGCCAAAAATGCCTCTAGTCATGGAACAAAGCATGCAAGGGCACTCCCTGAAAATTGTTGACATTCATCAATGAGATGGCACGGTGAAAACTAGGTGCAGAAAAGAGCAGAGCTAGTTGGCACGGATTTCATGAGAGAACAGTTCAGTAGCAAGAAAGCCAGAAGGGTGTTTTACCGACGCCATACGAGCAATGCTATGACACGCACTTGAGGGTCATCCTGCATATGATATAAACGCTTTCGCAAATGGGTTAACTCGCTTTTGGTAACACATATTGATAGGTTTTACCACATGCTAACCTAATAAACGGGTTCAATTATGTGTAGTCCCGCAACTCGGCAAAGTACAGAGAATTGCCGGAGAATTGACTGACTGGAATTGTTAATGCCAAGTCTTTTTGGGGACCGAAATCAATTCGTTGAAAGCGTTTATTTGTATTATAATCAAAGGTAATGCGCAAATGCATGTTTCTATGAGACATTGCTCAGGTGATGAAGGAGCTATACGTGAGTGCAGTTTTCATGGCGCAATAAGTTACAGTTTAGACACAGAGCATAAAATTCAGGATCGAGTCGCTTCAACGCAGCGTTGGCTGTTTGCTGATCGACGCCGGCTTTGTTATAGCTCGTGCAGAGTTGAGCTCCACCAGTGTTTGGTCAACGGTACATGCTTCCCACGCTAGGTGGCAGTGCCTTCATTTCGCCATTTCCTTTGCTTCACAAGATCTGATGTCTTTCATAAAAAACCTTCGGAATCGGCGGACCCATGGCTTGCACTCTGATGCTCCTGATCGGCTGCACAAATCGACCAGAACTTTCACCACCACCATTGTTGTTCTCTCTTTCGTCAAATGGTGTGCTCACGAGTCGCTGTGACCCCGGATTACAACTATCGGTGCCTGGTTTTGATCCGTGCTCTGCAGCCTTTGCACAATTTTTCTCCGCTTCGTGGGTTGTAAGAAGGGGCGACGCTTTACGCAATGCTATGCCTCACACACAAGCCAAAAGTAGGCGAAATGACAAGTTCGCCTAATCGGACTGCTGGCACACATAGCTTGGAAGTTTAGAACAAAGGGTTACTGTCAAAAGGACGGTTCCGTCAAAAGCATGGCTGATCGGGTCGGGCTGGAATGCCGAAGCTACAGCGTCGGCTGACAGGTATTAAGGCATGCTTTGCTGACCCTGCGCGTAAGCATGGCACCAGCGGGGTGGTATTAAACCTGAATGTCATCATCGGATAACATCTATCTGATGAAATAGAGGACACTTTTCAATCTATAGAGGATACCTTTGGAGCTCCATACAAATATATCTTAAGATCATAAACGCATTTGATTGCCCGGTAACCTATAAATCACACCGCTTGAAAAGGTCTTGCCATGACCCCGGTTCGGGGATTTCGCTCTAGCGCCCCATAGGTAATCCGTTAATCACGTTGTCTGGGACGCTGCCCTGGCCTTTTGTCGAAAGCTGAACATAGCTCCAACCCGCGTTGTGTGGCTTTTCGTGACATGCACATTTCACGTTTCCCGTGTTCTTCGAATGGCGGTAATGCATGCTGACTTTGTAATGCTGCAGGAATGTTACCTGCGATCGAGCAGCTCGTAAGCAAATACCACACAAACAGGCACCAAGGCCTACTCGCGTTCCGTCCTTTGCTGTCAAAATCTCCATGATGGCGACGGTCAGCGGTTGTGCGAATACGTTAGCTCGATGGGGTGTGGCCACTGGCTGGACCGGGTCACTCAGTTTGAAACACCTTGCACCATTCAAATAAACCGCGTCTGATTTGTTCCCGCTGATGACCAATGACTTCAGAAACACAACTTGGAATAGAATGTGTCGCTTTCCCACCGATATTCTATGACGACGCCATTTTTCTGCAGAGAGAAAGAGAAGTGGTTTAAATTGCAGTGCTGCTTTATGAAACCCATCAGCCACGGTACTTACAGTGCACCGTCCCCTGTCATCCGCTCTGTGCTGCATCACGATAAAATACCCGGTGGCCCGCCCTCCTCTCCAAGCTGCACACCACACCAGCCAACAGCGTCACCGTGTCACCCGACCAGAGTACTTCGATGTCGGTGAGACCTAGCGGTGATCCGCGGGGGACGACCCGTGAGGTTCTCAGCTCCTCACCAGTCTTCGGTGTCCGGCTCCCGCTGCCGCCGCCGGAGCCCGCCGGCCGGCGACGGGTACGGCCACGAGCTTCCTGCTCGGCGGCGCGGCGCCAGGGCTGACCCTGCACCATGACCCCCACCGGCACGACGACAGCGAACCCAGAGACGTCCGGAGGTGACGGACCGGTCCGCCCGTCCCTATCTCTGCCGGTCTGTGCAGTCGGCGTCGCCGCGACATGTCGTAGCCGGCGCCCCAGGCTGGCCGTGCTGGGCGTGCGGGACCTTTTTAGGACCAGCGACCGGTTGAGATGCACCTCTGCCTGCCCGGTCAGGTTAGGGCACGCGGGATGACCGGCAGCGTTCCGGGAGTCGGACCGGCGGGCGACCTTGAACCGTGACGGGGGGGGGGGGGGGGGGAGCGCTGACCGCTAACGCCACGCAGTAATTCCGTGGTGAGTCAGTCATACTGGGTATCCCGGGAGCAATGGTCGGCAAGATTTGACTTCGAAATCATGCGGTGAGCACCAGGATCCCCTTGTTGATTTAATGAGTGCGCGCCTTGCCATTATGGTTTTACCATGCCCATGTATGCGATCGCATCCCACCCTCTCTTCTTCAGTTAGCATCAACATACTCAGCTGAAGAACAAAACGCATTATTTTGTCTGCAAAGACGTGCAACTTGTGCCGTCATCAATTTTTTTTCCTTGCATAAATGGAGACACAAGCAGCCAGTTCGTTAAGTTAGTTTCATAAAGCGGAACTAACATATACGCCATTTGAAGTCACCCGGTATGGGCGTATGAATCAGAAGCAGCTGTTTTGTTCCAGAACGCGACATTTATACCATAAAAAACGGCGCACGGCGCACTCTCGTCTTGCGTCCCTGTATCCTGTAGAGCTCAAAATAGACCTCATCCGGCAACCGACGCGATCGATTCCCTAGAGATTACCTGGGGTAAGCCCTCATGATCCCAGTCGTCTGGTGACTGAACCCGCTGCAAACGCAGACCGAGGATCCGACCGCGGCGCGTTCTGAGCCGTCACCCCACGCACGGCCATATTGGATTAGACCACGGACGTGCTGGCACAAAACCTATCCCACGGTTCAAGATCAGAGAGCTCGTAAGACCAGACCAAGGCGCTTGTGAGACCTGAGGCCAAAACGCTTGTGAAACCAGGAACCAAGGCGCTCGTGAGATCCGAAGCCCAAGTGTTCGTGAGATCCGAAGCCCAAGCGTTCGTGAGATGAGAGACCAGAGCGCTTGTAATACCAGACCAAAGCGTTCGTGAGACAAGAAACCAAAGCGGTTGTGAGACCAGAGGCCAGAGAGATTGCTTGGGCTCGTGCGAGACTGCAGCAACGGTCGGACAGACCTAAGAAAGGCTTTAGATATGTAGAATAGAACGTCCTACTGGAGCCGTCTCTGCACCGTGCTTGTTTATCAAAAGCGTGATCTGCCCCACGAATACCAGAACGCGATATCCTAAACCCAGGTTATGCAAGTCAGCGACTATCGATCTCCATAAGCCTGTTTGCACACCAGCAGCTCGTGCACGACTCCAGTTGATCCACATCCCGGCACGTCGGAGCCACTCACCACCTCCCGCTGATCCCTCCAAATTACATGCAAGCACTGCAACGCTTCCAAATAAATCAGTCGTGCACGCAGTCAGGCCGACACACCCTCAACATGCTTGACGTCGAAGTATTTTTTTGAAAAACCGACTTCAATTCCTGAGTCTCCTCGACCGCAAACGAGGGTTGAACTACACGTTGCAACGGTCCCATGCCGCGGACAGTCTTCCGGACGATAGCGATCTTTGCCCGGACAGCCTTCCGGACAACAGCAAACTTTGCCCAGACAGCCTCCCGCACAACAGCGATCTTTGCCCGGACAGCCTTCCGAACAACAACGATCTTTGCCCGGACAGCCTTCCGGACAACAGCGATCTTTGTCTGGGCAGTCTTCCCGACAGCAGCGATCTTTGCCCGGACAGCCTCCCGGACAACAGCGATCTTTGCCCGGACAGCCTTCCGGACAACAGCGACCTTCGCCACAGCGGCAAGCCAAACGCCGAGCGAAACGCATACCAATATATTGGTCGGGATCACAGGACAGTAAGACGCGGATGCCCTGCCACCTGGCGGCGTTATGTAACTGTCGCCTCCTGGGCGGGTGCCTCGCTGCCGTTCTCCACCGCGGGGGCCGGGGCCTCCGCCGCCGCCGCAGGGGCCGGGGCCTCCGCCGCCGCCGCAGGGGCCGGGGCCTCCGTCGTCGCCGCCGCCGGGAGAGCTTCTGCGGCGGCCTTCTCCTCGAGAGCCCGCGCCTCCGCGAACTTATTCTTCTCTGCAAAGGTCAGCGCGCGTGAGAGGAGTCATCTACGCAGAGCGCCGCCCGGCTGCGACATCTGGTGGCGGTGTTTGTTGGCTTTTGACGAAGAGACGTTCAGGACCAAATGCATGGTGGACATGCGAAATGCAAATCTTAATTAACTCACTGGGGGGTGGAGAAACGAAACGTCGAGAAGTCTCACAAGCATGGAGAGTTCGCACGAGGGAGCACTTTCTAACCCGGTGTATCTCAACGGAACCAAAACGGGAGTTGCAGCCCACAGCCCACAGGCAAACTGTGCTGGTCTAGGAAAGACAGCTGCCCGAATTTATGCGCCGGCATCTGCAGCGCACAGTGCCGCTAAATGCCTTGCGCCACGACATGCCAATCCCGCAGACATCAGCTTCGGGATGTCGCCATGATAACTCAGACACGCGAGTGCACGCACGCGATGTTTGCAGTCTCGCCGGCAGCCGTCCTTGCCCATCAAGGCACCTTTACTATACAGATCGCTTTTACCTACACCCTTGCGTGTCAATATCTCCTACAAACCACACGTGAGGTGTTGGTCAGTCAGTAAGGCCGTAGCTGGGTTCGGCTTCTCACTCTGTGCGTGGCACGCTCGCACCCGCCGTCGCCGGCCGCTGACAGGAGACGACGCGGCTCCGTCCCGATCAGCTTACGGGGACCGGCGACCGACCACGCCTCACTTGCCAGCCGGTGCTGCCCTCCCGTCACCTCAGCCCGCACGCCCCGCCCGTGACGCTGACAGGACCGGAGGGCGCGACGCACCCTCCGGGTACACGCCGCCCGGGCCGCTGCTGGCTACACGACGCCCGGACGGGCCCGGCCCGTACCGTATTTGGATGTGTCGGCGCCGAGCAGACGCAGGTAGTGGATGCGCTCGTGCGCTGCACGTAGGCGCGCACCGAGGTGGCGCCCTTCCAGCCGACCACGTGCGTGCGCACCAGGCGGCCCGGCGACACGGCTGAGTCCACCAGCAGGGCGATGGCGCCGGCGCCTGCGGCACATACCCGACGGTGAGGCGGTCACAACGGCGGCGTCCCAGCGTCCGTCGGCACAGCATCGGTACCCGAGCTGCGGGGCATCCCGCAGTCACAGCAGCGACGCTCACACGCGTCGCTCGCAGACCGCCACATCGGGGCTGTCGTCTGTCAGACTACAAAGTCGTGACAGCTCGGGCCGGCGGCAGGTCCGTGATGGGTCCACTCGCGCGAGTCCGGCCAACTCCCACCGACCTGACTTGGCCATCTGCTCCTGGGTCGCCGGGTCGAGCAGTGTGAACTCGGCCGGCAGCTCGATGTCGTCGTACTGCAGGATCTTGCCCAGGTCGGCGGCCGTCACCTGCACCTTCCGCTTGTTCAGGAACGGCAGGATGGCGTCCGAGCCCTGCGCGGCCCCAGCGCACGTTAGCACGGCGGCGGGTGGCGGCGCGGCGGGTCACGAGGCAGTGACGCAAACATTTGAACTTCGCCAAGAGTGTCTGAGCAGAGCCGGCTTCCTCGCAAGCGTAATGTCATCATGGTGTAAAGGGAATCCCGGGTGTACCTGTAGTTTAACGGTACCTTGAGTACAGCACGGACTCACACACAGGAGATGCAGGGGATTGATGATTGCTTTCGGTTTGCAAGAAACCCTGGCAACTCATATTCGTCGTGCCTGACTACAACAGTTCAGGTGAATGACTACGGAAATCGGCCTCGTAACACAGAATCAAGGACGTGGTCGGTGTTCGGGAATAATCACGGAATGTCGGTACCTCAAGGCCGCAAACGTCAAAACAGCGTTAAACTATCCTGCAGATACGATATCTCGGAACAAAATGCTATCGTTGCGGCATTGCTACACAAACAGCAATCGATGAGGAACCGGGATAAAACACCGC
This sequence comes from Pollicipes pollicipes, assembly GCF_011947565.3. NCBI lineage: Eukaryota > Metazoa > Arthropoda > Thecostraca > Pollicipedomorpha > Pollicipedidae > Pollicipes > Pollicipes pollicipes. Next base: position 36,168,191 of record NW_023596545.1, on the reverse strand, counting down.
CGGCCTCCAAACAGAATCTCCCGGCACTAAGACGGGCGCGAGCCCGCCTTCCCAGGGACCCCCACCACAACCATCAGATAGACCCCTCCACACACACACCTTCCCAGGGACCCCCACCACAACCGTCAGATAGACGCCTCCACACACACACCTTCCCAGGGACCTCTACCACAACCGTCAGATAGACGCCTCCACACACACACCTTCCCAGGGACCCCCCACCACGACCGTCAGATAGGCCCTTCCACACACACACCTTTCCAGGGACTCCATCACAACCGTCAGATAGACGCCTCCACACACACACCTTCCCAGGGACCCCCACCACGACCGTCAGATAGACCCCTCCACGCACACACACACCTTCCCAGGGACCTTCACCACAACCGTCAGATAGACGCCTCCACACACACACACACACCCTTCCCAGGGACCCCCACCACAACCGTCAGATAGGCCACTCCACACACACACCTTTCCAGGGACCCCCGCCACAACCGTCAGATAGACGCCTCCACACACACACACACACCTTCCCAGGGACCCTCACCACAACCGTCAGATAGACCCCTCCACACACACACCTTTCCAGGGACCCCCGCCACAACCGTCAGATAGACGCCCTCCACACACACACACACACCTTCCCAGGGACCCCCACCACGACCGTCAGATAGACGCCTCCACACACACACCTTTCCAGGGACCCTCACCACAACCGTCAGATAGACCCCCTCCACACACACACACACCTTCCCAGGGACCCCCCACCACGACCGTCAGATAGACCCCTCCACACACACACCTTCCCAGGGACCCTCACCACAACCGTCAGATAGACCCCTACACACACACACCTTTCCAGGGACCCCCCACCACAACCGTCAGATGGACCCTTCCACACACACACACCTTCCCAGGGACCTCCACCACAACCGCCAGATAGACGCCTCCACACACACACCTTCCCAGGGACCCTCACCACAACCGTCAGATAGACGCCTCCACACACACACCTTTCCAGGGACCCCCACCACAACCGCCAGATGGACCCTTCCACACACACACACCTTCCCAGGGACCTCCACCACAACCGCCAGATAGACGCCTCCACACACACACCTTCCCAGGGACCCCCACCACAACCGTCAGATAGACGCCTCCACACACACACACACCTTCCCAGGGACCCCACCACAACCGTCGGCTAGACCCCTCCACACACACACCTGACATCCAGCTCTTGGACCACACCATCGTGCGCATCGCGTCATTGTATCGCCCTCTTCCAGTAAATGACGATTGTTTCCAGTTGTTTCGGTTCATCAGGCCATTTCGCGCCCAGGCCGTGCAAGCATTACTCCGTGTTAAAATTGCGTCACCCCCAGCGCCCGCGCTGGTCACCCACCTCCTGCGCGAGTCGGAAGCCGCAGGGCGTGTTCTTGTTGTCGCAGCGGGCGAACACCTTAACGCCCGAGTTGATGACCTTGACGCGCTGCTGGCTGGCCGAGATCAGGTCTCGCACGGCCGGCGAGCACAGGTAGATGTTCTTCTTCTTGCCCTGCTCGCAGCGCGTCATCAGCAGCGACGGCTCGAACGCGTCGCTCAGGCCGTAGAAGTCACTGCGGGCAGGGCGCCCGACGTGGGGAGGAGGCCGGACAGGGATGGAGGAGCCTCGGGCCTGCTGGCTGGCCAGGGAAGGCCGAAGCTCGACTTGCAAGTCCCTTCTCAGCACGCGTGCAGGGGTCGCTAATGCAAAAGAATCCGTGTGGCTGCCTGGGCACGTTGTCATTCACCCTGCCTGTTCCTACGCACCTCAGCACTATCCATGCTTCTTAGGATAGAGTAATAATGCACATCAACAGTTACGTATAGCGGCACGCTGGTCAGTTGGGCAGCGGACCCGTTCTACAACATAGCAAACAGCTGGAAAGCAGGCACCACGGTGAACACATTTTGCAAAACTGCAAATAAAAATGAGCGCTAAACTACCCCACACATCAGAAGCCGAGAAGCTTTACCAATCACCCCGGTCTCCGGAGAACATGATGACGACGGAACGAGAGACAAGACGGACCCCTCCTCGGCCGACTCACTCGAGCTCCTGCAGCATGGGGTCGCCCTTCTTGACGAAGAAGTACGGATCCTCCTTATAGCCGCGGATGCGCCGCGCCTTCTTCTTGGGCGGCGGTCCGTCGGGAGCGGGCGGCGTCTCCTCGGAGGCGGCGCCGGCGTCTGTGGCGGCCGGCGCCGCCTCGCGCGGGGTCTTGCCAACCTTCTGCAGCACGGCCAGGAAGAAGCCGCCCGTGTTCTGCTGGTGCGGCAGGATCCGGATGCTGGGGACGGCACGCGGCGCCTCAGACACGCGGGCTCCGAGCGCGGACGGAACACCGACCGGTCGCGCGGCAGGCACTCGCAGGACACACACGCTCGTGGACCGGGTCACGACATCGTCCCGGCGCGGAGACGTCGTCCACCGATCCTGGTGACCGGTGCACATCACACTCCACCTGAGACTCACGGACCGCACTGGACACGTCAGGCGGCCGGCCTGCACCTGCCTCATCTATCCTGCCCGAGTGACGCACGACAAAGACTCCATCGTTTTCTGCTGACGCCGAGAGCTGCTAACGTCAGCACTGCTCCAACAGCATCCTCACCGCATACGTCTGCCGCGCCGCCGCGCCCGCCGCCTGGCCGCAGCCTCCCTTAACACGGCCTGGTCCCCCGCGTCCGCCGCCTGGCCACAGTCTCCCTCCTCACGGCCCGCTCACCCGCGTCCGCCGCCTGGCCGCAGCCTCCCTCCTCACGGCCCGCTCCCCCGCGCCCGCCGCCTGGCCGCAGCCTCCCTCCACACGGCCCGCTCCCCCGCGTCCGCCGCCTGGCCGCAGCCTCCCTCCTCACGGCCCACTCCCCCGCGCCCGCCGCCTGGCCGCAGCCTCCCTCAACACGGCCCGCTCCCCCGCGCTCGCTCGCCGGCCGGCTCACCACTTCTTCAGCTCGTCGTTGGGTCCGGCTGGCGGGAACATGTGCGGTCGGATGAGGGTGCGATGCTCGGGCGCGATGCTGTCGCCGCTCTCATACAGCTTCATGTCCTGCGGCGGCGGCGGAGGTCGGAGGTCACGCCGCCGTTCCGGTGCCGCGCGCGCGGTCCGTCACCGGCGCCATCACGTCAGAGGTCCCGGGTCATCGTCATCCGCGCCGATACACAGCCGGGGTGGGCAGGGCGTGCCAGGTGAGGCTGTTTGGCACGAACAAGATCCTTTGAAACTTGACAACAGGCCCAGGCGAAACAAATTTATCAGGTATTCACTAACGGGGTGGCGGGATCGCGTCTTTATAACGGGATATGTTTGGGAAGCATCCTGATCACGAGACGACCAACACCAGACATCTGACCACATCTGATCCAATCTGAAAAAGCCTCTACAACATTCCAAAACCTATAGTTCTGGCTAAGAAACGGGGAATGCTTTCTCCGCTCATAAACCCAAAGTCACAGACCTGACTGGCGGTCTCTGACTTAAATGCTGCAGCCATTTCCAGAACAGTGGTGATGATTTCAAGACGGCGACATCGCTGGCAAAGGTTTCAAATACCGAAATGCCCAGGCTCAAAAACATAACACCGCATAGAAAAGGTCGACGGCGCGGCACGGACAAGACCCACCGCAAAACCGTAATCAATGATATGCCGGGCCGGCACGAGGGTGTCTGACCTTCGAGTAGAGCACCCAGTGAGTGAGTCCAGGGCTGTACTTCAGGCCGGGGAGGTCGGACGACACGTCCACCAGCTGCACGGCGCCTGCGAAACGCCGCAGCACCCAGTCCGTCAACACCCCACCGAGTGACGGGAGCGAGGCGGGCATGGTCTGCCACAGTGAAGAGATGCCGGCTGGCAGTGAAGATCACGGGAGAAATGCGTATATTCCGTATAAAACACCGCTGGACGGTCAGAGTCCCCTGAGCAGCTATGAAACCTTGCATTACGTGACATTAAATCAGCTTACCACATCAACGCACGGGCTACCTACGGATTCGGAACATGGGCCACAGAGTTACGAGTTCCACAGGTTAAAACCTTCCAGCGGCATCCACGACCTTGCTGCGTGCCGCATACCCCAAAGACGAGGAGCAGCCCCGGGCGCCGCCGGCCGCGGCCGCTCACCGTCCGTGTCACGCAGTATCCGACTGACCACCGCCTCGTCCTCGACCGGGTTCAGCGAGCACGTGGAATAGACGAGCCGGCCGCCCTCGGCCAGCATCTCCAGGCCGCGCATGGCGATGTTGTACTGCAGCCTGACGAGGTCAAGGTGACCGCGTCAGCGGGCACGCCGCCGGTTCAACGCGCGGGCCCGGCGCACGGCGACAACGTCCGTCTCCAGATGATCCGGTCAAGCTCACTTACATGTCGGACCAGAAGAGCGACGTGCTGGGTTCATGCATGGCGCGTCGAGACGAACAGCCGGTATCACGAATCACGTATCATCACGGTGCCACGCATCACGGGATCACGGTATCACGTGCTGGAATACCCAACGCCTGGCTAAAACATCACGTTACGAATACTCAATGCGACTTGACCCCTGCAAGCGACCCAACACGTGCGAAGGCCTCACCAACCCATTTAAAAATAAAAGACAACAACCCTTCGGTACCCCAGAGGTGCGCTCACACTCCCGTGCCATACCGGGCCGGTGGCGCCCCGCCCGGCGACCGGCCGGGCCTCTCACCCATGTAGGTTGCAGCCGTTGGCCGGGTTCCACTTGGGCCAGACGTCGACGTTCTTCCGCATGGTGCCGTCCCCAGAGCATGGCACGTCACACAGGATCCGGTCAAACTGCAGGCGACGCTCGGCGCCATCCGGCCCTGATGGACGCAGGTCAGGTCATCCAGGGTCACGGGTCAAACTGCAAGTGACGCTCGGCGCCGTCCAGCCCTGACGGACGCAGGTCAGGTCATCCGGGATCATGGGTCAAACTACAGGCGACGCTCTGGCACCGTCCGGCCCTGACGGACGCAGGTCAGGTCATCCAGGGTCCACGGTCAAACTGCAGGCGACGCTCGGGCACCGTCCGGCCCTGACGGAAGCAGGTCAGGTCATCCAGGGTCACAGGTCAAACTGCAGGCGACGCTCGGCACCCGTCCGGCCCTGACGGACGCAGTCAGGTCATCCAGGGTCATAGGTCAAACTGCAGGCGACGCTCGGCGCCGTCCGGCCCTGACGGACGCAGGTCAGGTCATCCAGGGTTCACGGGTCAAACTGCAGGCGACCGCTCGGCGCCATCCGGCCCGACGGACGCAGGACAGGTCAATCCAGGGTCATGGGTCAAACTGCAGGCGACGCTCGGCGCCATCCGGCCCTGATGGACACAGGTCAGGTCATCCAGGGTCACAGGCCAAACTGCAAGTGACGCTCGGCGCCGTCCAGCCCTGATGGACGCAGGTCAGGTCATCCGGGGTCACGGGTCAAACTGCAGGCGACGCTCGGCGCCGTCCGGCCCTGATGGACGCAGGTCAGGTCATCCAGGGTCACGGGTCAAACTGCAGGCGACGCTCGGCGCCATCCGGCCCTGATGGACGCAGGTCAGGTCATCCAGGGTCACGGGTCAAACTGCAGGCGACGCTCGGCGCCATCCGGCCCTGATGGACGCAGGTCAGGTCATCCAGGGTCACAGGTCAAACTGCAGGCGACGCTCGGCGCCATCCGGCCCTGACGGACACAGGTCAGGTCATCCAGGGTCATGGGTCAAACTGCAGGCGACGCTCGGCGCCGTCCGGCCCTGATGGACGCAGGTCAGGTCATCCGGGGTCACGGGTCAAACTGCAGGCGACGCTCGGCGCCGTCCGGCCCTGATGGACGCAGGTCAGGTCATCCAGGGTCACGGGTCAAACTGCAGGCGACGCTCGGCGCCATCCGGCCCTGACGGACGCAGGTCAGGTCACACAGGATCCGGTCAAACTGCAGGCGACGCTCAGCACCGTCCGGCCCTGATGGACGCAGGTCAGGTCATCCAGGGTCACAGGTCAAACTGCAGGCGACGCTCGGCGCCATCCGGCCCTGACGGACGCAGGTCAGGTCATCCAGGGTCACAGGTCAAACTACAGGCAACGCTCAGCGCCGTTCGGCCATGATGGACGCGAGTCAGATCATCCGGGGTCATGGGTCAAACTGCAGGCGACGCTCGGTGCCGTTCGGCCCTGATGGACGCAGGTCAGATCATCCAGGGTCACGGGTCAAAGTGAAGGCGACGCTCGGCGCCATCCGGCCCTGATGGACGCGGGTCAAGTCATCCGGGGTCACGGGTCAAACTACAGGCAACGCTCAGCGCCGTTCGGCCATGATGGACGCGGGTCAGATCATCCGGGGTCATGGTTCAAACTGGAGGCGACGCTCAGCACCGTCCGGCCCTGATGGACGCGGGTCAGGTCATCCAGGGTCACGGGTCAAACTGCAAACGACGCTCAGCGCTGTCCGGCCCCGATGGACGCAGGTCCGGTCATGCAGGGTCCATGGGTCAAACTGCAGGCGACGCTCGAGCACCGTCCGGCCCTGATGGACGCGGGTCAGATCATCCAGGGTCACTGGGTCAAACTGACAGACGACGCTCAGCGCCGTTCGGCCCTGATGGACGCAGGTCAGGTCATGCAGGGTCATGGGTCGAACTGCAGGCGACGCTCAGCACTGTTCGGCCCTGATGGACGCAGGTCAGGTCATCCGGGGTCATGGGTCAAACTGAAGGCGACGCTCAGCGCCCTCCGACCCTAATGGACGCAAGTCAGGTCATCCAGGGTCACGGGTCAAACTGCAGGCAACGCTCGGCACCATCCCGCCGTCAGTCGGCACCATCCGGCCGAGACAGTCAATCTTGGCCCTGGGTCAAAATTGACTGTACTAAGATTCGGTGCCTCTCGGACCAGACTCAGGTCATCATCCATGTTGCAGCAGCAGCCACACCAGTAGCTGCAGCGCGTTGTACGAAACTCCGCAGCCACTGTGGCATTCAGGTTAGGGGTCACGACGTTTCCAGAGGTCAGCAGACCTTAACTCGACCCCCAACCCCGCTCGTTCTGCTCACCGTCCGCCGTATACATGTTGGGCATGTTGGCCGCGTCGTGGTTGGTGATGCAGAAGCAGGGGCTCTGCATGCGCTTGGCCTGGTGCACCAGCATGTAGCAGCGTTTGTTGTCGGCATCGTTGGCCACCACCATGCCGGAGGGCATGCTGCCCTCCTCGCGGTGCAGCGCCTCGATCAGCTGAGCCGTTTTGGAGCCAGGTGCAGCGCACATGTCCAGCACCTGGCGGGCGCGCTGGCCGCTGTCAACGCCGCCCGGCGGCCACGGAACGAGACACAGACCAGCAGAACCTAACGGCTCAGTAACACTGGGGAGGCAAACGATATGTGGATGAAACCATGTTACCCAAAGACGTGATATATGTCCTGTACCGTTACCGTCACGGTCGGATTATGGTGACAACATTGTTGTCATTGTTGATAATGGTGACGACATTGGTGACAACATTGTTGTCATTGTTGACAATGGTGACGACATTGGTGACAACATTGTTGACACTCAGAGTCAACACTGTTAACTGGGCACGCTCTTTTAGATCAATTAATATTATCTATTCGCGCGATAAATGACTGCATTTGACCAAAAGATCATGCTATAGAAAACTTCTGATATTACCCATTTGAAACAAGGGTGGAACTATCCAAACACCTGTTTGTAGAGACTGATATGAGGAAGGACCGGCGAGATCACAGCCGGCCCATAGCGTTACCGACTTAGAGCGTCACGGCCTCACCGCACAACAGCGACGCTTTCGCAGCGGCCAGATAGACCGCTCTTTTTCGTGGATAGTGATGCAAACTTCGCTTATAAAGCAGACAGATTGAGATAATCCATTGAACCAAGGAAAGATGTGGTGGTAACCCAGTTATTGGCGAGCACAGTAGCGAGCAAACACAGGCGGGCAGGGTACAGACCGTCACATCCAATCGCAGTGCCGAACCCATCCCCTGGATCCCTCGGATCATTCCGTCGAATCACCCGTGCCTACTGGAACCTACGGACACTGATGAGAACCCGGTCGCCCTGCGCCCTGGACGAACCCGACAGGTGGCACCACGAGCGCTGCCCCGCGGCCCACCCTGATGCGGCGCCGGTGCCCTTCGCAAGCGCGTCACTGGCGTCAGCCCCGGCCAGCCCCAGCCGGCTGACCTTGTGATGCGGCTGGACGTCCAGCACCAGCGGCGGGATCATCGACACCGTCTCCTGGCGGCTGATGTTGCCGCTCTCCGTCTCCGAGATCAGGAAGTTGTGCAGCTTGTGGTACGCCTCAGACTTCCTGGGAGGTGAGTGAGGGACAGCGAGAGGGGTCAGGAGACGGCAGCGCCCGAGACGCGGGCTTGAGCGGCCGGGGGACACGGCCACTCCATCGACGGCGACCGGACAGTCAGCACAGACGCGCATGGAGGGACGTCTTTGACGCGACGTTCAACGTCAAAGCTCGAAGGCACAAGACATCGAGAGTGCAATTATTGACGGATGACGTTAAGTTAAGCCGATGACAATAATATCGAAGTGTAGACCGAAAGGAAAAACGGCGTTCCACATATTCGTAGCAACACCCATTCATTTGATGATGCATAATCCCGATCAGATGGACGACTTGGTTGCGAGTGGGGACTGACACCATGACGCACACCCCGACAAGTGAGCGCGCAACCCAACAAAGCTATCCTGCAGGGCGGGCGGCACGTCAGAATCACCTGATGTCAGTGCGGGTGAGATTCAGCTGGTAGGCCAGCTTGTCTGGGTACCAGGGGAGGCAGACATGCTTCACGGCTGGGTCGTCGCCGGCACCCTCCTGCTTCTCCACCAGCTGTGGGCGATCAATTCTCGCCACATCACCCGTCGCGTCGTGGCCGAAGCTCCCACGCTCGCCAAGCCGCTTCCGCGTATCAGTGCGGTAATCTACCACAACCGAACTCGTATTGGCCGATATTAGACTACTATAGAAAAAACACAACAACGTTGCATGCGTGGCACGTCATCGCTGCTGCGATTAGAAATGGTGCAAACGCTGCACTTAACTTGACATGGAATCCCCCGGGCAAGGCGCGGGTAAAAGTCTCCCAGACAGAGCACACACAGAGCAGTGTCTGCATCGCGGTACACGCCGCCCTCTACAGGGTCCCGCACGATCCGCACCTCCCTCTACAGGCTCCCGCGCGGGCCGCGCCGGTACCGACCTTGAGGAAGTCGTCCTGCACGATGGCGAGCAGCGCCTGTGACTGCGAGCGCGTACCAGTGACGCGGAAAGAGGCCGGCAGCGGGTCCCGCAGCGTGGCCATGAACTGGTCCCACTCCCCAACCGGTACCACCGCCTGCTTCTACATGGGGGAGGGGGGGGGGGGGGGCGTCACGTCTCCGGTCATGCCTGGGCTGTAAGTGATGGGTCATATGTGATGGGGGAGGGGGAAATGCTTACATTGACAAGTTCTTATCTGGAGGCAACTTTCAAACCAAAATGGGCAACTTTATGCTATGCTGTTCTTCAGTAATTAAAGACTTAGTCCAAACAGAGGAGGAAATATTTGGTGTCAGGCAAAAGTGTATGACCCTCCAGTGCATTTTTCAATTAAAAACAGCCCAATTTGGGGTGCAGCTTGCAACAGCCTGCTGCACCTGAACAGCCTCAAGCATCAGGAACAAACAACAGAACATTGGAACAATCCATGGATACAATTCACAGTGAAAACTAAGAGTCTGCACAATGCAGTCATTGCTGAAATTTTTGCAATCAAATGTGAGCATAATTAAGAATAAGGACATGCAAAAAATGGATAAGATTTTAATAAATGGCGAATCTAATGTATGAACTTAGTTTTGGCAGAATAACACAATTCATTGCATAAATATCACCATGATTTGTAAAGCAGAAGCATGGTGAACAAATAATAATTGCTAGCCACTACCTTGTAGAACTCCTCAAACATTTTGTTTTCCTTCACTATATCTTCATAGCCAGCCCCACGGATTGGACGTCCATCCTGTGAAAAATGGGTGGACACATCACAGCGGGATTTGCATGAAAGGCCACATGAAGGCCTGCATGGTTTGGTTCACACAGTTCTCCAATTGAGCAACTAAACAATTAAACTGTCAAACACATTCCAGCCAGGAGGCCCAACCACTGCCACCAGTAAATGTGCATTCAAATAATTCATAGTACTGCAACATGAAGATATAACAAATATTAAGCAGGTCACAGTGAAAAATAAACATGTACCTCATCAAGTGTTGACTTTCCATCTTGAGGCTTCCTTTTATTTCTCCACTTTTTACCCATTTTCTGCAGGCATCAGCATATTGTCAGTACCTATTAATAAAATGGCTGATCTATATTTATAGACAAAAAAAAACCACCAGAATTTAACATTACCAAATTCTAGAAGACAAGGCAGGGCCATATACACTAATTATTATCAATCAGAGAATCAATTCTTGATTTAGCCCACCAAACAGACAGTTTTCAGCAGCCTTTGCAATACACAGAGCCTTAGCACTTTACAGTTTTCCCAAAACACTGTTTTTTGTTTGTTGTCCAGCAAATAAAAGCTTTCAACTGTAACCACACACAACAATTTTCTGTATTACTGATTTGGCATGCAAGCATCTCATCAATGAACATTAATGAGCACCAAATGTTCACTACAGGTTACTTAAAACAGCTTCTATCAATAGTTAGCAATAGTTTGCTCTTTACATGGGCAGTCACACAGTCAGATCCTTGTTGGACACAGCAGTTTTTTTTTATTTAGGTACCTATAGTGTCACACATAAATTGTGTTACACAGTCTTACAATTGTGCCATCCATGTGTATATTACAGTGCGGTGTTGATTTGACTTTTGCAGCTTTCCTGGTTCAGACCATTCACTCAAACAAATTCGGAACAATGAATCATCAATAACTGTCAACTTACAGCTGCTTAAGAAGAGCCGGGTCTAAAAAGGAAAATGACACGGTATATGTTCAATAATTGTGAAAATACTCTGACTGACTGCATGAGGGCCCATAACTTTACCTAGATCAGAATGGTTGTCGAACAATAAATTTCGATTTAAATAATAACCCAATCTAACCTACCTCTCTGATGCGGTAACCAGCCGCACACTTCCCGAGCACGGAAATATATCGCCCAATGCCCAAACCACCAAAGCTTGACGCTAACGCGCCCGCGCGCGTGTTCGTGTGCAAGGTAAGCCGCACGATGTGCTGAAAGGTCACAAGTGCGCAGCTCTCGCCGTGAACAAGGGGGTAAGCACGACATCCATAGTGGGATCAAGAATTGCGGTGAACTCATTTTTTTTTCTTGCTGATAAATGCCAAATCAAAGCTTAAGTTCGTTCATACCTATCAATCCTAATTATTAGACACCAAATCCCAATTCATTTCAAAAACAATTTTGTCACCAGTGGATGTAGTTGTTTGATGCTCTCTATCATGGTTCACTTAAACTGCTGCTACAAAACTGTTGAGGTATAAAAATTCCCTTTGCAGTTCATACTCAGAGCCCCTTAACCGACGCAACCTTAAATGATTGGTTGCAATAAAAAATAGTGTAGATAATGAATATGAATTATTTAGAAATCGATTAGGATCAGTAAACTGTGGCCCCACTTCTGGTACTCTTTGCCCATTTCTCCAAACACTCTGAACCAGCCCTGTTCTGATCACAAATTTTCGGCCCCCCGGCCCGCATCTCCAGTGAATGGGTGGCTAGCATGCTGGTGTTCCACGCGATAACCCCGGGTTAGAATCTCAACCACGGCCGCCGTCCAGTTGGTGGCTTCATGGTCTATCGGTGTGGCGTGATGGTGCCATCTCGCTTTACGTCTAAGCGGAATTAATTCTAATTTGGACTTTTCATACCGAACAGCAGCGTAGTCTCTCATGTCAGAGGGAGGACTAAATATAAAGAGAACTCCGCCCCCCTAGGTGGCGGGAGTCCACACGCTACAGAGATATTGAGGATTCCGTGAACGTTGACCGTAAATCTAAATGAGGCCAGCAACTTGTGTAAACATTGATTGAAAATGTGTAATGCTTAAACGTTATGTGTAATGCAGTGTGTGAAATGTGTAAATATTAGTGAAAAGTTAGGCGAACACGACCCTCTCGGGCAGTTGCCTCAAGATCATTCCGCCCCAGCCCGGAGTGTCTACCAGCTGCCAATCCGGCGACATGGAGGCGGGTTCGCCTGATGAGTTCGTTCGGGGGCCCTCACAGATGTACGCCCTACACTGGTGCCCTCCCTGGCGCGGAAGGCCCTTTGGCGGCTTCTGGCCGGGGCATTTGACCCGGAATAGGCGCAGGGGCCTTCATTGGGGCAACAAGATCTCTGATAACCTCATGTGATCCAATAACTGGCACAGAGACCCATATTTGGCCAACGGACCCCTGGCTAAAACGGGGTAAAGGGCCCCACAAGTGCCCCGGGTCACCTCTGGCCGACTCGTGACACCTTCCGCCACAGGACCCCCTGTTAGACACTCTCGGGGCCTGACCGTCAAAAGACCACTCACTGTTGTAGGGACTCCGACCAATGCAAACCGCGGGCCTCGGTCTCGTTCCTGCTAGATAAATGGGGCCCCAGAGCTCAGAACAATACGGAGTCAGCTATTCGGTGTAGTGGTCTCCGGCCGAAATAGGTGCCCGCACTGTCCCAGGGGTCCACAATCGGTGAAAGAGGCATATTGGCTGACATTTGGGATCACAGCCATACGGGCCAGGATGACCTGCAGCCTTTCAGCCCTTACGGCCATTTAGCCTTCCCATCGGCCCGTTTATCGTCAGTCTTGAAGGGCACATCGGTCCCTCTTCAGGCACCCTCGTACACTCCCTGGCCAACTCGGGAGCCCTTGTCAACACCGGACCTCCGGTTAAGCGCTGTGTGTCCCTGGCCGACCCAGGGGCCCCTCATTGGCTCGGGGTGCACTGACCGATGTAAATTGCGGGTCCTGACCTTGTCCCTGCTTGGGAAATGGGTTCCCAGGCCCAGGCCGGGACCCAATCAGTGCAACGGGCCCTTTGGCTGGTATCTGAGGGTCCAAACCGCGCCCGCTCAATGACCTCTAGCCAGCCCTTCGGGTCCTATATCGGATTTACGGTGTTACCATTTGAGATTTCGTCGTGGTCACCTGAATGACACTTCAGAGCTCCTGCCTCGTGTGAGTTCCAAGTACTAGGCGCACGTACACATCTACACAGATGGCTCCAGATGGCTCCAGATCTAAAACAATCACTGGGTGCGGTGCTGTCTCTCGCGAATGAACAAAGTATCTTGTATTGTCATAGCGCTGTTCGGTGTTCACCGCTGGGCTTTGTGCTATCAGAGAGGCGTTGGTGTATGCAGATGAACGGCATGGAAACTATATCTGATACTATCTGGCTCTCTTATCGGCATTTCAGCTATTTTACTTCTAAGCACAGACAGCGCCTTGGTCGGCCAAGTCCTTCGCCAACTGTTTTCAATTAAACAGAGCGGAAAGCAAGTGTTCTTTGCTTGGGTACCCGGGCACAGTGGGCTGGCAGGAAATGGAATGGCCTGCACCGCTGCTAGAGAGGGTGCAGTCGGCAGCTGGCATCGCTCAGCTCGGACACCATACCCTGACTTGAAGTAGTTTCCGTCTGCTCATCTTGACGCAAAGTGATGGAAGGCCAGAGACCAGGTGAGAACAAGCACACGGGGCAACGCTAGAGCCAAACTCATCTCAATAAAAGAAACAGTGGGTGGCAGCATCTTCCAACGGAGAGCAGGAAGCAGAAGGTCAATCTCTGTCGCCTTGGGGTCATGGGGTCTTGGGGTCATGCAGTTATTTTCTGCCCAGAGGTTGACTGCCAGCGCATCCTCGCTCCGATCACCGACTGTCGCTTGCCACATGCCCATTCAGTGTCACCACCAGTGACCAAAAACTTGTATTCGGAGTGGAATACCAATGAACCATCAAAGAGGGGACAAAAGCGTTTGTTTACAGAATGCTTATATAACTTTGGATACACGCATCGAAGTTGTCTTCTTTTGCAAGCATGAAAGTGATAACTTCGAGAAGGGCCGTCAATAGCTCATGCAGCTATGGTTCAAGATGATGTTGGTCGCTTACTCGCATTGCAGTGCTATATCCATGTTCTCATTCATCACTGCCTAGAAATGTACAAATCAGTATATTTGGTGTTTCACTTTTTCTTACCAGTTCCTCTTGCTCTCACGCCGTACGTTTGCGTCCGTATGCTTCATAACATTGTTGAGCATCGCACCCATCGTTAGAACAGATCGGTTGCTATTTGCCGTCACTCAGGTACTCAGGCACTCTCAATGATATTAGTCATATTATAACATGTTGGAGAATCTTTTGCAAGTTTATTTTCGCTCCCATTAAATAAATATTACAACTTAATGCTCAATACGCGGTATGACATGAAAGCTTCAGTAATATCCCCCACCTGCGCCTCCAGAAGAGCCACCTCCGTATCCACCGCTGCCTCCAGAGGAGCCGCCTCCGTACCCACCGCTGCCTCCAGAGGAGCCACCTCCGTACCCACCGCTTCCTCCTGAGGAACCACCTCCGTATCCACCGTTTCCTCCAGAGGAGCCACCTCCGTATCCGCCGCCACCTCCGTATCCACTGCCGCCTCCAGAGGAGCCGCCTCCGTACCCGCCGCCTCCGCCGCCGCCTCCAGAGGAGCCACCTCCGTATCCACCGCTTCCTCCAGCGGAGCCACCTCCGTATCCGCCACCGCCTCCAGCGGAGCCACCTCCGTATCCGCTACCTCCTCCAGAGGAGCCACCTCCGTATCCACCGCTTCCTCCAGAGGAGCCGCCTCCGTATCCACCGCTTCCTCCAGAGGAGCCGCCTCCGTATCCACCGTTTCCTCCAGAGGAGCCACCTCCGTACCCACCGCCTCCGCCGCCGCCTCCAGAAGAGCCGCCTCCGTAACCACCTCCTCCTCCGCCACCTCCGTACCCACCGCCTCCGCCGCCGCCTCCAGAGGAGCCGCCTCCGTAACCACCTCCTCCACTGCCACCTCCGTAACCACCTCCGCCGCCGCCTCCTCCGTACCCACCGCCGTTGCCAGCGCTCTGCAGCGTCACCTTGCGGCCGTACTCGTCCTTGACATAGCCGATGACGATGCCTGAGCCGCCGCCGTAGCCTCCGGGGGCGGCCATCACGGCCGTGGCCGCCACGCACACGAGCAGCGCCACTCTCTGGGGAGAGAAGGCAGGTACAGTGACAGGCACGACCGCAGTATGGGAGGAGGTGTTCCACAGGTGGTGACAGGCTCAGCGGAAAGGCGGGGACGGCGGCTGGGATCGGTGACGTCACAAACACTGTTGCACGCACGTTGAGACGGCACAAACCAACAGCAAGATTGTATGTAACCTCTAAAGTAGATATAAAGCTTCTCCATGACAAAAACGCCGTTAGGCCATTGACTCTGGGAGTAACTCACCATCTGTTTCATGTCTGTCGGTGAAGTGACGACTGTGCAGTGTCCCGGCGCCGGTTTTGCTATTTATACCGGCCGCCGTCACCATTACACGACGACCGCGGCCCTGAGTTTATGCCACTCGGGCACCGCAAAACTCGGCCAACTGTAGTTTGTCCAGGGTCAAGGGTGCGCGGCGTAATGAAAGACAAAGGTGTCGACGCCGGGGCCCAGTGGTGCATTCGGTGGAAGCTCCCCTGGAAATTGTAATGAATACGAGGGAGGCCCCTCTGGATACATCTGTGGATACTTTGGGGCTTGTCTGGTAATGGTGATGGATGTGGAAAACGCTCTTCTGGAGATTGCTGTAACGTCCAGCATATGAATGATATTAGTAAGGAGACAAGGTAGCCTGAAATATATAGCATGGAATTATACGCCTTCGAAAAATAAAGATACAGCCATCATTTGCTAAGCTCCAGTCACCGTCCAGGAGTCCCGAGGGCGCCTGCCGCACAGACTCTGATTCAAAACGGCGCATGAGTTCCGAAGCGAATTGGACACAATCTGTCAAGATATGACAGCCAAGCAAGCTGAAGGAGGGACTCTTCCAAAGCGCTGCCATCCTGACATACGTTGTCATCTCCCATCGTGTCAGACGAAACTCCGGTGCTCCACTTGCCCTCCAAGCATTGACTGGCATGTCCGAGGACATTCCGAACTGCGATCAAGTGAATACAGCCTCTCAGGTGCCTTCGATTTCTAGCCGTGAAGCGCGACCTGGGATGACGGAGAAACATGAACACGAGGCAAATGTGGCAGAGGCAACAGGTCACGGCGGCAGTTCGGTGTCATTAATTCGTAGTGCCAGTCAGGTACGACCCACCGCCGTATCATAGTGACTAACCCGTTACGCATGCCATACCTCGACCATGGTTCATCTGCAGTGTGTGGCACCTGGAGAGAAAACAACTTCACAGCATGTGAGCAACATCTCTTGATGGTTGTATAAAAGCTGCCTGACTGCCGGAAAGTCCGATTCCTAGTCCGTTCAACCAAAGTATTCCCATGTGGTCCCACACCAGACTCCGAAGACACTTAACCCGTGGGTGGCTTTTTGGCGGCAGCTGATTGGACCGCAGTCTGGTGTGACCAACAATTCGGCGTAATTCGGTTAATTTTCGGCGTTAATTTGCAGTGTTTTTTGTATCGCGGCACGTGCAGTGAACCGCGGTGCATACTCTGGGACTTAATGCTCAGTAAGTCGACTTCAAATTAGGAAGATCTCTTCCACTGACAAGAACTAGGCCAAGGTGTCTTGCACGACACCCATGCATTGTCACTGGTCCGCCTCTGCCCACGGCCAGGTGCTTAAGGCGAGAAGCCGGTCGTTCTGCCTGCAGCCACAAGGCGAAAATGACATCTACATAAACAATAATCCACAAGAACAGGGGGAATGTGATCACAGGTCGTCCCGGAGTGTGCACAGCGGGCCCACCGGAGCCGACCGATGCACCCATCGGCGCATCGCGGCGTTTGAGTGCGGCAGGGAGCCTCCGGGGACGCGGGCAAGGCTACCCGACACAGCCGTATGGGGCGGTCGAACGACCACCCGGGAGACAGGCACGACGGGGCCCCCTAACGCGGTCAGCCGGAGCCGGCCATCGAGGAGCACTCACGGCCAGTATTGTTTTCCTTTCCCCGTGTTCCGCACCACCTCCCGACCGTACAGAAGCGGCCAGTCATTCATCCATGTCACTGCCCCCCCCCCCCCACCCCTTACCGATCGCTTAATACAGGGGGCCCGGTCAGGTCAGGCCAACGAAATGACCGCCGCACCGGAACCGGAACCCGCCACCACCCGCCGCCCACGCCGCCGCTCAGCGCCGCCCCGCCCGCACCGACCCCCGCCCCAGCGCCGACACCGCCGCCGCTATCGCCATCCAGCCGGCAGGCCCGGCAGGGCACCGACCCGGCACACTGGCCTGGCCGGCGCCGCGCCAGCGTCATCACTATCGCCATCACCACAGTTGCCATCCCACCGGCACGCACGATGTGCTTGTGACATATCTTAGATCAAGCTAATACGCGGAGTGAAATGTTGTGGATAACGAGGGTAAAAGAGTGGTAAAAGGGGTAGGGCATCAGGCCACTTGCACATAAATATTTCGCATGCATATCTTCTATGCACCTTGCACACATCCCTGTGTGTATTGTATATATATATATATATAATATATATATATATATATACATGTAATACGGAGATGTATATTGCATGCGTACTTATATCTACGTTATGCGTATCTTGCGCGCACCTAGTGTGCGTATCTTGCATGCATCTTATATGCACATGATTAGAAAACGTAGGGTTCTAAGCCAAACTCTGTTGTATTAGTGTGGCTTTTGCTCATTTTATCAGTTCATTCTGTTTATTCAGTTTCAGTATGTATCACTGTCGGGTGCCCACCAGGGAGCGGTTCCACGCAGGCAGTAACGTCACCCTCTGTTTCTCTCGCCCCCCCTCTCTATCTCTCTATCCCTCTCTCTCTCGTCTCTCTCTCTCTCTCTCTCTCTTCTCTCTCTCTCTCTCTCTCTCTCTCTCTCTCTCTCTCTCTCTCTCTCTCTCTCTCTATCTACTCTCTCTCTCTCTCTCTCTCTCTCTCTCTCTCTCTCTCTCTCTCTCTGTCTCTATGTCTCTCTTTCTTTTCTCTCTCCCCTCTCTCCCTCTCTCTCACTCTGTGGCACATCAACACGTGAACCACGCGCGACAGCCCCGCTTCTCTGAGGGGACAGACATGGGGTGAACATAGGTCACGTCGGCGTAGTATGTCGTCACATATTTCCTGCTCAGAGTACAGTATTCTTATTTTGGTTATTCCGTGCATTGGCTTACTAATCTATTGTTTCGTTCCTTGTTATACGTAATGCTTCCTTGGTCTGCTCTTCTTGTGTCAAAAAGACTCTGCCTTCTATCTACCCTGCTAACGATTCTTCTCAGTCGCTGAGGCATTCAACCAGGCTGCAAGCTCCCCGGGAAAGTAAACTCACATATGCAGGAGGAGATGCATGGAGCACTGGACGCACGTACCCGCTTCTGATCCGCAAGTAAAGGCGCCCCTTTAGAAAGCCACCTCATGGCGCCGAGGACGCTCTTCTATGCGGGTCATGGGAGGCGGCACACACCTTTGCTTGTGGCGGACGGGGATATCCGGATATATATATATATATATATATATATATATATATATATATCACATTAATTACGAAGTATTTAACCAATCCCCACACTCCTGAGCTTTTCGCTTTTTGCTTCACAAACCTTTGCGCAGTTAATGACCCAAGGTGTGTCTTGCACTCTTAGCACAATCAGACTTATGTAGTAAACGTTACAACACCGTGTTAAGTTATTGCATCGTTCATCGGCTAAGCTGTTACAGTTTTTTAGCTGGTGATTAGAGCAGCCACGACTTTTTAATTACGAGTGGAGCGAGGTTTATGGTGCTGCTAGCTGCACAGCTATATGCGAAAAGCGTACGATTCTACGGGGAGGCAAACATTCGGGTACACTAACGGATCCAGCTACCGGGTTTGCGCCAAATCACACAACGTACTCCAGTTTTCCTTCTTTCTTGAATCATGTTACAGCGGCGCTCCAGTCCTGCAAAACAGTACTACCTCACTGAAGTTAATATTTTCTGTGATAAGCGAGCGGTGCGTGTAAGCTTTTGTGTCAATTCAACGCGTACCACTTTTTCACACAGGGGGCCCGTACCACATTTTTCAAGTCAACGTTTTAGCATGCCATCAACGAATTGCATTGATCAATGCATGTGTGGGGTCCAGGCTACAGCAATCTGCTTTAATGAAGCACATACAAAGGTACTGTAAAACGACGACGATGTTGAGTTTGTTGTATCTGTGTAACTGTGTTTGCTGTGACCAATAACACATGCAGAAGGGGGTGGGGGGCACAGAGGGCACGTGCCCCCTTAGGATCCGATTGGGGACCGATTTGGGGTCCAGAGTGCCCGAAGGCCAGCCGGATGCATCCGACCCGCAAGGCCGGCCACTCCAATGTCAGCCAGAGTGGCCTGCGCGCTAATCAGGAGCCCGCTGGGTCGATAAGGGCCTATATTTTGGTCAGACACAACTGGTAACGCACAGTCGGTTCCATAGCGGCATGGGCCTAATGACGTATTTTGGAAATAGGGACAAACCCAGAGCCAGCGATTCACTTTGCTCGGGGCGCCAAAAAGCCTAACAGGGCCCTACGTTATCAGGAGCCCCGATTCGGCCAGCGGCAGTTTTCGAGAAGGCCCAGAGAGCCTGGAGGGCCCATCGGGTCCGAAGATCAATGGCCCTATTGGAGGGACTAAAGGCCACAAAGGGCTGGTCGAAGTCTTGTTCAGGGGCCCCGACCTGCAAAGATACACCCTCAAATAACCATCAGAGGGCCCTCTGTGCTGATCGGGGACCCCTGGGCCGACATGAGCCCACATGTAGGTCAGTTAACACCGTACCAAATAGTCGGCTTCGTGTCAGTATGGGCCTGGGCACCCACGCGCCCAGAGATCACGAACAACGAACAGTCGGCTCCATGTGGTCTGAGCCCTGGGGGCCCATTTCCCAAGCAGGGACAAGGCCGGGCCGGCGATTTACATTGGTTGGGCTCCCTGTACCGTTCACGGCCCACAGTGCCTAATGGGACATTCTGTGGTCATTTTGTATCAACAGGGGGCCTCGAATCGATTACGGAAAGATTTGCTCAACGGGGACGGGGACGGGAGCCCGAATGGCAGAGATTCTCTTGCATTGATCGGAGCTCTCTGGCAGTTTAAAGAAACATGCAAACTGATGATGAGTACTCACATTGAGGTAAGAGAGGAGTCCTGTCCCAGGCAGGGCCCACGCACCGAATGATGGGCCCTCCACCCCTATTCCAGCATTTGCCCGTTGAGCCCAACTGGAGTCTCTGTGCCAATTATTTAACCACCTGCGGCGAGCGGGAATGTTGTTGCGTTAATGACGGTTTCAAGCGTTGATCTGGGACCAACTGCGCGGATCAGAGGGCCTCCCGCGTGAGGGAGCGGACCAAGGTGATGCGATGTATCCCTCTAAGAGCCCTAGCATCGGCCAGAGGATGCCGCCCCGTGTCGCAAGAATGACGGCCGGAAAACACACCACGCTGGGACAGAATGACTCCTCAGCCCTTGGCCGGGAACAACGATTGTGCCCCGTAGTGTGGTACTAAAGGAAGCCGTTTTACCGGAAAGAAATAAGGGGCTCATTAGTGTTGAATGAAGTGGGTCGAAATGAGTTCAAAGCACACAAGGTCATCCCATGTTTCTCTGAGAACGTTCATTTGTTCAGAATCAACTTGTAAAGCAAATGCCCTCAAAAGGTTTGAGCCTACGCATCGGGTGCCGATAGGGTAGTGGGCAACGCGCCTGCGTTAACCACTGTGCGTCTGGGTAACCACAGGTGCGGGGTTCGTTCCCGCGGTGCCCGCCCTTCCCACCAGAGTGCGAGGCTGGCGGCGTCATATGGCCCCAACAGCCGAGTGGCATCATTAAGTCCCAATGAAACGCCCACAATCTCAAGGAGCAGGGATGCCGATGGCTTGCGTCTATTTTTTTTTTTACAACTTTGAGGCTGTTCTCCACACAGATTAACAGCTGCAGCAACACGAAAATAGAGATTTTGCTTTCACTGTGCGATGCTATAAAGACATCACCGTCATCGATCTCAAAACCTCACAGGTGAAATATACACCCGGATAATCTCGAAATGTACGATACAGTGTCCAAAAGCATTCGAAGGTATTTCCTTAAAACGGGTCACCATTTCGTTCACCTGTTGGCCAAAGCCACAAAGTCGACGTTGCGCGGGCTGGGGAGACTGCAACGCCTGGCGTCAAGTTTCTTACTGAGATGTGCGAGTGCGCACGCTGAAAACTACGTTACATGATCCGCTACCAATTCTGTAGTACCGCTGATCAATTCTGACCGGATATTGAGCATATCCAGACGAACATGGCTTGGCCATGTTAATGTAGACAACATTCTGACAACGTTTCTGAGTTCTGGTCGGTTTGAAAGGTGTCCACTGGACCATGTTAGAGTGAAGCGCGCCTGAGATTTGTTTCATGCAGTCACTCAACGCATGATTTTGTCGGCCTATTTACTATAGACTTAACTCAAAATTCATCTCGCGGTAGCCTCTGGCCTATACTCCAGTTACATGTCAGGCCATCGACTCAGCACGCGACCTGACTAAACGAAATCTGGACACAGTACACCACGACTGCATACGTACTGCGAACGGGACTTTTCAAACCAGCCCCCATTGATAGTGTTCTGATCGGGGCGAACGAACCACCTTTGGCTATGAGGTGTGCCGTGCTTAGCTGGCGGCTGCTTACTCTCAAAAACGTTCAGCTTGTCGCGGGCATCAGGTCAGATAATGTCGCCATACCCGAAAGACCCGTGTGCCCACCTTGGGAGCTCGTGACATCTGCCTGTAAACCTTGATTATGTGCGTCAGGCAAAAGATGCACGACCGTTTAGGAGTTCCGTTCACAGTTCCTGCCTCGCGTGAATACTAAGTACCAGACGTACGTGTACACATTACAGCTGGCTCAAAATCTGAAAAAAAGCCGCTGGATGCGGTGTTGCCCGTCTCTCCTGATTGGAAAAATCCTCTTGCATTGTCATAGCACTGCTCAGTATTCACTGCTGAGTTTTGTATTACCAGGGTAGTTGTATTAATAGCAGTTAAGCTATTCCTCTTTAAAACCAGGTACGGCCTTATCGACCAAGTCTTTCACCATCTGTTCTGAGTTAAACAGAACGGAAAGCATGTGGTCTTTGCTTGGGTACACAGGCACAGTGAGCTGGCAGGAAATGAAATGGCCGACGCCGCTGCCAAAGAGGTTGGCCATTGGCCAAAGAGATTGCCAATATGTCATGCAGCCGTGGTTCAAGTTGATGTTGGTCGCTTACTCGCATTACAGTGCTGTATCCAGGTTTACATTCGTCACTGCCTAGAAATGTAGAAATCAACTATATTTGGTGTTTGTCTTTTTCTTACCAGTTCCTCTTGCTCTCACGCCGTACGTTACGTCCGTATGCTTCATGACATTGTTGAGCATCGCACCCATCGTTAGATCAGATCGGTTGCTATTTGCCGTCGCTCAAGTACTCAGGTGTTCCCAATGACATTAGTCATATTATAACATGTTGGAGAACCTTTTGGAAGTTTATTTTCGCTCCCATTAAATAAATATATAACTTAATGCTCAATACGCGGTATAACATGAGGGCTTCAGTAATATCCTCCACCTGCGCCTCCAGAAGAGCCACCTCCGTATCCACCGTTTCCTCCAGAGGAACCACCTCCGTACCCACCTGCCTGCCTCCAGAAGAGCCGCCCCGTACCCGCCGGCTCCGCCGCCGCCTCCAGAGGAGCCACCCTCCGTATCCACCGTATCCTCCAGAGGAGCCACCTCCGTATCCGCCGTTTCCTCCAGAGGAGCCACCTCCGTATCCACCACCGCCTCCAGCGGAACCACCTCCGTA